>NC_049226.1:1183425-1486851 GCF_011100685.1 Canis lupus familiaris
CTCTCTCACAAAAAGCATCTTCAGGGATCCCTGGGTGGCGCAGCGGTTTGGCGCCTGCCTTTGGCCCAGGGCGCGATCCTAGAGATCCGGGATCGAATCCCACATCGGGCTCCTGGTGCATGGAGCCTGCTTCTCCCTCTGCCTGTGTCTCTGCCTCTCTCTCTCTCTCTCTCTCTCTCTCTCTCTGTGACTATCATAAATAAATAAAAAAATTTAAAAAAAAAAATTAAAAAAAAAAAAAAAAGCATCTTCAAGTCAGATACCGCACCAATTACGATCAATCAACTATCAGCTTATGAGTAAAGAGCAACAAACCATCATAAGAATCATAAGAAACAATATTAAATTTAGATCTCCAAGAACTTCAGACATTTGAAGTATCAGATAAAAAATATAAAACAGCTATGCATGAAATGTTTTTTAAAAAGGACTTTAAGGGGCAGCCCCGGTGGCGTAGCGGTTTAGCGCTGCCTGCAGCCCAGGGCCTGATCCTGGAGACTCTAGGATCGAGTCCCACAGCAGGCTCCCTACATGGAGCCTGCTTCTCCCTCTGCCTGTGTCTCTGCCTCTCTCTGTCTCTCATGAATAAATAAATAAAATCTTAAAAAATAAATAAATAAAAAGGACTCTTAAAAAAATGAACAAGCAAAAGGGATCAGATTATAAAAAGAACCCATTTCAGAAATGAGCAAATCAATTGGTTTAAAAAAATCTTTATGTACTGGTTAAATAACAGATTACACAGCTGAAAAAAGAGAAAGCTATAAAGCATAGCATGGAGGGAAAAATATGAAATTATGACAGAAAGGTTAACAGTCTTAGAAGAGAGGATGACTGAATACATATTGAATCAGAGTCCCAGAAGGAAAGAATTAAGGAAACAGAAGGTAGACAGTATTTTAACAGATAATACATGAGAATTCTCAGGAAAAGACCTAAAGTCAAAAAATAATAATAATAATAATAATAAAAAAATTAAAGACCTAAAGTCAGACATACACAAAGTATAACTAATAAGGAAAATAGCTAAAAAGAAATCCATCCTAGACACACTGTAGTAACATTTCAGATTACCAAAGACAAAGAAAAAATCTTTAAAGTAGCTGGAGAGAAAAGAGGCAACCTAGAAAAGGCTAAGGATATGACTAAGTGCAGACCTCACAACAGTAATAATGGAAACCAGAAAGCATCTGTGTTACATATTCCAGGCTCTAAGATAAAGTAATGGGTGTCTGGGTGGCTCAGGGTTGAGCTTCTGCCTTTGGCTCAGGTCGTGACCCCAGGGTCCCAGATGGAATCCCACACTGGGCTCCCCGCATGGAGCCTGCTTCTCCCTCTGCGTATATCTCTGCCGCTCTCTGTGTCTCTCATGAATAAATAAATTTTTAAAAATCTTAAAAAAAAATAAGTCATAGAAACTGTCAACCAAAAATGATACCTCCAGCAAATCTATATTTCAAGGACAAAATAAATTGTTAGATATGCGTAAAAGTGAATTGAAGATCAAGACCCACCTGAAGGAAGTGACCTTGAACTTCCTAACCAACCCTCCCTTTCCAATCTTCTTGAATATCAGACTAATACTTCTAAAATCATTTTATCACCTCCCTGCTTCAAACTGCCACATGAATTTCTAGAACCTACGTGATAAAGTCCAAATTTCTTTGCCTGGCATTGAAAGCACTTTACAATCTAGTTACCCTCCAATGTTCTTTACAATGGATGATCCAGGGCCTCAATTTACTAACTGTAAACTTAGGCTGGTAACTAACCTGCCTGAGCCTCAGATTCATCATCAGCAAAATGAAACCTATAAAAACTGATTTCTGAGATCAATTAAAATAGCCCAGGTAAAGCTATCAGCACAGTGCCTGGCACAGCTTTCAATAAATGGTAGGTGGTATTATTTCTCATTATAACTCATAGGTCGTAAAATACAACATATGCATTCCCAAAGTCAATTATGACTTTGTTCATAATATTTCCTTCACTACTGGCCCTCAACGTCTCCACTCCCCCAAATCTGCACTAGCTAAATCAAAATTATCCTTAAAAGTCCAGCTCCTGCTTGAAATTCTCCCCTACCAGGGCAGGTAAGTGCTCTCACTTCTAAACACATAAAATATTTTACCTAGGGCAGCCCTGGTGGCCCAGCGGTTTAGCGCCACCTGCAGCCCAGGGCATGATCCTGGAGACCTGGGATCGAGTCCCACATCAGGCTCCCTGCATGGAGCAGCTTCTCCCTCTGCCTGCCTCTCTCTCTCTCTCTCTCTCTCTCTCTCTCTCTCTCATGAATAAATAAATAAATAAAATATTTTAAAAATAAAATAAATTAAAATATTTTACCCAAATGCTACTATGTTCACTATCAAAACTGTATGTTTCTTGGTCTGGAGAAGTATTCATCTTAGACTTCCCTGATTTGCTCATGGAAAGCTTCACAGCCGTGAAAACAGAGACTGCCAAATAAATATGGATTGGCTGGTTAAGTTCCAGCACCCTGACAGAGATACTTTAGAGGAAAACCATGGCAAGGGGGGGAAAAAACAAACCATGCAGCTGTCTTATGATTTGCTGCATTCTTTGTAACCCTCCAGACAGCTGCACCTCATTCTAAAGACATTATATATTTTCCTTAGAGAAAGACATCAAATAAGGAAGTCCATGGGCAGGAAGAAGTGATAAGGGTGCATGTGCTGACAGCTCACTTCAGGAAACATCTTTCAGAGTCTATTTTCCAAGGAAGTCAATTTGACCTGGTGTTCCTCTCATCCAAGACAAAGAAAACAGTCCTCCAGAAGTTGCCCAGCTGGCACAAGGGAGGTGTTCAATAAATGCCGGCTGACTCTGAACAGCGGACCAGAGCAAGTACTCGGATCATTTTGTTTGTTCAAAAAAAGGGGGAGAGAGGCAAATTTTCTCATCAGCTCTCTTTCAGTTTCCAAGTTAACCATTTGCTGAGGATGCCACAGCTGGCTCCCCAACCCAAAAGCCAGTGACAGCCATCTCCCAAATGCGTCACAAAGAATGCATGATCAAACAACTGAATCCAGTTGGCCCCTCTTTCATCCACTGTGGCTGACTTTAACCAAGGAGCACAAGCAACATGCTATCACATTGAACTAAACAAAGTTTTTCCATTTTAGAAGTTTTTTGTTTGTTTGTTTTTTGTTGTTTTTTTTTTTATTTATGATAGTCAAACAGAGAGACCTCGGGGTCCAACATCTCATCTGAAAGAGAGAGAGAGAGAGGAGCAGAGACATAGGCAGAGGGAGAAGCAGGCTCCATGCACCAGGAGCCCGACGTGGGATTCGATCCCGGGTCTCCAGGAACGCGCCCTGGGCCAAAGGCAGGCGCCAAACCGCTGTGCCACCCAGGGATCCCAAGTTTTTCCATTTTAAAAGAAAATCTTGGGGTGCCTGGGTGGCTCAGTCCATTAAGCATCTGCCTTCGGCTGGGGTCATGATCCCAGGGTCCTGGGATTGAGCCCTATGCCAGGCTCCCCGCTCAGCAGACAGTCTGCTTCTCCCTCTCACTCTGCCCATCCCATGCCATGCTCTTGCCCTCTCCTCTCTCTCTCAAATAAATAAAATCTTTTTTAAAAAAATAAAACCTTGACTAGTGCCAAATTTAAAATTCTATTTCATCTATGAGAGGCCAACACAAAATGCAATTTTTTTCATTATATAAAAAAAACTTCATTAAAGAAAACTTTTAACTTCATTAAAGGACAGAAGAATCAGCCAGAAAAAGAGAAGAGTAGAAAACAATCAGCCATGAGAATCACCACTCAAAAACAGCACTTATCAACATTTTGGTTCATTATATTCCAGAGGTTTTTTTTTTTCCCCTAAGCACAGGATTAGTTTTGCAAGTTTTGCAAGACTGTGATCATATGTATATGCTAGCCCTATCTGCAGCTCCCAACATTTAAGTTTACGATAAGCATTTCCCCACTTTTTTTCCCTTAACCTTGTATAAGTGCATAGATGGTAAAGATTTTTAATTAAACCAAGAAATACCATTTGTTTTCTTTCATAGAAACCACTGTAGTAAAAACAGAATTTCCAAAAGTTCCTGCAGCCACTAGAGCTAAGATACATAAAAAAAAGTGCCTAGACACAGAGGAAGTTTTTAAGATAACTGACTTGCAAGTGACAAAAAGAATATTTACCATCGTTGTATCTGGAAAGATACAAAAGAAATTAAATTCAGCCTCTGTTCCCAGTGAATTTTTAATATCATTGAGAGGATAACACGTATTTACACCCAGTCACTGAAACCCAATGTAATTCAGCATACAACTGCCCTGGCTCTTCTGGAGCTGGGGATACCTTATTCCCTTCTGTACCCGTGGCACAAACAATAGTGCCTGGCATATTATAGATACTCAAACGACTGCTGTACTAAACTGAACTACAAACTAAGAGCTGTGCTTATATGGAAATAGGAGGGGTCACTGCGAGCTAGGTCAGGTTAGGCGGTAGCAGCATGAATACAGCAGAATGTTGGCAATAATTTACAGAGAGAAAGCTGAACCACAGAAGCTTTGGGATTCTGTGAAAATGAAAGATAACATAAGAAAAACTGTTTATGGGCAGCCTTAATTTATTAAACAGTTTGAGGTTTCTACACAATCAGCACTGAAACCCCTGCTGGACACACACTAACTACTCACGGAGAAAACTAATGCATACCATATAATAGACACCACCTAAAAACAAAGAAAACACACCAACACAAAATACTACAGCATTCCCTTATATCAGAAACAAAGGCTAATTCTCGAGAAGCTTTCTGTTTGTCATGACAAGTGGCAAAGAGGCAGTAAATGAAGGCCTTAGATCTCCATATACAGTCCCACAGCGGATACTGTCCTTGCTAAACTAGGTGTAAAAGAATGTGCTTACCAAAACTTTCTCTCAGGATCTCTTTATACCCCAGTGAAGCTATTTGCATATATGGTTAGCATTCAGAGGGCAGAGAAAGAAGAAATCTGTGAAATCTGTATTCAACCCTAACAGTGTCACACTCACACCACCTGATTCCAAACATAACTTAAAAAGGAGAATCCAACTCCATGACTAGAGTCTCATTCAACAGACTCTATACATCCTAACTTTATTCACATAGTTTCTTTTCTTTTACCGCACTTGTGCTTTGAAAAAAATCCAAAGAATTTGTGGAGAAGGAATCTGCTAATACCACATCTCTAACAGCTGCTAGTATATCCAGATATACTAAATCCATAGCTCCTTCCATTACATTATATGTGCTTAATTACAAGTCTGGTTTCTTTCAAAGAAACCGTTCTGAGTCTCCCCTACCGGGCTTCCTTAAGACCAAGCTACAGAGACCTTAGGGGCTGGGGGTAGAATAACTTTGTCTGGATGTAATACTGCAATTACTTATGACTAAGGATCTCTAATAGCTATCCATTCAATCTCCGCAGCCTGAAGCACTCAGGAAGAAATGTCTATCAACAAGTCATTGGGGAATGAACAGCTGATTTGAGGCACTGCAGGCTGCAGGGCAGGTGTTCTTTGTTTTTCTGAACACGAACACACGAACACACACGCCTGATAGAAATTATATCTGCCACATAACTTAAAAGGAATTAAAACCATATAAAATAAGTCATTCTAAAAAATGTTTTAGGATCATTTTCAAAAATCTTCCGGGAAATTTCAATTTCCAGATTTTGCTAAACTTCAGCACACAAGTTGTCTTATCCCAAGAATATAAACTGTTACGGTTTTAATTCTAAATGAAGCCCTTCTCTCTAGGACATCAAAAGATTTGGAAACCAAAAAGTAATTACTACATAATCATTCAAAAAAAGACACGTTGTGTAACATCTGTAAGACTGAATTGCACCTGTCACCAACATAACAAAAGAATATTTTATATGCAAACCACACAGCTCTGAACATTTAATAATTTGTTAAACTGGCGCCTAACAAGAAATCCACTGTCAAATGCACTAACACAGGCAACCAGAAATTAGATTAACACAAATAGTTCAAGATTTCTAAATTTAAAATGCATGGGCTTATCACCCTGAGCAAGTTACGGAATCTCTCCGTTCTTCTGTTTCTTCATCCACAAAATGCGCAAAATAATAGTAGCAACCCGAGTTGTTATCAACATGAAACGAATATATATTAAATTGTTATAACAGAGCCCGGCAAAGGCTAATAAAGAATGTAATAAATCAGGAAGAAATGTATTTAAATGACAATGCTGAAGAAGAGCAGTAATTGTAGTAATTGAAAAGAATTACAAAAACAAGAGAGACACAACTGTCCTGACCCATGGAAGAAAAAAGTTTTCAAGGTATTACAGTATGTTTAAAATACACACAAAATAAGAGGAAAAGTGCTCCCTACTAAAAAAAAAAAGATAGCTGCATCCCTTCAGAATGATTGTCATCAGTCCTACTTTGCAAAATTTTATTCTTCCTCCTGTGCTCTGCGGGTAAATCCCAGCCGTTAATATCAAGAAAGCCACAAAACCTGCACTTCCAGGAAAGCAAACTAGAGTTAAGGGTATGTGAGGTCCTTAGCATCTTCTAATTTTATTAACAAGCCACCAAGCTGAAATTCATTCCTAAATAGAATTGCCAAATGCGTCTGCAATAAAAACTGCAAACTTTCCTGTGAACAGAACTTTTCAACAATAGGGAGTTGTTCCAGTCTGTGAATAGGACAGTGTCAGTGTGACCAACAAAGCCGGGAGCTGGACATTCCTGACACCCTTGTCCCCTGGCTAGCCTTTGATCATTTCTCTCCCTCAACCACATGTTTCTGGAAATCACTTTCAGGCAAAGTAGATGGACAACATCTATACCCTGAAACCTACCCCTCATCATAAAGCATGTTTCCATGGCTCCTCAGACTCGCACTTTTTATCTATCACGGATAGGAACATTCCACAAGAATGAACATCAAACACAGGAGTGCTTTGTTTTCCTAGTCTGTCCACCCCCACTCCCAAACAGTCACTTCGTGCTTTAATTTGTATATTCTGGAAAACATCATGGGATGACAAGGGCAACTGAGCCAAACACTAACATGACCTCAGAGCTGAAAAGAGCTCGTGTGGCCACCTGTGGATGTCCACTCAGGGAGCAAGGGGTGCTTTAGGCAAAGGTGAGTCTTTACCACTTGCAGTCTTGGAAAGGGGACCTGACTTAGGTCTCAGTTGTCTTACCTGGAAGTGGGTTAATAACTCCGCACACAGTTGGGTCAGCACCAAGGGAGCTCAGGACTTCCAAGCACCCAGAGGACAGTCCTGTTCACTAAACACCATCTCCAGTCCTCTGCCCAACGTTTCCTGGACAACAAACCCCAGGGCCTTACCGACGGGTGGGGGGACACAAACCGCCCGTTACCGTTGTGACCTGATCGAACGGGCCCAGATGCTCTTTCGGGGTGCGGGTCTGCCGGGTCTCCTAGGCCTGGCTGTTGACACATAGGGCACCTGCCTGACACCCAGGCCATTTTATTTCCCCGGAAGTAAAGCTGGGTTTGCCCGATTCAGTTCCTTTGTTTACAGCAGGAGAGAAATTAACAAGCACATCTCCTAAGGCTGCAACCGGGTGAGCTCCCCCCGCACCTCGGGAGGCCGCTCACTCACCCGGAGGGACACCCGGGCTTGGAGGTCCTGCTCCCCGCACCTCGGGAGGCTCCTCACCCACCCGGAGGACGCCGGGCCTGGGGGTCGTGCCCCCCTGCACCTCAGGAGGCCCCTCACCTATGGGGAGGATGCCCAGGCCTCGGGGTCGTGCCCCTGCACCTCGGGAGGCCACTCACCTACCAGGAGGACACCTGGGCCTCGGGGTCGTGCCCCCTGCACTCTGAGGCCGCTCACCCACAGGGTGGACACCCAGGCTTGGAGGTCCTGTTCCCCGCACCTCGGGAGGCCCCTCACCCACAGGGAGATGCCCAGGCCTCCCGCCGTGCCCCTGCACCTCGGGAGGCTGCTCACCTACCGGGAGGACACCTGGGCCTCGGGGTCGTGCCCCCTGCACTCCAGGAGGCCACTCACCCACGGGGAGGGCACCCAGGCTTGGAGGTCCTGTTCCCCGCACCTCGGGAGGCCCCTCACCCACGGGGAGATGCCCAGGCCTCCCGCCGTGCCCCTGCACCTCGGGAGGCTGCTCACCTACCGGGAGGACACCTGGGCCTCGGGGTCGTGCCCCCTGCACTCCAGGAGGCCACTCACCCACGGGGAGGGCACCCAGGCTTGGAGGTCCTGTTCCCCGCACCTCGGGAGGCCCCTCACCCACGGGGAGATGCCCAGGCCTCCCGCCGTGCCCCTGCACCTCGGGAGGCTGCTCACCTACCGGGAGGACACCTGGGTCTCGGGGTCGTGCCCCCTGCACCTCGGGAGGCCCCTCACCCATGGGGAGGACACCCAGGCCTCGGGGTCGTGACCCCCACACCTCGGGAGGCCCCTCACTGACCACTGCTGACCCAGGCGCCCGTCTGCAGAGTCTTCTAGCAAGTTCGGACCTCACGCCTCCGCTGCGGAGGTCTGTCGGTGCAGAGAGCGGTGCCCTCCGCTCGGCGGGCCCCCCGTGCCCCGGCCACCGACCCCCCAGCACCGACTCGCTGCCCCCCCCTGCACCGACCCAGTCCCCCTACAGCACCGACCCGCTGACCCCCGCCCTGCACCGACCCGGTCCCCCTACAGCACCGACCCGGTCCCCCCCTGCACCCACCCGCTGACCCCCGCCCTGCACCGACCCGGTGCCTCTCCCCTCCCCCCCCGCACCGACCGGTCCCCCGCCCTGCACCGACCCGCTGCCCTCCCCCCTGCACCGACCCGCTGCCCCCCCTGCACCGACCCGCTGCCCTCCCCCCTGCACCGACCCGCTGCCCCCCCCGCACCGACCCGCTGCCCTCCCCCCTGCACCGACCCGCTGCCCCCCCCCCCGCACCGACCCGCTGCCCCCCCCCCGCACCGACCCGCTGCCCCCCCCGCCCCCCGCCGCCCCTCCGGCCGAGCCCCCGCCCTGCCCGCGCCGGGACCGCTGTCCCGCCCGGCCCCCGGGCAGCACTCGCGCACTCACCCCTGAGCAGCAGCAGGAGGACGAGGCCGGGCAGCCGCGCGCGGAGCCAACCCGCCGGCCGCCGCCTGAGCGCCATGTCGCGGGAGCTGAGGGGCCGCGGGCTCGCCGCGCAGCTGGGCTCCCCGCGCGCATGCGCCCTGCCCGCCCGGGCCCCGGCGACCCGCCCCCGGTCTCCATAGCGACCACGGCCCGGCGCAGCCGTCGCCAAGGTGACAAAGGAAGCTGAACTCTGGTTGCTATGGACGCGGGGATGCTCTGGAGCGGCGCCCAAGCGGTCCCATTCAAAGAGCTGGACGCGAGGAGGTAAAGAAGCTCCTTCAAGGCTGCGGCGGGCGCATTTCCAGAGCTGGAAGACGAAGCCGGCACCGCAGCTCAAGAAGGGAGCCCGGGTAAAACCTGGAAATGAAGAGTCTCCTCACAAACAGGGATACCATCTAACTCCTTGTCTGTGAAGCGGTATTGCCTGCACGTCGTTTGAGGCCCTGATTCCAAATGGGATGGGAGGAAAACGCGCTATTTAAAAACATAAGCTACAGGGATCCCTGGGTGGCGCAGCGGTTTGGCGCCTGCCTTTGGCCCAGGGCGCGATCCTGGAGACCCGGGATCGAATCCCATGTCGGGCTCCCCGTGCATGGAGCCTGCTTCTCCCTCTGCCTGTGTCTCTGCCTCTCTCTCTCTTTCTCTCTCTCTCTGTGACTATCATAAATAAATAAATAAATAAATTAAAAATAAAAACATAAGCTACAAATTGAACTCCAATAAAATTTTTTTAAAAAAATAAGACATAAGCTATTTAAATCTGTTTAAAACATAAGCCAGACGTATAATATGTAATATATAAAAGTGATGTCTTTCTAAAATAAACATAATCCATAGTTTCTATAGTAGATCAAAAACAGGGTGATATGTATCCATAGTTCATTCTGAAGAAAAGCAGGATATCTTTGCTCTGATTTCTGAATATTGGAAAATGGTAAGGCTACGGTAGAAAATGGAGCAGAATCTTATGAAGACAAGCAGACATGATGAAGGATAAAATGTACTGAAAATTGGACCTAAGGATGTAAGAAGTTCTGTGTGCCCCTTAATACTGTGAAAGATTATTGAAATAGCTTGTATTATACCTAACGTAGAAAATACACCCCTAATGCTCCAGGAAACAACATGGTAAAAACAGAATTTTGAGTATAGTTGTCAGTAAAATATACCAGAGTTTCCAACAACTAATATTTTTTTAAACTTTAAGGACTTCATTTTTCATCCATCACTCTACATTTTTTAGTATTTAGTATTTTTAGGTTTTACAAAGTAGAACAGTGCATCTCTGTGTATAATTTACATAGCTACCAAATTATGAATGCCAAGAAACGTGAAATAGATTGAGGTTGTTGCCAGGGATATGCTTCAACTGCCATCACTTTATGATCTACTTTATAAATCTTTATAATTGCTCAAAACTTTGCAAGTGTGAATTAATTACATTCTCAAAATCTCATAAAGACAGAATAAAAATTCTAAAACAACTCAACAGCTTATTATGATTTTATTTGCCTTCCCTTTCTTAACCCTTCTTTCTGTTCCAGTTCACCATAGTCCAGTCACAAGTAAAAGTATGTGAAAATTATATTATAGCAGGAGTCTTTCTCCCTTCATCAAACACAATAAACAGGAATTAAAAAGAGGAAAATTCTTCTTAGGCCCACTGACTTTTTTCCTTTTGCTTTCTCTTTTCTCTGTCATTCTCTTTAGTTCCTGGGTATACAGCCAGGTTTATTTGCCTAAATGAAAGAATGATTTTGGTTACCCAAGAAATATGGGGTGTCCAACTGTGGACAGTTTTCAGAAACTAGTGCCTCTTTTCTCCTACTGGATGTCTTGTGTTTGCATTGTGACATGGTTCTATCTGTTAAATTGTCTTCTCTGTTAGGGAATCTTTTTTTTTAAGATTATTTATTTATTTACTTACTTGCTTATTCATGAGAGACACAGAGAGGCAGAGACACAGGCAGAGGAAGAAGCAGGCTCCATGCAGGAGCCGGACGCGGGACTCGATCCCAGGTCCCCAGGATCACACCCTGGGCTGAAGGCGGCACTAAACCACTGAGCCACCCCGGCTGCCCTAGGGAATCTTTTCAAACTCAGAACAAGGCCACAGAGAATGGCTCTGTGAATATTCTATATGGAACAGAGGTTCCTATGAGAGCGGATGCAAGTGCTTCATTGTAAAACATTGATTTTCCTCCACAGATGGAGTCTGCATGTCATGGCCAGTGGTTGAGACACAATCCTGGAATGGAGCCTCACTAGTGATGCACCAGGATGTGGTAGGATGCATTTGGCTGTCAAATGATCTGCTTCTCCATATGATTTAATTGTTCCCAGGGGAGCTCTGGCCCTGTTCGGAAGGGAATTAGAGTTGTGGAAGCATCCAATGAGTGGAGCTGTGGAGTCTATGCTTCTATCACCACATTTTCGAACCAAATGTGCTTATTTCTAATATGTGACTTACTAAGGAGAGATACATTTCTTAAAAGACCTCAGGGAACTAAATGTGTGTGTGCTAAACTTGAGTGAAAGCATTTACAAGACGGTTCAATACTAATGTAAAGTGTAAATCAAGTAGCAAAGAGTAGGGTTTTCCTGTGAGCATCACCCCTGAACAGACTGGAGAGGTCCCGGAAGCAGCAATTACAGGAGGGGAAATATAAGCTCTGGAGACTGATGGACAGTGATTCAAATTCTAGGTTTTTGTAACCTTGGGAAAGTTATTTAATTTCTCTCAGCTTTGGCTTCCTTGTCTGTAAAATAGGGACAATACCCACCTCAAGTGGTCATTGTGAAAATTATGTGAAATAAAGGTCTAGAACATGCTAAGTGCTCAATAGATGTACCCCCTTTGTCATCTGTACCCCTTTCCTTTCCTACTAGTTTGGCTCAGATTGGGCCAAATGACTACGATATTCCCGAAGAGTCTTCATAAAGAAAAGGACGGTCAGCCTGTAGGTGGGTCACAGAGAATGAGAAGCAGAGAGGAAGTTTTACATCAATGTGTGTTTGTTCTCTCGGTGGATTATATTCTTAAAAAGCGACATGACTCTGGCTTCTGTTCCTTCAGTGTGCCATTATACACCTGAATAACCACCCGAAGTCAACCTTCACAGCAAGAGAGAAGTGAGATCCATTGACTGTGGGGAATCTCTGACCCTAGAGTTCTTCCGTGAAAGCATGCCTTTTCAGGGCTTTTCAAAGATTCTGCTCTTCCATCTCACCTCCATTCAAGTTTCCTCTTCCTTGAAATATTTCCAACTCTGTTCACTCACATTTTCTCCCAACTATCAAACCCTGCTCCTTCTCTTCTGAGTATTTCTTCAATTTCATTTAAATAGGAGGATATCCACCCCTCTCCCTATCTAAGGGAAGTAGGGAACAAACCCACCATCCCCTCTAACTAGATGTGCTGCTCATGCTGTATAAGGAAGGGAAGTTGTACGGTTCAATTTATTTGCGTGGTCGTCTCCTTTGTAGTGGTTCAGTTAAGGAAGGTCATATTAATGCCAAAGTTTGGGCTTAAAGTGTTTTCTTAGAGAGAGACTTTTATAAGAAGCTGTTTAGCAGCCCTTTCGAATTTACCCAAAGGAGGCTGGGTGTGCTAGAGTGCGTTAGTCCGTGTTTGTGTGTGGTGTGTATTTAAGTAAGGGGATCGTGCATGCCATGGGTGGAAGAAGGAGTCACTCACCTGTGCTAGGGGAGGAGTTAGAGCGTCCCACCACCAGCAGCCAGGGTCTTTTTACTCACCAGGACACCCGAAAGTGCAACACAACAACCAGCACTGAAAGGACGATGTCATTGCCGCAGTGGAAGCCTGACCCAGGGCTTGCTGTTCCTAGGCTGAGGGCCCTGAGACCCAAGTTCCCCTGTTAGGGCGCCTGCCCCATTTCCTTCTTGGAGGAAGCAGAGAAGCAGGGCTTGCCTGGATGCTCCCGCCAGACACCAGGGAAAAGGGGTTAGGGACAGCTCACGAGCAACACTCCCCAGACCACCTTCAGGAAGGACACCTGTGATAAGATAGAATAAACCAGCTCTTTCCTCCACTTGACCTAACGAATATTTCCACTGGCCTGGGGCAAAGATGGGAAACCTTCCTCATTCGCGCTTCAGGACCGGGGACACGGATGAGCACGAGCACAGAGGGCACACGTGCTATCAGAAGGACCCAGAACCAGGCTGAGGAGCAGACTCAGGAGCAGGGGTGGGGCGGCTGCTAGTACTGGGCAGACTGCGTGTCTGCAGCTCTGCAGCCCAAGCTATGTGCCTCCAGGATGCTCCAACTACTTTGTTTACAGATTGGGGATATTTTTATCCCAACCTCTAATTAGAGGTAATTTTCTCTTCATACAAATTGTGCCATCGAGTGTTTACTTCCTGGCAGCACCAAAGAGAAGCCAGGGCCTCTGCTATCTCCCTCTTATGCGCAGGGAATCTTATGCTTCCATCGGAGTCCCTTCCAGGGTCAATTCCCTACTGCAGTTTGGGGAAGAGGCAAGTTCTTCCTGATGGTCTTGGGCCCAGGGGCTTGGCCTTGTAACTTGTACTGTCCGGGGGGTGCCTGGGGGGCTCAGCGGTTGAGCACCTGCCTTTGGCTCTGGACATGATCCGGGGCTGGGGATCAAGTCCCTCATCAGGCTCCCTGCATGGAGCCTGCTTCTCCCCCTGCCTGTGTCTCTGCCTCTCTCTCTCTCTCTCTCTCTCTCTCTCTCTCTCTCTCTGTGTCTCATGAATAAATAAATGAATTTTTTTTTTTAAATTTGTACTGCTTGTTTCTTTCAGGGATGGAAGGATATTTTTGTGCCTGTCATTGTAGACTTTCTGGGACATTGTAGATATCCTGTTCTAGGACTGGAAATAGTGGGCATTTGATTCTATTTCCCAGATCTCTAATGTGATGAGGATTCTACCACAAGGTTCCGCCGCTGCCAGAGATTATTCAATACCATGCCTCTTAAGCAAGTGGATAAGGGCTCTAGAGAAGACTCTCTGAAGTTTCTCTTTAATCCCATGGAATTGTATTCCTACAAAATTTAGGATTGGGAGGAGTAGATGTGTTTGGTCCCCTGTGATGATACCAGGTCTTCAAAAAACTCAATAGCACAGCAGAGATTTATTGCAGGTGGGAGGCTACTCTAGCCCTACAAAGGACAGAGCGTCATCTCCTGAGAATATCTACACTCTGAGCCTTTAACACTCTGAGGTCTGGTCTATTCCTGTCATTCTTTCCAGGCAGGATTTTGTTTTCTGGCCAAGCTTTGTTCCCCAGAATTGCACTGCCTATTGTAGCCCAGGCCCAGCGCTAGCAGCTGCCCATGACAGACCCCGGAAGGAGTGGGAAGCTCTGCTAAGCATTAATACCCTCCTTGTGTACCTCCTACAGCAGTGACCACCCTTCTGCCACTGGCTTAGAGTAAGCTGCATCTGTTTTTATTCAGAATTTGAAAATGATCTGTAGGCACCTGCCTATGTCTTCTGACTCTAGACCTTTCCTTCCAGAACTGTGAGTAGTACAGGACCTAGAACATTGGTAAGTGCTCAAAAATATATGAAGGTTGATGAGACTCCTGCATACTACCAAACCAACACCAGCTCACATTGCTCTGCTTAAAATTATTAAATGGCTCCATATTATCTTCAGAAATCAATTAAAGTCCCTTCTATAATTAAAAAAGTCATGACTGAAATAAGTCCTTTGGTCATGAGCAACATGACAACATCTCATATTACACCCTCATCTATGTCCTTGAATCCAGTGACACTGAGTCATTTGAACTTCTTATGACTTGCCATGCTCTCTTGAGCCCCTGGAGTCACCCATGTGGTCCCTTTGGCCTGCATCGCCTCCCCCAGCCCACTCAGTCTTCTAGCTGTATCATGTCTGAGGAACCACTCCAAGTATCCTATCTTCATGGGAGAACTTCTTAACCTCATTGCTTCCTCCAAGATAATTGAAGTGGCCTTGCTCTGTCCTTCCACAGTACACTAGGCATGCAGATATTTTACACTTCATCACACAGTGTTCTAGCGCCATAATTTCACTCTAGTTTTGTTCAGACTTCTAGAGTTTAACAGTTTTCAACCTTCCTTCTTTTCTAACATACAACTTGGAGACTATCATTTCACCCTAAAAAAATAAAATTAATAATAATAATAATAATTTCACTCTAAATACTGCATTAGCCGCATCTCACAAAGTATGCTATATATTATCCTCATTGTCACTGGGTTCCAAGTGTTTTCTAACTTCCTATATGATTTCTACTTCACCATTCACCATTTAGAAATCTACTTTTTGGGGGCACCCGGGTGTCTTAGTCGGTTAAGTGCCTGCTTTCAGCTCAGGTCATGATCCCAGGATCAAGTCCCACATCAGGCTCCCTGCTCAATGGAGGGACTGCTTCTCCCTCTCCCTCTGCTTCTCTCACTGCTTCTGCTCTCTCTCTCTCTCTCTCTCTGTCAAGTAAATAAATAAAATCTTAAAAAAAGAAGTCTCCTTTTTAAATTTCCCAATATCTGGGGACTGGGGGCCATTACTGACTTCTAGTTTTATTGCACTGTAGCCAGAGAACAAGGTCTATGTGAAATTAGTGCTTCATATTCTTTGAGACTGATTTTACAGATTAGTGAGGGCTAGTTGTTTTATTTTATTTTTTAAAAATTTTTAACGATTTATTTTTGTTTATTTATGATAGAGAGAGAGAGAGGCAGAGACACAGGCAGAGGGAGAAGCAGGCTCCATGCAAGGAGCCCGACGTGGGACTCGATCCGGGAACTCCAGGATCATGCCCTGGGCCAAAGGCAGGTGCGAAACCGCTGAGCCACCCAGGGATCCCCGGGCTAGTTGTTTTAAACGTTTCCCACATGCTGAAAAAAAATGTATTCTCTAACGATTAGGTATAGAGTTTTAAGGATCCATCCAATTAAAATTTATTGTGCCATTCAAAAGAGTATCTTTGCCTTTTAGCATTTTTTAACTTAAATTTTTATTTATTTATGATACACACAGAGAGAGAGAGAGAGAGAGGCAGAGACATAGGCAGAGGGAGAAGCAGGCTCCATGCACTGGGAGCCCAATGTGGGATTCGATCCCGGGTCTCCAGGATCGCGCCCTGGGCCAAAGGCAGGCGCCAAACCGCTGTGCCACCCAGGGATCCCTATCTTTGCCTTTTAAAAAAAATTAGCTAACAATTTCTGGGAAAGAAATTGAGATAGAAAAACAAAATAAAAAAATAGAAATTGGGATAGAAATTTTTCTGGGATAGAAAATTTCTATCACACTATGATTATGGATTTCTCATCATTTCATTATAATTCTGTCAAAAAGCTTTTTATTCTTAACTACATGGTCTATAGGCTCAGGAGTATTGTATCATTCTCATGACACCATGAAGCACACGTGTGGCTTTTGCCCTCTCTGTGCCTCTTCTCCTCTCCCTCTCCTTCTAGCTCAATCAAAAAATGCTACCCTTGCCTGTCCCTCAGATCAGCTCCTCCATTCTCAAGCTCCCTAGAGCCTTAGCTACTTTCCCAAATAGGCCTAGTAAACATTCTCTTCCAAACAAACACAGCCTTTTCCATGAATAAAATCATGGCAAACACAACATTCTCCATTGCATCATGGGATAGCTATGCTTTCCGCATCATATTCTTCAATTGGAGGACCAGGAGCTCAATGCAGATTTGTTCTCAGGGCTCACTACATAGTGGTTGCTTAATAAACATGTTAGAATGTTAAGAAAAACACACTTATATAGGTGTCACAATGGCATATGTTACAGAATCTCTTATAAAGATTTTCAGAATAGAAGAATATCCTTGTGCTTGGGCACCCGGCTGGCTCAGTCAGGGAGCACATGACTCTTGATCTCAGGACCCTGAGTTCAAGTCCCAAGTTGAGTGTAGAGATGAAAGAAAAAAAAGAAAAAGAAATAAATAGAAAGAAAGAAAAGAAAAAGAAGGAATGAAAGGAAGGCAGGCAAGCAAAGAAAGGAGAGGAAAAGGAAAGAAAAGAAAATAATGTTCTTGTGCTTAAAATGATTGAAGAAATCTTCCTGGAGATGTAGAAATAACTGTACAACTTTGATAATCACCTTCCATCGTTTAATTATTCATCTAGAACACATTATATTGTGTTTGTGCCTGCTATGAGTTAGGGACCAGAGAAAATGTAGGCATAGTTTCTTTCTCCATTGAGTCCACACTTTCATGGGAGAGACAGGAGCAAAAATAATTATGCCTTAAGGGTCTAGTAACTCACAGAAATGAGCTAATGTGGATATCTACTGCTTTACTGCATCATGCAGGGAAATTCTGAATAAAGTGTAACAGAAAAATTAAAATGCATATTGAGCTTCAAGTAAAGACAGAATTCTCAAGTGATAGAAACAAGGAAGGAATTTAAAGCCAAAAAAGTAAATTTGCAAACCAGAGCCATGGTAACGTGAACAGGAGCAGGAGGGAGCCTCAGAACTGGGGTAGCAGTACAACACCCATGTGCATGAGGGGACACATCCTAGGACTCATTGGAAGTAGGGCTTCAGAACTGACATCTTGCTCCCTCAAAGGAAGATGGCTAGGGAGAAAATTATCCATTAGTTTCTGCCCTAAATTCTGGGGAAGAAAGAAAACAGGTTCGTGTGAGAAATTCAAATTTCCAAGCCAGTGTCACATTCTGGTGTGGGATGTGAACTAAATTTTATCCCATTAGGTCCCCAAGCCCAAAAATTAATACAAAATCTTTTCCTTTTTCTCTTTCTTTCTTTCTTTCTTTCTTTCTTTCTTCTTTCTTTCTTTCTTTCTTTCTTCTTTCTTTCTTTCTTTCTTTCTTTTTTTTTTTTACCTTAGTCATGGAAGAAACCTTTGGGCCAACCAATAGAAGCTAATGTACAACTCTTCTTAGCATGTCCTGAGAACATAAAGCATGTCCCCCACAGAATAAAACAATCCCTGATGAAAACTTTAATGGTAAGTTTACAAGCCCCAGGAGGAAATAACATGCCATAGGTAGAGTTGACACATATAACAAGTTGGAGAATCAGCACCTCCAAATCTTGAGACAATGAAATAATCCAAAAGAGATAATAAAGTAAGTAGGCTTACAAAATTTAGAGAGATAAAAGGACTAGGAAACACAGAGAGAATTAAAACAGAGAAATAAAAGGAGAGAAATAAAAGGATACTGGAAAAGAATAAGCAGATGAGAAAAAAAACCACATAGAATTTCTAAAAAATGAAACATTTAAGGAAGAAAAACAACTTAAGTGGATGAATTAATAGTTGACTGAAAAAAAAAATCAGTGAAACAAAAGATTCATCTTAGGAAATTACCCAGGATGAGGCACACAGAGGTAAAAATATGAAAACATGAAAAAAAAAATGTTAAGAGATGTGCAAAGCAGAATGAAAGTTGTGTAGGAATGAAGGGATAACAAGGAAAAGGTAGTCATTGAAGAGGTAATGTCTCAGAATGTTTTCGAATTGATGAAGGTCATAAATCCCTAGTTTGAAGAACCAATCCCAAACACATCATCGCAGGATAAAGAAAGATCTCATTTTGCTTTGTCACCCTTAGCAGCATATGACAGAGTGAAATATCAGAACCCCAAACTAAAAGCAAAATCTCACTGCTAGTTATGTTGAAAAGGTAGGCTATTTACAAGGAAACAATAAGAGGGATGGTAGAGGCTGGAACAAAATGGAATCATTGCTTCAAGTGCAAAGGGAAATGAGAAGTCAGTCCAGGATTCTATACCCAGCTCAATTATAAAGCTGAGCAAATCCTCAATCACAAAGCACTCATTTAGGGCTCACAGTATACAGTGCTCTGTCCTGGCCACTGTCAGAAATTCATCTTTTTCCTATTCCTTTCTTTCCTTTTCCTCCGCAATCCCATTCCTCCTCTTCTCTTTTCCCTCTTTTTCTTTTTTTCTCTTTTCCTTATTTATTTATTTATTTTTTTGTCACCCACAGAACAAATCAGCCACCATCTTCCAAATAGGCTGGACTGGGAGGAAGGACACCCAGACTTGGCTATTGACGAGTCCTTGGTTAATTCCTTTCTGTTCATAGGGTTTATTTTCCCAATTTTTTTCCACAAGAATTATGTATCTTCTGTCCCTCACAGGTTTTCTGTGATTATTTAAATGAAACAGCAGACAAAAGCATTTTGGAAGCGGGAAAAGCAAATGGCACACACGCAGAGGATTAGTATTGTCTTCAAGAAGGTAGAGGAAGTTTTCCAGCTACTTTGTTCTCCTCTTCTTCTCTTGGCTGGCTGGATAATGCATGTCGGAGCCTCTCCTGCAGCCAGCATAGATGGCCGGCCCCACCAGTGCCTGAGATGCCAGGCTGAATGAAGCTTCATCCCTGAAATAAGAAAGCCTGCCCGGCTCCTTATGCAGGGGCTGGAAAGTATTAACTGTGGCAAGGAGGATTAGCCATATGTCACTTAATTCCTGTTAAGCAGGACTGAGAGGAGCTTGTGGTTGTAAATTACAGATGAGCCAGCCACCCTCTGCCATCCAGAGGCCCTGCTGGGCTGGTGCTGGACGGGCACAGTGGGCACAGCGCAGCAGTGCTCTCAGGCCCCAGCTGAACCATTCCCGCCATCCCTCACTTCCTTTGCCTTCAGAGTCTCTCCCTCTTGTCCTCTTTCTCCTCAATTCTTAGATTTGATTCTCTTTCCTCTCATTTATTGTTATTCCTACTCTTCCACTTAGAAGTTAATGTTCCTTGTTTATATTTCCTTTGCTCTTGTTTTCTGTTTCTCTTTTGTCTTCTTTTTAAAAAATTCAGCGGTGGGGGCGGGGGTGGGGGGCAGCCCGGGTGGCTCAGCACTTTAGCTCCGCCTTCGGCCCAGGGCCTGATCCTGGAGACCCGGGATCGAGTCCTGCATGGGGCTCCCTCCCTGGAGCCTGCTTCTCCCTCTGCCCGTGTCTCTGCCTCTCTCTCTCTCTGTGTCTCTCATGAATAAATAAATAAAATCTTTTTAAAAAAATTCAGCTGAGTAAATTTGGATATTTAAATTGTTTTATTACATGATTCACAAACCAGGAAGCATCCCATCTAGCAAGTAGAGAGATGCTCCAAGGAGTTGTACAAAATGGAAGTTTTCATAGGAAGGAGGATAGGGCAAGAGGTTTTTAGCAAAAGAAAAGAAAGGTTTGTTCCAGGCTGGGACATCTTTTTTGTGAAGAAGGGAATGGCAGGGTTTTTTATTATGCAGATTATCTCGATTATCTCACGAGTGCTGATCAGGAAATTTCAGATAGACTGTCAAAAGGTCACATTCTTGGGAGAGGTTGGAACTGTAATTAAGTTTTGGTTTGCTGTTGTGAGGGCAAATGGCTCTATTTTGGGTCTGTTACTTTCTTAATAATTGCCCTCTTTTGATCAGATTCTCAGCCTGAGAGGTGTGATAAAAAATTAAGGTACTAGCACCACTCTCAGCTACTGTTATCATGGCTTTTCACTGATCCTCTGTGATATTCACAGGTCATGATGTTTTTGCTTAATCCCTGTGATACTCTCAGATCAGAACTCCAGGCTCACAATCCTTAAGTTAGTCATGATTTTCACTTCTCCTCCAACGTTCCAGTCTTGGGAAGATCATCTGCTTGGTAGTTAGCAGCTGTGAGCATGCATTTAAAGCTTTTTGAGAAGACGCAGCACACCAGGGAGATTATAGGCAGGATAATTCCCAATGTTTGGAGTGTACTTTGAAGCCATTGTCCCAAAACCCAAAGCAATCAAAATCAAATAAGTTAAAGCAACCAAACATAAACAAACCCCCCCCAAAAATAAATAATTAATTAAAAAAAAAAAAAACAATGAACACACACAAAAAAATCAAGTAAGTCAAAGAAACATCTTGTTAAAGAGTCACCCCTTCAAGCCAAATGGTTTGCTCCATGATCAGAATTATGTAACTGAGTTTCAACCTCCTCGGAAGTGTTGATGGAGGTGCAGCAGGTGCCACAGCACAGGTTCCAACCTGCTGAGCTGAAAGATAAATCATGTAGCTTTGGAATATAGATGAGGTTGGGTGGAGTGAAGACCAGAGCCGACAACCAAAAAAGAATTCTTGAGATGTCTTTGGTGCAAAATGGTGGTTTTATTAAAGCACAGGGACAGGACCCAAGGGCAGAAAGAGCTGCTGCACCAGGGTTGTGAGAGATGGCTGAGTATATACTTGGGAGTTGGGGGAGGGGGTAAGGAAAAGAGAGGTTTCAAAAGGATTTTTATATGTTAGAGAAGACTCACAGGACACTGGAGGCCTTGTCACTGTCAAGTTAAGGTTGTTTTTCCTTCTGGCAGGGCATCAACATCAGACAGTTGGAAACTTCCTGGAGGAATGTCAAACATATCCCACCCAGGAGTGGGAAGGGTGGGGCAGGGGCAGGGACGTTGCAGGGTGTCAGCTTGTGCTTTGTCCTCAGCTGGCCTTCTGCTCTCTCATCATAATCAGAGACAATCCTATTATCCAGAACAACTTTGGCCAGAGAATCTAAGGAATTTTGTTGGGCCACTATTGTGTCAGCAGCAGATTCTCCAATTATTTTAAGAATTAAGGAGAAGTTCCTTTTTTTTTTTTTTTTTTTTTAATTTATTTATGATAGTCACAGAGAGAGAGAGAGAGAGAGGCAGAGACACAGGCAGAGGGAGAAGCAGGCTCCATGCACCGAGAGCCCGATGTGGGATTCGATCCCGGGTCTCCAGGATCACGCCCTGGGCCAAAGGCAGGCGCTAACCCGCTGCGCCACCCAGGGATCCCAAGGAGAAGTTCCTGATCAAAGCCACATTTACATTTATCCCTAGCCAGGGAAGGAGGGACCTTCCCAAAGGAGTGAATCCTGAATCATGAAAGCCTCTTGGCAGGTCTTCTCTAATTTGACAATGTAAATTAAGAGGACTTTATCAATGTGATGTCTTTTATTTTGTGATAAGTTAGGAACATGTTTAGATTTTTTTCCTAGCCTGAAACAAAAGGTTGTTCTAAATTCTGGACTTTATATCTCCTAGAAAAGGCCTGGGAGATAGAGATGAGGGTGTTATATTTCCACACCAATGTCAGAGTAAAGGAAAGGAAAAGAAGAAGAAAGGGTTTCAGGCTTAAAGTATGAAGTCTTGATTTATTATCTTGAGTGGAAGCAGTTTACTTCAATGTCAACTATTTCTCTTCCCCGTCAATGTGATTGGAGATCTCCAGTGTCTGCACAGAGTCAGCTTTTAGGTAGAGCCTTCTTTAGCTCTGAGATGTGTACCCAAGGCTTAATACTTTCTAGTTCTGCAGCAATGACAGCAGTCAGGGGCACTTGGTAAGGTTCCTTCCTATGGGGTTTGTGGGGGCTATCTTCCTTGATAACATTTCCAGAAAACATAGTCACGAGGTTCTAGATCAATAAGATCCTCTGACTTGGGATCTGGGAAGCCTTCTTTACCCTGCTGATGATAGACTTGAACATCAGACTTTAGAGTCACACAGTAGCTGGTGTGAGACAAGTGATTAGCAGAAGATTGTGTGCCAACACATGTTAGTTTGCCAGTGACTATCTCATGCGGAGAGAGTTTATGATTCACAGAGCGGGTACTGCATGTAGTTAGTAAGACCAAAGTCAATACCTTGGGCCAAGGAAGTCTAGTAGTTTCCACAGATTTAAAAACTTCAAGTGTGAGGATCCTATTATTTCTCTCTACTTTCCATGATGGTTGAGTGTGATAGGTGATGAGGGAGCAGAAGGCCAGCTGAGAACAAAGCACAAGCTGACGCCCTGCAACACCCCCGCCCCACCCTGGCCCCACCCCTCCCACTCCTGGGTGGGATATGTGTGACACTCCTCCAGGAAGTTCCCAACTGTCTGATGTTGAAGCCCTGCCAGAAGGAAGAACAACCTTAACTTGACAGTAACAAGGACTCCAGTGTCCTGTGAGTCTTCTCTAACATATAAAAATCCTTTTGAAACCTCTCTTTTCCTTACCGCACCCCCCACCCCCCCAGCTCCCAAGTATATACTCAGCCATCTCTCACAACCCTGGTGCAGCAGCTCTTTCTGCCCTTGGGTCCTGTCCCTGTGCTTTAATAAAACCACCATTTTGCACCAGACGTCTTAATAATTCTTTCTTGGTTGTCGGCTCTGGACCTCACCCAACCAAACCTCACTTATTCCAAAACTACATCAATAGAGACAGTGATAATTACAAAAAGTTCACAAGGCTTTCATTAAGGCTTGTATGATTTACCCAGTGAAGTGGGTGCATTGATCCCTGGAGACCAGGGAAGGTTTACTCCAAGTGGGAAACAACATTTTCTGACAGTTTCTTTGTCATTGTGGGAGCATCAGCCTTGTGGCAGGGGAAGGCTTCAACCCACAAGGAAAACACACACACACACACACACACACACACACACACACACAATAACATGAACATATCGATAGCCTATACTAAGTGGCAGTTGAATGAAATCTCATTGAACATTGTAGGTGTTCAAAGGATCCAGAGGGAGGTCTGAGGCCTCTGGGGACAAAAAATATTTTTTCCAAGATGTGGACCTGACAGGTCAGACTGCAGGTGGACTGTTTTTGCAATTTTATGTAAGTATCTTCACCAATGTCAATTCATAATTTCAGTCATCTTAAATGCAAAGGTGAATGAACCAGTGCAAAAACTGAACAGCTGGGGACGGGACCCCTGGGTGGCTCAGTAGTTGAGCATCTGCCTTCAGCTCAGGGAGTGATCCCGGATCCGGGATCCTGCACTGGGCTCCCCGCAGGGAGCCTGCTTCTCCCTCTGCCTGTGTCTCTGCCTCTCTCTCTGTGTCTGTCATAAATAAATAAATAAAAATTTTACAACAACAACAACAAAAGAACAATTAGAGTTGACAGGGAGCCAAGAAGAACCAAGCAGTCATCTTGGGTTTACCATAGCTCCAACTATTTGTTTAACTTACACCTATTATTTTTTAAATATTTTATTTCTTTGTTTCTTTATTTATTTGGGAGAGAGTGAAAGAGTGAGTGGAGGGAGGAGCAGAGGGAGAAGGACAAGCAGACTCTACACTGAGTGGGGAGCCTGACATGGGGCTCCATCTCATGACCTTGAGATCATGACCTGAGCTGAAATCAAGAGTTGGATGCTTAACTGATTGAGCCACTCAGGTGCCCCAAACAGCTATTTTTTTTAAGATTTTATTTTATTTTTATTTTATTGTTTAAGATTTTATTTTTAAGTAATCTCTCTCAATGCAGGGCACTAACCCAAAACCCCAAGAGTTGTAAGCTCCCTGCCCCCAGCCAGTGAGGCACCCCAATTTACAACTATTGCTTACTCACTAATTTCTCTGATTCAGGAATGCTAAAAGGCCATGCTAAAAGGCTTCAAGGTGGCAAAAGTCTGGCAATGAGGGGCCATTTTTTGGAGAAGCAGAATGGACTCCATCCACATATGCCACGATCTTTTTTCCCCCCACTCCCTTTGTGCAACATTAAAAAAAAAAAAAAGACTTTATTTATTTATTTTTTTGAGAGACAGTGAGGTAGATAGGGAGAGAAACAGCAAGGGGAAGGAGAGGGAGAAACAGACTCCCCACTGGGCAGAGAACCCCAATGTAGGGCTGAAACCATGACCTCAGCTGAAGACAGATGCTTAACTGACTGAGCCATCCAGGTCCCCCTACTTTGTGCAACATTTTATTTGGAGAGATCTGTATGTTCTGAACCTGTCTTGGATCAAAGGATGACAGGATAATGAAAGGAGCCCTGGGACACTGAGATGGGTCAGATGGAAACCGTAAGAACCATAGAACTGTTCACTGTGCCTTGGTTTCCCCTTTATAGATTCTGTTACACTGTCTTCATATGAAAGGTAGCTGAAGAATATCCCTAACACTCAAGCTTTGTCCTTTTAGTGTGAGCCTCAGTTTTGACGACAGCAATTTCAGTAGGTAAGAGAATAGCAGTGAGACAATTTACTAGTTGCTCATTTTTGATTGGGGTCCCAGAGGACATAAAACAACATTTTAAGATAGTACCTAGAATTATAAGTGATAACATTGTAGCAGAACATATCAGATTTCTAGGAGTTTAATATAATTTGTAGAACACTTATATACCTATACAAAAATAACATAAAGAAGGCTTAGTATGGGGCACCTGGGTGGCTCAGCCAGTTAAGTGTCTGTGTTTAGGGCAGCCTGGGTGGCTCAGTGGTTTAGCACCAGCTTCAGTCCAGAGTGTGATCCTGGAATCCCAGGATCGAGTCCCATATCAGGCTCCCAGCATGGAGCCTGCTTCTCCCTCTACCTGTGTCTCTGCCTCTGTGTGTGTGTGTGTGTGTGTGTGTGTGTCTCATGAAGAAATAAATAAAATCTTAAAAAAAAAAAAAGTGTCTGTGTTTAGGCTCAGGTCATGATCCCAGGGTTCTGGGATGGAGCCCACATTGGGCTCCCTGCTTTGTGGGGAGCCTTCTTCTCCCTTTACCTCTCTCTCTCTCTGCTGTTCCTCCAGCTTGTGTTCTGTCTATAAAATAAAATAAAATAAAATAAAATAAAATAAAATAAAATAAAATAATAAAATAGAAGGCTTAGTATTACTTCTTCTGCAACAAAGCTTCCCATGTAATTTAACGTGTCAAGTGAATATAACTACTTTAACAAATCCTTTGGAATACTCCAGGGACCCTCTAAAAACTCCCAAAGTTTCTTCTGTTTTAAAAAACTTCATTTAGAATTTGACTTTGAAAAGTTGGTAGAAAAAAAAGAGAGAGAGAGAGAGAGAACCATATACATGGTTTTAAAGCACTTGGTTACACAGAATCACAGATTTTTATGAAATTTAACATATCATTATCTATAAACAAAACTTCTTTTAATAGTAAAATGATTGTTTTCCTAAGTAATGCTCTAAGACTTGATAAAGACACCAAACACAGGAAGTTATTTTGATAAAACAAAGAATCTTTGTTTTCCAGGCAGATCACTTAAATAAGGTAAAGAAACTTTCACAATCTTTTATCAAAAGCAGACCAATGGGGAGGCTGGGTGGCTCAGTCTGTTACACTTGTCTGCCTTCTGCTCAGATCATGATCCCAGCGTCCTGGGATCAAGCTCCACCTAGAGCTCCCTGCTCAGCCAGGAGCCTGCTTCTCCCTCTGCCCCCTGCTCATGTGCTCCCTCTCTCTCTCTCTCTCAAATAAATAGATAAAATATTAAAAAAAAAAAAAAAGCAGGCCAAAACCCCAAAGAGAAAATCAAATTCTAATTTTGCATGAGCTTACCTTTTTTTTCAATTAAATTACATTTGAGGGCAACCCGGGTGGCTCAGTGGTTTAGCGCCACCTTCAGCCCGAGGCATGATCCTGGAGACCTGGGATCGAGTCCCACGTGGGACTCCCTGCATGGAGCCTGCTTCTCCCTCTGCCTGTGTCTCTGCTTTTCTTTCTCTCTGTGTCTCTCATGAATAAATAAATAAAATCTTTTTAAAAAATTACATTTGAAAAAAAAATTTTTTTTAAATGACATTTGATGTGGAGAACAAAGGCAAAAGAAAAAATTAAACTCCTTTATACTTACAGCCCATTGCCACATACCCAAGACAGGCACAGTGACCTTCCTCCAGGAACTCAACGACTTCAATGTTAATACTTTGCTAAAGGCAAATGACAACCTCAGTTTGGCATAATCCCAAATTATCTCCAGGATCCAGTAAAAACCCCTTTGGAAACTTCCTTTATCTCTACCTCCCAAGATACATGTTGGCAATCATCGTCTAAGCATATGGCCGACCCATATACATCTGAAGGGTCTCACAATTAAGGTTTTACTAGACAGTAGTAAATGACCTTTTCCTAAAAACAGGAGCCCCTCAAGGTCCAAGAAACCTTGCTTCCAAATTCCTTAGAGACTTAATGCTATCCCTAACCCCCTCCCCACTTGAAAGTGTATAATCAGCCACTCCTCATAACTCCAGTGCAGCTCTTTCTGCCTACAGGTCCTATCCTTATGCCTACAGGTCCTATCCTTATGCACACACAAAGATACCATTTTTTAGACTATAGACAGCTCAAGAATTCTTTCTTGATCATTTGCTCCTGGACCCCAATATTTCACATCACATTAAAATTTTTTTTTTCTAATTCTAGTATAAGTAACATATAGTGCTCTATTAGTTTTAGGTGTACAATATAGATTCAACCATCTATACATGACTCTGTGTTCATCATCGTGTCCTTAATCCCCTTCACCTGCCTCCACTATGACACCAGCTTACTTTTGATACTAAAACTCATTCATTCCCATCTTAGTTCAGAGTACCCATAAGATTCCTTTCACAAATTTTCTACAACTTTCTCTTTCCTTAAAAAATGTACCTCCATTCCTCAAACCTTCTCTCTCTCTCTCTCTTTTTTTTTTTTTTTAGATTTTATTTATTTTTTGAGAGAGAGAGTGAGAGGACGAGCAGTGGGCAGGCTCCATCCCAGGACCCTGGGATCATGACCTGAGCTGAAGGCAGATGCTTAACCCTCTGAGCCACCCAGGGGCCCCTCCTACTTTCTTATACCAAAACACATTTTACCTCTTTTGCATGCAGAGATGTTTCCCTTATCATTTCTAGGAGGATTAATTATATATGTTAATTAGAACTCTCCACCCTTAGAAACCTTAATTTCTAGTAAAACCTCAGAAGTAAACAATTGTAAACTGTGTTAGCATTGGCTGAATAGACTTATAAATACTTTTCATAATTTCTAGGAGTATATGTTTTCTCATAGTAAATTCTCATAGTAAAAAATATGTTTATTAATAGGCCCAAATTTTCTTCAGTTCCTCTGTAATAGGAAGGCAAAGTAAATTATGTTCAGTAATTAATGTTTCAATATTTTATCTTATTTGGAGATTATCTAAATGTTCAACAAATTTCCATCATGTAATAAAACTTAGCAAAACTCTAGTTTTCTCAAGTTACTAGAGATTTAGGAAGCTAATTTTAAGCACACAAACCAGAAAATATAATTGTTAGTGAAAATTTATCTATAAATTCCTATTCTACTTACATCTAAGTCATTTGCTTCCAACAGTTACATTCAGATTACCCATGAAAATTTCACGAGACATTAGATAAAATGAACCATCATTCTCAGTTATTTTTTGCTGACAACTTTGCAACAGAGATAACATGAATTCAAGTAGTAAACTTAGGTAGAATAAAGGCTGTTTATCTACATTACATCCAATGTTGAGAACTCTAAAGACACGTCTGTTTTAATTAAATCAAAAGCTTAAACTAGCTTTTAGTTGCCAAAGATTATCTCAGGTCATCTGAATTAGAAAAATATTTGTGTTATTTTTAAAAATATTTTATTTATTTATTTGGGAGAGAGAGAGAGAGAGAGAGAGAGAGAGCCGGAGAAGGAGCAGAAGGAGGGGGACAAGCAGATTCTATGTAGAGCCTGATCCAGGGCTGATCTCACATCCCTGAAATCCTGACCGCAGCTGAAACCAAGGGTTGGATGCTTAACCAACGGAGCCACTCAGACATTCCAACACTTGGCTTATTTTATATCTTTCACAGAGTTTTAGAATGGTCCATCCTTAGAAGTAGTTGCCTTCAAATCAGCTAAATAGAGCTCTTTTACAAATTAATTTTAGCAATACCATCTGGAGATCGAAAAATATCTCATATTTACTATGTGCACGTGCGCACGTGTACACACACACAAAGATACAAAGATCTTATAGTTTTGTTTTGTTTAGTTTTTTTTTAATTTTTATTTATTTATGATAGAGAAAGAGAGAGAGAGAGAGAGAGAGAGAGAGAGAGGCAGAGACACAGGCAGAGGGAGAAGCAGGCTCCATGCACCGGGAGCCCGACGTGGGATTCGATCCCGGGTCTCCAGGATCGCGCCCTGGGCCAAAGGCAGGCGCCAAACAGCCGCGCCACCCAGGGATCCCTTGTTTAGTTTTTTTACTAATTTTTGTGGAGAGGATATTTTAGGCCCAATTTCCAAATACTTCCTTTTCGCTCCTTTTATCCTTTTGATAAGAAACTCCTCCCTAAAGTTTGCAGTTCAAAAAATGGCTCTTTGGTCCTAGAGAAGATGGGGATAAACATTCATATCACAAAAACACAGATTAAATGCAGAACAATTCTGTCTCCAATGTCTTGATCTTTTCAAGTATTTTGAGAGGAATAGGTGAGGTTTAGGGGATTGGCAAAATGGGCAGGGCAGGTGAACTTTGAACTACTAGAGGAACACCTTTGGCCTGGCAGAGATTTATAAGACAAAAGCAGCTATTTCCCATTCCTCAAAGAATTGGGTTGTAGCTTTTGTTTTGGGTGCCTTTTATCCCTCTAATTTTTCATTAGCCTTTTGCAATGAATTATTCAATGAAGCTATGTTGGAATTTTGAAAGCTTTTGAAGGTGTCTGCATACTAATTAAAATAGGTATCCCATTCTATTTGTTTGATTTGAAAGCCCTTGCTTTTAAGTGCACTTTTCAAATGATCTTAACTATTTGGAATGTCCCCCATAATGGCCATTGGAATTCCAGGTTCTTTTTAGTAAAATTTTGCCATCTTGCTAGATAATCTTCAACTTACGGAAATACGGTTCTTAATACATAAAGTAAGTACGTGTGCCAGAAGAGGGCATACTCAACTCTCTGGAAATAAAAGATCCCTCTCTTTTAGCTAGGCCTTTCATTTCCCGCGGAGTCACACGAATCATCTGAGGAATGGGGAGGGGACTGACCCTGCAGGCCCCAAAGAATGGGGACTGCGGGATGGTTCTAAACAAATGCAGAGCTGCAGCTGTTGCCAGCGATCCCTAAAGTGGAATCTGGGGAAGATGCCAAACACATGGGAATTGCAAACCAAAGCATCAGAATTCCCATTGTGGAATCCAGGACAGAGCTAAGGTCCGGGGTTTCCCTCCCCAGTTTGCAAGGCTCGGGGCTTGGCTCCAGGCGGAACTGTCTGCCCCCGCAAGCTGACCTTCCCTGTAAGGGAAAGACCATCAGATTGGGAGTTCCCTGCAAAGAAAACAGAGCTTAGAACGAACAGAGATTTACCCGTGGCCCTTGGAAAGGACGAGAAAAACCATGAACTCAAAAGGGTTTCTGGGCTGCTTGCCTATTTATCTTGTTTCCGAATAGCATCAGAAGTTTACTGCACATCCCACCACCACCATCAAATCTGTCTTAAAAATTCAACTAAGTTTGGGGATCTCATTGGCTTTATTAAGCAATTGATAGATTGAGTGGGGCGGCCGCCCTGTACAAACAGCTCTTTTTGAATATTTGTGGAAAGGACGGTGGGGCCCGGGGGTCCCCAGCGAAGGGGGGGGGGACGGATTGTTTCGGGCCTGGACGTCTTTCTTGAGAAGGAAGGTCTTTATGGAGCAGACGTCCTCGGCCGTGCGGATGGGGGCTTTGCGGAGGGATGTTAGGGTCACATTCCTGGGAGAGGTGGCCACGGGGTCTCGGGGTGCCGTTGGGGCGCACAGGACATTTTGGGTTTGAGCTTTCGTTTGTAGCAGCCTGTACCTTTCCCAGTCCTTACTTCGGCCTCCCCCTCCCCTTTACACACCCACCCTCGCGCACACAGGTGCGCACACACCTAGTTTCTGTCTCCTGCACCCGCAAACCCCCCACCCCCTAGGGCGCCGGGGGCCTGCGCGGGGCCCTCCGAGGGCCGAGGCAACCCTCCTCCTGAGCCCGGGGCGCCCGCCCGACGCTCGGCTGACCTCAAAGACCCCAAATCACAGGCTCCTGGTCCGCATGTAATTTTTGTTCCCAAGGCCGAGGAGACGTGCAGCCGTGCAGCCGGCCTCTGAGAAGCGCTGCGGGCCTCCTGCCCCGCTCCCCCGCCGCTGAGGGACGCTGGGCCCCGCCGCCAATCCGCGCCCGCTGCCCGCGCCTCCACCCCGGGGCGCACCCCCCAGAGCCCGCACCGCCCTGCGCGGGGAGGCGGGGCGCAGGGTGCGAGCGGGGAGGCGGGGCGCGGGGTGCGAGCCGGGCGGCGGGAGGCGTGGGTCCTGCAGGAGCGCGTGTGAGGCTTCAGGTTAGCGCGGGGGGGCCTGCAGCAGGGGAGCGCGGGGGGTGCGGGAGCGCGGAGGGCTGCAGGGGAGCGCGTGGGGCTGCAGGGAGCGCGTGAGGGGCTGCAGGGAGCGCGGGAGAGAGGGAGGGGCTGAGGAGAGAGCGGGGGGGGCAGGGAGAGGGGGGGGGGCTGCAGGGGGGGAGGGAGGCGGGGGGCTGAAGGGGGAGGGGAGGGGGCTGAGGGGAGCGAGGGGGGTGCAGGGGAGCGCGAGGGAGGGGCTGCAGGGGAGCGGGGGGGCTGAAGGGGACGCGGGGAGGGCTGCAGGGGAGACGCGTGGGGGCTGAAGGGGAGCGAGGGGGGATGCAGGGGAGCGAGGGGGGTGCAGGGGAGAGCGTGGGGGATGCAGGGGAGAGAGGGGGGGGTGCAAGGGGAGCGCGGGGGCGAAGCGGGGAGAGCCGGGAGGGCTGCAGGGGAGCGCGGGAGGGGCTGCAGGGGAGCGCGTGGGGTCTGCAAGGGAGCGCGTGGGGGCTGCAGGGGAGCGCGGGAGGGGCTGCAGGGGAGCGCCGGGGGCCTGCAGGGGAGCGCGGGAGGGGCTGCAGGAGAGCGCGGGGGGGCTGCAGGGGAGCGCGGGGGGGGGGGCTGCAGGGGAGCGCGGGGGGCCTGCAGGGGAGCGCGGGGGGCCTGCAGGGGAGCGCGGGAGGGGCTGCAGGGGAGCGCGTGGGGGCTGCCCCGCGGCTCACTCGAAGGCCTGCCCAACCGCGGCTTTGAGCTCCGCGGGGAGGGCGTCGGATCCGTGCGGTTCACGCGCGCGCTGCGTCCGGGCCGAGGGCTGAGAGCGCGCGGCGCCCCTTCGGCGGGCCCCTGTGCGGACGCGCCCCAGACCTCGGCCTCCGCAGCAGGTGCCCGGGCTGCCCGCGGCCCCGCCCCCCCAAGACGCCCGACGCTGCGAGGAAAGCCCCTTCGACTCGGCCAGACACCCGGGGCGCGGACACCCCCACTCCCACCCCCTCCACCCCCCAGCTGCCTCCCGCCGCGCTGCCCCCGCCAGCTTCGCGCGGGACTCGGCGGCTGCAGGTGCCCCGGGCTGCTCGCGGGCACAGACGCGTGGGGAGGACGGACGCCGCGGAGGGGGAGGGAGGCAGACGGCCAATGGGGTGTAGAGGACGGCCGGCCGCGGGGGGACAGCGCCGAGCACAGCCCGCGTTCCCGCCCTGGCCCGGGCTCCGGGTGCCCCGCCGCCGCCCGCCCGCGCGACCCTCCGGCACCCCCTGGTGGCCGCCTGGTGCTACGGCGACTCGCCGCCCGCGAGGCCGGGCCCGCTGCGGTCGCTCCGCCTCCCGGCTCGGGCTTCGCCGTCGGAAGCACCTGCGGACTCGCAGAGCCGGGCGAACCCAACACACCGGAGCGTTCACCCTGAAAGCCCCAGGGGAGGGGCGCCTGGGGGCTCAGGGCGGGACCCCGGGGTCCCGGGATCGAGTCCCGCCTCGGGCCCCTCCCTGCAGGAGCCTGCTTCCCCCTCTGCCTGTGTCCCCGCCTCTCTCTCTGTGTCCCTCATGGATAAATACATAAAATCTTGAAAAATAATAACAAAAAAGACCACAGGTCAGTGTATTGGCGGCAGGGGAGCAAGAAGAAAGGACCCGAGTTACAGGAATTCCAGGTCCTTCAGATGGGGCTGGGCGGGGGCCAGAATGAGAACCGAGCCAGCCGCTTAGGGGATCCTCCTCCCTTCCTTCAAACAATCTACATGTTCCTCTAATAAATGCCAGAGAGGGACTGGAGGAGCGGGGATCCCCAGCCGGGGCTTGCTTGCCTGCAGCCAGAGCCCCTCGGAGGCGGGGACAGAGGAGTCAGGGAGAGGACGGAATCATGGCCAGGGGACAGACCTGCAGAAGGAGCCTGGAAGCTCAATCCAGAAGTCTCTCTCTCTCTACCACCCCTGACCTTGATGGAGCTGCTTAGCCTCGGAGTCCTCCTTCTGCTGCCGCCCGGTCCCAGGTCCCAGGTCCCAGGCTCAGCTGGGCCTGCTCCTCCCTCTCCGAGGCCTGCCGCTCCCCCGGCTTGTGCGCGCACTCTCTGTCAAATAAATAAATAAAATCTTAAAAAAAGAATTGCCTAGTTTCTCTGGGCTTTGCTTTAAACTTAAGAATTATCCCTCATTAGAAGCCCTTGACCTATGTTTAAGCCGCATCTACCATAGCTTCATCTTACAAGCTTTAGTCAAATTGATAAATTCTCCTTCACCCAGACAGATACCGCCGGCTCTTAAGCTTTGCTAATACCAATAGTTTTGCTTGGAATGCCTTCCCCACCCCATCTGTGCTCCTAAATCCTATCCATTCCCAAGATACACCCAAATTCCACTCCTTCCGTGGAGCTTTCCGGATGTTCTCAACAGGAAATTTCCCCTCACCCTTTAAATTCTCCCTGGGGCTCCGTGGGTCCTTCTCTTGGGGGCTTGATAGTATATACTGGAAATTTGTAGCTTTATTCATATCCCTTATCTGTTGGGGATGCTACAATGAATTCATCGTCACATAGCATGCTCAACTCTGTGCGTTGGCCATATTGGGTGTTGAACAGACTCCTCGCTGAATGAAATGGAATTTCCTTCTTTTTTTGTATCTCGACCTAGGTATGATTTCTCCCACTGTCCATGAACACCCGCCCCCACCCCGTTGGAATGCCCGGCCCCCATAGTGCTTCTAGACACCTCCTGGTGTCCTTCCTGTCATGGTACCTAACACACTGGAGCAACTTCCCTTTCACCTGCCTCTCTTACCCTCTAGACCCTAAGCTCCCTGAGGAGAGGCTGCATCTATTGGGTCCCCCTTGCCTGTACCTTACGTGCAAATAGTAGGAAGTCAATAACTGTTTGACGAGTGGGTAGATAGACGAATGTATGTATGAGTAGATGCATGGAAGAAGGGAGGAGAGAAGGAGTTAAGCATGACCTTTAGGTTTCCTTTAAGCTCTAATATTTTATAATTTCAGAGCTTTGGGCTCTTTTTTGAGGGCAGGTAGTCCAAGCTATTTGAGAAACAATGCAGCGGCCATAGTAGGGTCAGTGGTGAGTTTCCTTTGAATGGATTCTGTTTTTGTGGGAGAGCTGGCCTCCCCATTCTATGGAGAATTTTATGTTCCCTGGGCTCAGCCTGGCCCAGAACTTGGCAAGATCTCTGGGGCGTTCATTTTTGTCACCCAGCCCGGGTAGGAGGGTGGACGGGTAGGAGGGGAACCATTTTGGGAAAAAGTGTTGGGGAGTGTTTGTGTGTGTGATGAGTCAGGGCCATGGAGCTAGGAGCCCTAATCTCTGCTCTGCTCTCTGTGGGGGTAGTTCTCACCAGTTGCAGGGGGGTGGAGGACCACCAACTGTCTTTGGAAAGTTTTCTTAGTCATAGTTTATACCAAGTCAGCTGGAGCTTTATGTAACTGGGCCTTCATTCCACAGACAACAGGGTATGATGGGGTCAGAATGGCTGCTACCCCTCCCACGGTGGCACTCAGCCCCTACAGCCCCTCCTAACGGCCAGCCAGGTGACGTGCCTACCCCGAGGAAGCAGCACTTGGAGGGATGAAGGCCACAGCATACATTCCCACTGGAAAAAAGTTTGGGTTATCTTCATTAATTCCATGGGAATGCCTCGATGCCTTCTGGGGGTGCCTTCCATTCTCTCCTGTTGGCCCCATGGCAGATCCGGGCAGTGAGAATGAAGTACCGCAGGACTCCAGTGTGTGCGTGAGCTGAGCAATGGGCACCGGCATCCGTTCCAGGCTGTGCCCCCTCTCTGGTGCTGCCGGCAGAGCGGCAATACCTCCGCTCTCCTGGGGCATCATTCTCCAGACAGACAGACCCAGACTTGCACCCGCTGCCCCGGACGCTAGAGCCAACATGAGTTCTGCAGGGGACAGCTCCAGAGAAGGCCTGAAATGACTGGGTGGGTGCACCCCTGTAATGGAGAGAGATCCACGAGGAGAGCAGGAACCAGGACAGGGGAGAGGTTGGCTGCTGGGGATTTGCCTCACCCATGACGCCTGGCCATTGTGTCTCCTGGGAAGAAAGAGCAAAGCCCGGGGGCCGGGGAGAGCTGTGGGGCCTTCGGCTCAGCTTCTTCGAGGTAGACCGAGGAAATGCCCAGGCTTGCTCTTCTTTGCCATTTACTGGCTGGAAGGAAAGGGGTCTTTCTGTGCCTTGGGTCCAAGGAGCTGGGACTGTAAGCTTCGACGGGGTAAGACGGGAATTGTTTTTGTTGGGGGTCGGGTGCTAAGGAACAGTGTCACTCGGGGGTCAGACCCTGCTAATCCCCAGAACAAGAAAGGATGAGGCATTTGAGAAGTCAAGCTGGAGAATGAGGATGGGTTTCCTGACAGAAGGGAGGGCCGCCGTGGCCCAGGGGTCTGGAAAGGAAGAAAGTTCTAGAAAGACTTATAAAATCAGGTTCTTAGTCAATGAGCCTATTCTGGACAACAAGCGTGAGACTTTAGCAGGTGGTTTGTGGGAGCCTCCAGTCCATCCTTACGGCTCTGGCTCTTTCTCAGTACAGCGGGGGCCAGGGGCCTGCCTGAGGCCAGATGGAGAAGCCAGAAGGAAAGGCCTCCAGCGGGGACGCAGAGGGAGAGAGCTGGGGTTGGGGTGCAAGAGGGAGACGGTGAGAAAGCTGGGGGTCCCCAGGCTGGTTTCATACTGATCCCCGGATTTCAGAGCCATGCCTGCACCGTGCAGGGCTGTGGGGCGGCTGGGCACGAGCGGTGTTAGTGGCGAAGAAGGAACGAGAAGGCCTGAGTGTCCCCCTGTGCTCAGGTGCTTAGAGGCAGGGAGGGGCCCAAAAGCCGCTCCCTGGGCCCCACTGAACTAAGAGTCCAGGCGGGAGGGAGGCTGGGCTTGGGCCTGCGCCGGGAAAGGAGGGCAGGGGCAGGAGAGGGCGAGGAGAAGGGGGCAAGGGCAGGAGCCCCCACACGCCACTGGGCCCCGGCCTGCCCCGCACGCCACAGGGTCCTGGGTGGGCCCCAGGGGCCCTGCACACCACCCGGCCCCAAGGGCCCTGCAGGCATTTCACGCAAAGTGCAAGGGCTTTTTGCCTGCTGGCATAGCTGCAGAGATGGCTTCATGAATTCCCTTTTATTTTTTTACAATGGTCCTTAGGCGGGATTCATTATCTTGAAATGGTCGGCAACCACAGGACATATCAATCGATTCACCTTTTTCTTGTGATGTCATTACCGGGTGCCAGGCGGGCCCCCGCATACCACCGGGCCCCAAGAGCCCCGCACACCACCAGGCGCCAGGTGGGCCCCACACACCACCGGGCACCAAGGGCCCTGCACACCACCGGGTGCCAGGCAGCCCCCACACATCACCGGGCCCTCAGGGCCCTGCACACCACCGGGCACCAGGCAGCCCCCGCACACCACCGGGCGCCAAGGGCCCCGCACACCACCGGGCACCGGGCAGGCTGGGGCTGAGGCGACTCTGACCGAGATCCTCACTCTGGCCGCCGCCTCCTGTTTCCAAGCCTGCGGTCTGAGCAGGGTGGAATCTACTCCTCGCTTCAGGTGCCGAGCCCCAAATGCCCCGAGGTCGCGGCCCAGTGGGCAGTGCTGGGACGTCACCCAGTAGTAGATCACTTAGGGCCTGGGCAAGCGTCCGGGAGCCCGGAGCAGGGGCCTCGCACGTCCTGTGGCCGTGTCCTTGGCTTGAGCTTGGCCATGCGATTGACGTCGGAGGCCGTCCCCCCTCCAGCTGCAGCGGTCCCCGCCCTCCCCCAGGCCTCAGGGAGTCAGTGCGAGGCTCCAACGGTGTCGCTGGGTCCCTCTCTGTGCCCCTTGAAGAGGAGGGGAGAAGCCAGAGCGGAGAGGATGCACCGCGCCCGTCAGAACCACGTTACCAGCCTTTGGACTCTACCAAAGGTACCTGGACTCTACCTCCGAGGAGCTGCGTGACCCTGAGCGAGTCGCTTTCTGTCCCCGTGTTTCCTTTTCTATAAGCAGAGGCTGGTGGTGGGACATACCTTGTGGGTGTGTTATGAGGATTGAATGAAATATTTTGTGGAAAGTCGCCTTTGTTCTGTGGCTGACCCCACAGTAAGCTCTCAGCAAGTGTCCGCTCCCGCGTTTCCGGACGAGCAAGCCTCGCCTGTCCAGTCCTACCCGCCCCGGACAGGGCACTCGGGCGAAGCCGGGCCTCCTCCTTCCGGTACCAGGCACAGCCCGTGCTCAGCCCCGTTTTCATGCATATAAATGTCCTCCCACCTCCCGTACAGCTACTCACACTCCCCCACGTCAAGGCCCAGCTAAGGTGCCGCCTCCTTCCCAAAGCCTTCCTTGCGGATTCTAACCCACACAGAGCTCTTCCTCCCCTGACTTCTTGTGCTTCCAGCCAGTGTCTTGAAATGCACCATTTAAGTCTCGGAATTCTAGAACTGGAAGGCTGCGGGAGACCTTGCAAGTGACCCGGGCCAGGGCTCCTCCTCGGGAGCAGTTACGACGCGTGGCCTTCCCTTGGCCGCTCCGTCGGGTGGTCCCTGCCGCGGGCAGCACCGGTTACCCACCTCCGCCAGGCCCGAGCGCGGCCTCGGGGTCCTGCTCTACCCAGCGCTTTGGGCGAACCCCGCAGAAGTGCCACAGCCATCGGGGCCAGAATAATCTATGTGGCTCAGGTCGCCCGAGCTTCTCGAGGCGCAGGGATCCGCTTCGGGCCCAAGGCACTGGGACTCGCCTCTGCTCTAGCCTTCCAAGCTTTCGAATCGTCCGTGCTGGTCTCTGCCTCTTTGTGGGGCTCCCAATTAGATTTGTGACGTTTGTGAGGGTAGGGATGACGTCCTCGGCGGCACCACTACCTTTCTCAGCACTGAGCACGGGGCAGGACTCAGCATACGCTTCGGAGCCTTGGTGGCGCCTTGTGGCAGGCTGATGGCACGGGGGTCCGTCTTCCTTGCCAGACTGCAACTGATCTGGGGGCTCAGGGCTGTCCTCCTTTGTAACGATGACCTGCATGAGCCCACGCTCCCCAAACGCTGTGGACTGGGACGAAGAGGCTGGGCGGGCAGGGACAGCTGGCTCCTCCAGCAGCTGGACCTGGGCCCGACACCGGGAGCTACAGTGCCTTTGGGGGGACAAGCTAGACGAAGCGCCCCTGCTCTGGGCTGCCGTGGTCCCTTGGAAGAGCACGCGGCTCCCCATGGAACCTACAAGTGGCCGGGGGGCCTTTCAGCTGCACAGTCTCAGGAGGAAGGGGTAGGCCTCAGGCCGCCCATCAGGATGGGGTCCTAGTAGGGGTGACAGCACCTGCGTGCCCGCCGCGAGCGAGGGTCAGTATGCACGGCCGTGTGGGCAGGTAGGCAGTGGGGCCTGTGCCTGTGCGGAGCGACACTCGGAGCACATGTGCAATCCTGCACTGCGATGCTAGCCCGCTGCTGCGTGGACGCGATCACATCAACATAGACGCGACGTCAAGGGACCTGGGCCTCGAGAACCCCGGAGACTGCAGTCGGCTGGTTGCCCCGCTCCCTTCACGGAGCCGAGGGGGAGACGGCCGCTGTGGGACGCCTTCCCCTGGAGCCGATGGCCCCTCCGGGCAGGCACGGTCAGGCGCTCGGAGGGCTCCCTCGCCTCTCCCTCTTCGGGGCTGGAGGAGCGAGCTCCCACGAGGAGTGCACCTCGCAGCCCTGTCCCGCCATCGCAGGCACAAGCCGGCCCCAGTGGCCGGAGGACTGTGCGCTGGGGCCACGGTGTCTCGGGCCAGAGGTGGCGGTGGGCGCCCTGGGCTGCAATGAGTCCTCCCGGAAGCCCAGTGAGGAGCTCGCCCCTTACTCCCCGTTGACGGCTGCCGAAGGCCTTCCTGATACCGTGTCAACGCTTTGGAGGGGAGGGTGGCTGGGCAAAGAGAGGAACGCAGGGGTCAGGGCCACTCCCAGGACAGGGGCCCAGGACCGTGCCGTGGCCACACGTTCATGTGAGCGTGACCCCCTGGGTCAGTGTGAGGCCGGTGCGGGGCCAGGTGTCCTCACGGGTTTGCGTATGGCCGGGGCGGGGGTAGCGACGCGTCCACCCCATCAGAGTTCAGGCCGGAAGTGTGGAGCGTCCAGGGACCTGTGTGGCCTTACTCGCACCTGCTCGTGTGCGGCACACGAGCCAGAACGGGATCCTCTGTGCACCTGTGCACCTGTGCACCTGTGCGCTCCCGTGCGCGTCAATCCCTGTGCTTCCAGGGGGTCCCCGCCCCTTGGCTCAAGCCGAACCTCACGTAGGCACTCATGGCATCACGGCCCCCAAAGTCCTCTATATTTGAAAAAGACAAGGGGAGAAAAAGGGCCAAGAGACAAGAGGTGATAAAAATAGCTGAAAATAAGCTCTTCAGATCAGAAAGCTCCCGTTTTTAGTGACTCACCAGTCCTCCAGACTGAGTGCACACCCCCCCCCCCACAAAACACAAACACCCCATCATGCTGCCAAGTCATGCACAGGCCCTCACGCAGATGCCCTCGGTCTCCTACTCGCCCGCTCTGTCCCCCCCCACCCCCGAGATTCTGTGGGCCTCTGAGGCACGATCCACTCCCCAGGCCTCTGCAAACTCGCATTCACATCCTGCCTCCGACTTCTTGGGATTTCCTGGGCCCCAGCCTCGCAGTGGGGCTCCTGGGGGGCGCGGGGTGGGGCAGGGGTCTTGCTGCTTTCTTCAGCAGGCTGTGACCCTGGGGGACGACGGCTCCGCATGGGAATCTGGGGAAGAGAGGACATGGCTCCAGACGCCACGCAAGATTTATGACCGTGTTTTGCTAATTGCGTTAGTGGCTCTGCGGGAGGATGGAGTGTGCTTGGGCCCCAAACAGGCCAGGTCAGCCCGGCGTCTGGAGAGGAGAGACCCCAGGGGGCCCTGGTGGTCCCTGTTCCCCGCTCTGGCCGCCCAGGGCTGTCTGTCCCCTGCCACAGTCCGCGTGCCCTGTGGGACCAGCCCTTCCCCTCTAGGCTCCTCTAGGCGGGAGACCGAGGCCAGGTGGGCAGCTGGTCTTGAGAACCCACATTTTGCTCACTTTCTTCCTCTTCCTCCCTCCTTTCCTCTTCCTTTGACTCTCTTCTTCCCTTTCCATCTTTCCCTCCATCCTCTGTCCGCCTTCAGCCCTGTGTGTGAAGCCCAAATCTGCTTGATTCTAAGGATCTACATCACTCAGGCTGCCCCCCCCCTTGCCCCAGGGGCATGGCCCACTGGCGAGTCTTTGGGGTGCCCCCTTCCCAGGGCGACCATGTCCCTGAGCCTTCTCAGAAACTGGCAGCCTGCGAGGTGAACGGGGCAGCCAGAGAAGATCTACCTGCAAATTCAAAGCCAGCCGGACGGGGGTGCTGCTGGGCGGCCTTCCTGCTCGGCCGTGTGTCTGTGATCATCATGAACCCTTCGGAAGGTGGGTGTTAGGCCGCCAAGCCAGTTTTGCTTGGGGTGCCCTCCTCTGGGGCAACTCCAGGAGCCCTTTCCCTCCTCCTCAGCCTTCTGGGCACTGGGTCCTGGACCTCGGCCGCGGCTGGGGGCGTGGGGGGCCGCCTGACGGGGAATCCTGTCCCCACTGCCTGACTCTGAGTTTGGGGGGTTCATGTCTCTGGGCCTTCATTTCTTTGATTGTCAAAGGGAATAATACGAACAATACCCACGTCACAGGGTCCTTTGTGTCAATGGTGCTTAGAGCGGTGGAAGAAGGCACGTGGCCAGGTCTCCCTAAATGAGTATTAGTACGTGCCCCAGGTCAGCTGGCTTAGCCTTTGCATGCTCACGGTCCCCCCAGAAACACTGAGATGAGAAAGCCTGTCCCTTCCCTAGGGGACTTTCTGGGGCAACAGAGAAGACGGGAGTGGAGGCAGGTCCCGAGGTGGTACCCTCCCTCCTCCTGTCTCCCCACGTTGGGGAGGCGTGTCCACCCCACGTCCAGTTCCCTCCCGCCTGTGAGGCCTCCCTGCAGCTCTGGCCAAGCCCTGAGCTGGGCATGGGCAGAGAGGAGGCTATTTTTAGGACCAGACAGAGGCAGCAGCTGTATAACCCCCTCTCAGAGCTCGGCTCTCCAAAGGAGGGTCCAGCCGGGTGGGGGTTGGGGGGGGAGCCCGAGGAAGAGGAGGAGAACTGGCCTGGGGGGCTGAGAAGCCCGTCCCCTCCTCCCTCCTCCCCCCTCAGAAAGCCACGCTCTCCTCTGGGGTGGGGAGCTCTCTCCCCGCCCCTCCCGTCCCCTCTTAATCCCCAGTGGGCTTAGCAGCTGAGCTGTAGAAGGTGCAAAGTGGGACAAGAAAGACATTCAGACCAAAGATCAAGCCGCTGAGGAACTGGAGCCTGTGCCCTGAGGCCAGGTCTACACCGATCCTTGCAGACTTAGAATTATTCTCCTTTTACAATGGAGAGCTCACACTCCTGAGGGCCAGGGTCTGAGACAAGGCCCTGCTTGCCGGAGCTCTCCCTTTCTGACTGGAGAACTAAGCTTTCCGGAAGGTTCTGGGGCCGTCGCGGAACACAGCGCAGTCTGCGTCAGGACATCTAAGTTTGGAGAGACTGCCTTGACTTCCCCAAGGTGATCAGCCCTTAACAGGAGCCGACAAAGGTCCTGAACCTCAGCCTCGAATCGTAGAACAATTGTTGCTCCTTCTCCATCAGGGCTTCTCGTCGTCGCTGGAGACGGAGCAGCGGAGCAGCGCTGGATATGGGGAGAGAAGCACTGGGCAGACTAATAAACGAATCAGATTTGTGTCTGCGGCAGGCCCCGGCCCAGGCTGGCATCTCAGACGGGGACAGCTAGACCAGAGCCTTACCCTCGAGGACGCATCCTTGTCCACCAGGGGAGCGTGGCCCAGCCCTCAGTCCCGATGCTGCTGAGGCGCCCGGCCCCCCGGGGAGCTGGGTTCCTGATGCTTCCAGGCACTGAGCTCAGCCTCTCCTGGGTCGTGCGTCTCTTTATAAATCGATTGAAGCTGTGAACTTCTCTCCAGAAAAATATCCAGCGCACAGACACTCAAAATGTTGCCTATAGTTTGAGGGACTTACGAGCCCAGGAAGCCGATGCCCTGAGCTTGGGCGGCCGTGCAGCCCCGTTCCAGCAGGGTGGGTGGCGGCAGGCTGCTGCTTGGCCCGGCCGGCTAACTTCCCCAAGAATTTCTAAATTCTACCAAACTGCAGAAAATCCTAAATGATCACCTTGGCATGGCTGCCAGTGAGCTCTGTGGCCCTGGCCAGGTCCCTTCCTTTCTTTGGGGTGTCTTTGTCTTGTTTGTGAAGCGACAAAGGGCTGGGGGACACTGAGGTAGGGCTGAGGTTCCTTCAGGCCCTGACATGCCCCGAGTCACACAGGTGCGTCCTTCAGGGAGGGGAAAAGGCAGCAAGTGTTCAGGACCTGGGCCCTGGCAGGGACCGTGGGGTGCTGTGCTCCACCCCTTCTGGGGCTCAGGCCCTCCTCCGCCTGCATGCCTCGCCTCTCCCTGCAGCTCACGTAGGATGGAGGTGATGGGTGATGGGTGACGGAAGCCCAGGCTCCTCCTCCGCAAGGTCACAGCCTTGTGAAGCACAGCTCGGCGCGGAGGGGAAGTGGGGGCCCCCTGGGCGGCTGGGCCCCCTGCCCCGTGCGACCCTGCCAGGGCTCTCTGCTCCTTGGACCTCGCTGCTCAGAGGCGGCCCCCCCATTCTCCGGCTGGAGCACCTACCCGGAGGAGGAGGGCAGAGCCGAGCAGAGGAGAGCACGTCCGCTTGGTTGCCACGGGCTGAGGGTCTGCGCCCTTCCCGGGGTGGGGGTGGGGGGCGTCCTAACGCTGCCCTGGCCTCTAAGCTTCAGCCCAGCCGTGGCTTCCCGCAGACCCGGGCTCCAGGCGCCAAGTGACCGGGTCTGCTGGCTCCAAGTCCTTGCCTGGGATCCGTGCCACCTTTTCCTTCTTCTCTGGGGCCTGCTGCGCACCTGCGGGCTGAAATTTAAATGCTATTAGTATTAGCTAAGACTGATCGCTGGTCCGGGCCGGAGGGAGATGGAGGCTGGAGCAGCTGCAAGGTCGCCCAGCCTCAGGTGCCAGCACCAGGAACGCTCCACGTCCTGTGTCCTGGCCTCCTGTGTCCTGTGTCCTGTTGCGGGGAGCGAGACCCTCTAGGATCCCCCGGAAGGGAGCGCAGGGAGGCGCTTGACGCAGCTCCGCAGCTCCGGGGACCGTTCCTCTCCAGGTGGCGCTGGTTTCTGCTCGCTCACTCACCCATGCTTCGCACCGGCACGCGTGCACGCCCAGTACACCAGGCCTGTGCTCACAGACACTGTGAACCTGTTTGTCCGGCGTTCCTCTAATCACAAAAGTATATGCAGACCCTGCTCACATCTCCACGCAAACGCATCCTTCTCTTCCCGCACAAGCGTTTGCCGTCAGTACACGTGCTGACGTGTAAAGCCGTGCGTTATCTTGAGCTGGTGCATATCCCCTTTCTTAACTCAGCCTCTTAAACAGGCAGTGTGTGCACACCGCCAGCGACGGGACTGTGCATGCGCCCGGCTCCTCGGGCCCCAGGCCCACCTGGCAGGTGGCAGTTTGCTCCAACATGCAGTTGCTGCACTCTCCTTCCTTCACCCTGGGTCATAGGCCGAAACTCCTTCCCCTAACCGCGTGTCTTCCTTTGGAGCTGAGCGTGTGAAGGAGAGTCACGGAGGGGAAGGATTATGACGGTCGGACTCAGGAACCTGAGCTCTTAATCAGCTATTTTGCTCACTCATCTTTCTATAACCTCCCATGCCTTGGGAGGCTTTCGACAGGTACATACTCAAATCCAGCCTCAGTTTCCTCATCCATAAAACGGATTAAAATCCCATCTGCTTTATCTCCACGATGGCCACGTGATGGGCTTCCAACCTGATGCGGAAGAAAGCAGCCTGAAAGCCCAACGTGCATGATCCGTGGGCTATTAGGGCAACAGCTTGGCGAGGGGAGCCCGAGAGCTGGCAAGGGTCGGGGCAGCGCATTCCTGGCGTGAGCTGGTCCCGATGGCCCCTAGCCCAGGGCTCAAGGAATCTGAGCAGAAATTCCACTGCTGCTCCTGCCCTTCTTCCTTCTTCAGCCCCGCTCTCACTCCCGTCTGTCCCGGGACACACGGGCCGAGGCTCCCTGGCACTGGGCCGGGCATTGCCCTGGGTGTGGGGGCACAGGGGGGCCTGGCTGCCCGCTTCCCCCTGGGGCTTCCCTCTGCTTCTGGCCCGGAGCCCCCAGGTGTGGGGACCAGGCCAGGGCTGAGGGTGGGATGGGTGCCCTAGGTGTGCCGCAGCCCCCCACCGCACCTTGACGTCTGACACGGGCGCAGAGGCTAGTGCCTGGCCCAGGGGGAGCCCCGGCGCTCCAGGGCCGTGCCTGGCTGGGGCTGGGGCAGCCCCGGAAGAGGGGGGCCGGGACAGCCCGGGGAGGAGGCCAGGGCCCGGAGCGGCCGCCCTGGGGGAAGCGCGGAGGTGAAGGGCCCTCCTGCAGGCCGGGTCCCTTAGCTCGGAGGCCTGACCCCGGGGACACCTGGCTCTCAGGGTGGGGGAGAAGGGGCAGGGCCGGGCGCCAAGAACCTGGGCTCCTCCCCGCTGGCCCAACGGCTGGGAAGTGAACGTGGATGGGGGGGAGGCGGGGGCGGCGCCTGGGGGAGGTGCATCCCGCGCAGGGGTGACGCTGAGGGACCCTCTCCCCCTCCCCCCAGCTCTGCAGCAGCCCCGGCTTCCAGCGGCCCGGGGCCCTCCCGGAGGGGCGGGGCGGGGCGGGCGGGCGGCACGCTGGAGCTCGGAGCCGCCCCCCTGCACCCGCCACACCCCTTCCCTCCTGGAGCGCCAAGGGGTGACGTCACCCGGCCTGCGGGCTCCCGGCCAACTGCACCTGCCGGCGGGGGGCGGGGGCGCTTCCTGGCTTCCGGGGCCCTGCAGGTGGTCCCTGGCTCCGCAGACTTCCACGTGTGCCATTCGTTGTCACAGGTCCCCGCAGCCCTCCTCCATCCCTCCCCGCACCCTGCCCCGCACCTGCCCTGCACCTGCCCTGCACCCCCGCCCCACCTCCTGCCCTGCCTCCTGCCCGGCACCTGCCCTGCACCCGCCCCGTCCCCCGCCAGGCACCCTGCCCCTGCCCCATGCCCTGCCCCCCCACCCCCGCCCCCTGCTCCGCACCCTGCCCCACGTCCTGCCCTGTACCCTACCCCGCACCTGCCCGGGACCCCAGGCCCCCGCCCCGCCTGGCACCTGCCCCCATTTAGCTCCTGCCCCGCCCCCCCGCCCCCGCGTCCCGCCCCGCACCCCGCCCTGCACCCTGCACCCCCCGCCCCTGCCCGCCCCTGCCCTCCCGGCCCCCTCCCCTCGCCAGCGCGGCTGCGCCCCATTCTTCTGGGCCCCGCGGAGGGAGGTCGGCCGTGGTCCCCCAGCCCGTGGGGAGCCCCCCGCCCCCGCCCCCGCCCCCGTCCCCGTCCCGCGGGCCGTGTCCCCTCCCCCACCCAAACCCTACTGGGTGCTTGTGTCGCCTGCTTGCGAAGCATATGCTTGGCTGGTGGCTGCGTGTCTGCTGTTTACCGTCTCTTCCTACTTAACTTCTGTCTCTGCTCGGCCCATCTGGCTCCCGGTACCTGTCTTTCACTCGACCGAGTGGTGCCTCCCGCCCCCCCTCCCCCTGGGGCTGCACCCCGCTCCCCTCCCCCTCCCTCCTGTCCTCTCTGGGCCGCGGGGTGGGGGGTGGGGGGAAGCCCCTGACTCGGCCTGCGGAGAAGTGCGGGCCTCCAGGCTGCTGCGTCACCCGGGGTCCCGGGGTGTCCTGGGGGTGCCTGCCGCGGGTGGCAGCGAGGAGCACAGCGTGGGGGGCCCTTTGCCTGGGAAGGTGGCGCTAGTGGAAACCCCCCTCTCCCTGGGCCCTTCTGAGCTTCCTTCCCACCAGCCCGGACTCTTGGGGTGGAGACACCGACTCCCAAGTCAGAGTCTTGGAGATACTGCCCTCTGCGCACAGCAGCCGTGGAAAGTGACCCCTGAGCAGTAGCGGGGAGACTGAGGCCAGGGGAGCCCCAAGGTTCCTCCGACCCAGAACCCCAGAGCTCTTGGGGCTGCTTCCTGCAGAGAAGGGCTGAGGCAGGCTGGTGCTTGGGCAAAAGTGGAACATGGCGGGAGCAGGAAGCTGCAGGATGCTCACAGAGGGGACCCCCCCTCGGCTGGGAGTACCCTGCTGGGGATCATCCCGCCCCAGCAGAGGCAGACTCCTGGCACTGGGCTCCAGGCTGCTCCGCCTCCCCCCTCCCACAGCTTGCACACCCATGCTCAGCCTTGCACACTGTGCTGTGGCTCACACTTACCCCTCCAATGCAGCCCGCTTCCTTCTGGGCGTGATAGGGCAGCCCGTGGCTTCCTGGGACACACAGGGGTGGAGGAGCCCGAGGAGGACAGAGGGAAGGCCACAGGGCCCCCACCGGGGCAGGGCGGCCGTGCATCTGCCTCCCTGGACCTGCACTGCTGCTCCAGGCTCAGGCTGGCTGCCGAGGAGGCTGCCCTGGGCCTGGAGTCAACAAGGACCCACGTGCTTAGGGACCATCGGTTGCTGCTCCCTGGAAGCATCTGCTTCCCACGGAAACCCACAGGGCTTGGCTGTCAGGCCTCGCTGCGTGCCCACTCCTCTGGCTCTGCTCTCGGTCTCCGTTGTTCCATCTGCCTGCGCCACCGGCTCCTGGCTCCGCTCTCTTGGCCTCCTTATTCCTTTCCCAAAGCCTTCTCCTGCGCCTCGTTTCTCCCTAACCTTTTCCTCCCTAACCTGTCCGACCACATGGGTGCCACGGTCCCCGAGGTCTTCTCCCCCTTTGTCCTTATCCACAATTCCTCTGGTTTCTCTGCCATTTCCCTCATATTCATATTCTCTCTCTCTCTCTCATGCATATTCAGTGACTCCTTGCGAATCCACCTAGATGATTCTACGGGCTGGAAGCCTAGATCTGCTACAGGAACAAGACTTCTGAGGCTGTAACTCTAGGTCCCCGAGTCTGACCCGAGTGGGGATTAATTGACTAGAAAATGTGGGTAAACCAGCTTCTCTCCCCACAAGCAGGGCTCCCCCTCGGCTCCTCTGATTAGGGACGGGGCAGTGGCAAGACGTGGAGACGCCAGGCAGACAGACCAGAGCAACCCAGTCGGGACATGTGGAAGGGGCACCGAGTGTCGGGGGCAGGAGTCTCCCCTTCAAAGGACTGGCCGGGTTCAGTCCTGGAAATAAACTTAGGATCTAAGGCGTCTGATCCTTTGGTGAGTTGACAATCCTTTTACATCCGCCCTGTGATCCCCTTACAACTCTCTTGGGAGGCTGGTAAGCGCAGAAGCTGCGGTGCCTAGACTCGCCCCGGCACGGGGGCGCAGAGCTAGAAGCAGAATCAGCACGTGGAGAGCAGTGGGGGGCAGGACCCCAGCCCCCCGGGAGAGGACAGGGAGGACGGCCGAGCCTGGCGGGTGGCAGGTGAGCCAGTGCGCGTGGCCTGGCCTCTGCGGGTGCCCGTTAGATCTCCGAGGACCCACGGCTGCCAGTGGTAGGCGGGGGTCGCAGCGCTGTGCCCTCCTGCCCTCCCCTGGGGCCCATTGTTTTCCCTTCTTCCTTCTCTGCGACTCATCATCTGGCCTCAGGGGTCCTCCCCCGCCTGTTCGTCAAGCTCCGTCCCCCCCTCAGTCACCGGTCGTTCCCCTGTACCTCTGGGGTCCAGCCCATCACTCTGCCCCACGTCCCCTCCGTATTTCCCATTTTACTTCTCTTGGCTTCCCGAGGGCCTCCTCTTAGCCCGCCTTCCTGGTCTCTGTCTCTCGCTGGCACAACAGCCAAGTGCATCCTCAAGGTGGCTGGAAAGTGGCTGGGAGGCGGGTCCATGCAGGACGGGCCTGGAGCTGGCCTGTCGCGTCCCTCGCAGCCCCGAACTCTGGTCTGTGCTCCCAGAGTGCGGGCCGGGCAGCCGTCCCTGCCGGGCACCCTCAGCCACACCCACCCCCGCTCAGGCCGACCTGTGGCAGCTTGTCCCACACTGTGGGAGCCTCAGCGGCTCTGGAGTCCGCAGACCTCCTGTCCTGCAGGAAACGCTCCGGGCACCCTCTCTGCTGCCTACGCACACCATCGCCCGTTGGCCCGAGAGAACCGTCCAGCCCCAGACGCCTGCCTTTGTCTCCCCAGCTTGGCTGCCTCTCCTTCCTTACCCAGGTGCTTTCCTGTCTTCAGAGAAGACTCCTGCGCCAATGGCTTACTTTTTTCTTAGTGTTTCTTTTTTAATTCTGTGCAGGAAAAAAAACCCCCAAACCAGAAACATCACCAAACCCAAACTAACAAGCCCTCCAAAGCCCGCCGTGTGTTTCCAGCCGTCCCCCGAGGACATAGCATGGGTCGGGCCGTGAGACCAGCGGGGCCGGGTGGGCACCAGCGGAGCCCTCGCCTCTCGTCCATCTGTTCCCACGCTGCCGCTGCGTCCTGTGTCTTGTGTCTGATCCCTGGGCTCTCAGGCAGCGCGGGAGACCCAGTGAGAACTGGATGCTGGGACTCACAGGAGGATGGGGATCCAGGCGGGAAGCGGGGTCTCCTGACGTCATGGAGAAGACCATGAGGAAGCATCTCGGGCCGAAAGCGCTCAGTCCTGTCCGAGTGGGATCGCCTGGGTCCAGCTGTGGGGTCCTGGGCCCCTCGCGACGTCTCTCTGAGCCTCAGGTCCTTATCTGGAAGGAAGGAGCAACGATAATCCCATCTCACGGCGTTGCTGAGAAGATTAAATGAGAAAATACGGGTGAAGCACCTTGTAAATTATGAAGGGCCCTAGAGAAGCTATTATTCATGGAGCAGATGTTGAGGCGTCCGGGACAAAAGGAGAGTGAGGCAGCAAGTAGCACTTGCCCTCTAAGAGGCTTAGCGAGGGCATTCAGGGAAAGCTCCGCGAGCAGGGACACCTGCAGCCAAGGGACCCCACAGGGAGGAGCCGCCTCCGTCAGGCATCCCCCCGAGTCCGAGTGGGGCCTCCTCGTTGGCTCCAACACACAAGGGCCGCATCCCAGCCTCTGGACCTCGCCTTCGCGGCGCCGACTCGTGGAAACCAGGTGAGCGCACGCAGGTAGGAAGGTGGGGCCCGGCAGGAGAGGGGACGGACGCCTGGAGCACCCCGATTTCCCCCCTGGGTCAGAAGCACGAGGCAGATCGCGGCTCCCGGGGGTGGGTAACAGTGACCGTGGGCAGAGGAGGCGGTAAGGGGCGTTGAGAAATCCTCTGTCGTCCGGCTGCGCGGGCAGCAGGCTCCCTTCGTGCTTCTGCCTGGGTTGCAGCCTCGGAGTCGCAGGTTCCTCCTGGACGAGGGCCTCGCCGCTCCGCTCGGGAGGCATTTCGACGCTGCGCGCTGCGGACACGGCCACCTCATACGTGTTACTTGACCGAGTGGTTGTTAAAGAGCAGGAGCAAAGAGAGCGGGGAAGAGAGGTGGGCTGTTCTTACGTGAGCCACGCGTGGGGGCCCGGGCATCCCAGCGTTTGTCCCCATCGGTCCGACTTGCTGCCTGAAAAGGCCTCCTAACAGCAGCACACCGACTGCCTCGTGCTCCTCGCCGGCTGGCGGCGGGCGGGTGAGGACCTGCGAGGGCGCTGGTGGACGGGCTTGGGGTTGGGGAGGGCCATGCGGAAGACTTCCCACAGCTGCACAAGCCATGCAGAATATTCCAGGGGGCCAATTGGGCCCGTGCTTGCCAGCGGGAAGTCAGCCCAGAAAGGCTGGTGCGGTGCTCAGGATCGTCCAGCCCGTTGGGACAGAGCTGAGAGCAGAGCGGAGGCCTCTGGCCACTCCCTTGCTCCTCCCAGGGCTGCAAGCTACCCCCTACGGATTGATTCCAAGCTCCCAGGCAGAGCGAGCTTAGGTGTCCTGCTGGCAGCGAGGAGGAGGCCCCATGCAGGCAAGAGCTCATCCTGAGGGCGCTTACTCCCCCCCTTCCTCTGGGGTCCCAGCAGGGCCTGCAGACAGGAGAGCTTCCCCGGGAAGCCGAGCTGAGGGAGGAAGGTCTGGAGGGGGCGCCGCCTGTGCCGAGGTGGGCTTGAGGACAGGACTCGGGTCCCCTGGCTTCCCTGGTGATTCCCCCTTTGCACTCAGACCCCTTCTGCTCCTCTGCCTGCGGCTGGAGGACGCTGGGGTGAGAGCTGCGCTCTGGCTTCTGGTCCTTTGCCTCTGGCTCCTGGTCTTCTCCGTGGTTGGGTTCGGGAGGGTCGGGAGAATGGGAAAAGAGGGATAAAAAAGAGGGTAAAAGGTGCTCATCTCCCGTGGGGGTGAGGGAGCCCCGAGGAGGAAGCGGCCTTGTGGACTCCCTGCTTTGAGGCTGACCTGGGCGCCAGGAGCATGAGCTAGAGCAGCAGCTAGCGCCCTCGAGGTCACAGGATGCAACATGAAGCAGACAGATTTTGGGGCCAGTTACATGGGGGTTGAAGTCCTGCTTGCCCTGGGGTCAAATGACCTGATCTTCATAGGTCAGCTTCTCCCTCTATATATGGGGTGATACCAATGTCCCCCCATAAAGAGTTGTCGTGGAGATTAAATGCACACACGCACCAGAGTTCCTGTGACACAGCAGGCACTTTTAAATGCCAATTCCCTTCCTTTCCATAATCCCAGTGGGGCCCAGCCAACTCCCAGTGCACTCTGGGAACACAGAGGGCCACCCAGCCTCCTCGGGACTCCCCATCTCCCTGCAGTGGGGGGCCCAGCGAGCTCCATCGAGGGTCCTCTTCCAAGGGGAGCCCTTGGGAGTCACACCCAGCAGTTGAGGCCGGGTCACAGATGTGATCCCTCTGCTTTTGTGTACACGCTTCAAAAACAATGGTGCAAGATGATCACCAGAGTGGATCCCGGGACCCAGGAGAAATCCAGCTGCTCTAGAAGCAGGTGCTGCAGAACGTAGAGTGGCGGGGACACGTTGGGCCTTGAGCGTGCTGAACCCCAAAGCCCCGCTCTGAGCACGGCAGAGCTGCCCCCAGAGGCCGTGGGAGCTGTAGGCGGACAGACGCAAGCTAGGGTCTCAGCTTTCCTGCTTTCTGGCTGCATGACGTGGTCAAGTGGTTTGATCAAGCCTCAGTTTTCCCATCTGTAAAAGAGAGAACGTCTCACTCAGAAAGTTGTTTCACAGGGAACCCTGGGTGGTGCAGCGGTTTAGCGCCTGCCTTTGGGCCAGGGTGCGATCCTGGAGACCCGGGATCGAATCCCACGTCGGGCTCCCGGTGCATGGAACCTGCTTCTCCCTCTGCCTCTCTCTCTCTCTCTCTCTGTGACTATCATAAATAAGTAAAAATTAAAAAAAAAAAAAAGTTGTTTCACAGATCACGTCCAGGTGGGCATACCATGTAATCCTCTCCCCAAAGATGGTAACGGGGACAGACTTTTAGATGATGATAAGTCACAACCACCCACCCCCAGACCAGTGGATTGGCGAAGCCTCACACTGCTCCACGAACTCTCACCTCGTCAGTCCCTTGGCCTCATTTAAAGGAGACCCACACCCACAGGGGATCCCTGGGTGGCGCAGAGGTTTGGCGCCTGCCTTTGGCCCAGGGCGCGATCCTGGAGACCCAGGATCAAATCCCATGTCGGGCTCCCGGGGCATGGAGCCTGCTTCTCCCTCTGCCTGTGTCTCTGCCCCCCCCCCGTTGTGTGACTATCATAAAAAATAAAAAAAATAAATAAATAAAGGAGACCCCCCACAGAGAAAAAAATAAAATAAAATAAAAATAAAGGAGACCCCATCTGTCCGCCTCTGCCCGTTGGTCTGACCCTCCACAGTCATGGCATCTCCTCAACGGCTCTGGCGGAGGTGACCAGGCCCCCTGGCCGCGGGCCTACCTGACCGCTGCGGGCCTGCTTCCCAGGATGAGTGCTTGGGCAAGCAGCCAGAGCTTCCACGAAGGAGGCGCACAGCTCCCTGCGAGGGGAACCAGCACTTTTGTGTTCTGGGGCCCGATCCCCCCGCAGTGGGGGTGTCTGCTGGGTGCCGGCCGGACCCTCCCCGGCCTCAGCCTCCCGCGTAGCCCGCTCCATTCGGGACATGTGTCCAGCCCTTTGCCCTTTGTGCCCCTTGCCCACTCACAGAGGACCCTTTCAAACCTCAATTAGCCACTTAGGGAGAAGAAAGAGCAAGTGCAAGCTGGAGAAATCTGTCCAGACCATGATGAATACTTTCCCAAGCCTGCTGTTGCCATGACAGCCAGCTGGGAACACCGTTTCCAGGGCCTGAGGCGCTCAGACTTGTAGGGGGGTTGCTGCCCTGCTGGGCTGCTGCCCACTCACCCCCGGGGCCCCCCCCCCCTCCCCTGGCCCGGCTCCCTTAGCAACAGCCATCGTCATTGCTGGAGCAACCACCACTGCAGCTTCCGCACCACCGGCCAGGACCAGGGTCCAAGGGAGTGTGTGGGGGGATGGGGGGCGTGGGGTGGGGGGGTTGTGAGGTGTGGGGAGGGAAGGTGGGGAGGGTGTGTGTGTGAGAGAGAGAGAGAGAGAGAGAGGGAGAGGGAGGGAGGGGGAGGGAGAGAGGAGAGAGGGAGAGAGGGAGAGATGGAGGGGGGAGAGGGAGGGAGAGGGAGGGAGGGAGGGAGGGGGAGGGAGGAAGGGGAGAGGGGGTAGGGGGAGAGGGAGAGGGAAGGAGAGGAAGGGGAAGAGGGAGAGGGAGGGAGGGGGAGGGGGAGAGGGAGGGAGGGAGGGGAGGGAGGGGTGAGGGGGAGGGAAGGAGGGAGGGGGAGGGAAGGAGTTGGGAAAGGCCAGCTTGGCCGCCCCAGCTCCAAGGACGCTGAACTTGGGGTCAAAGGGAACTTTACAAGCTGCTGACCCCCCTGAACTCCTGAGAACAGGTTCATGTGTTGGGCGCATGTGGATTCTTTTGAGAAGGGCTTTATAGTTTTTATCAGATTCTCAAAGACCAGTAGGGTTCCCAGTAGGTAAGGACCTTAATTTCAGAGCCTTAGCTTCTGAGCCTCGGGGTTATTGCCGATGGAGGCTGTCAGGCGGGGGGAGACCTGCCTGAAAGGGGACCGGCAATGGTGGGGTGGGGGCTGGCTGGGGACTTGCTTGCTGCTGGGACTTGCCCTTCGCCCCACCCGACCTCTGGGATTGGGGACCCCAGCATGTCCCCGTAAGGCGTGCTGAGTGTCCTGTGCTGCTCACTGGGCTCTGTCCCTGTCCCGCGGCGCTGCTCTGGGGACCAGCGTGCAGAGCCGAGTGTCGCCGTGTGTCACACCCAGAGCTCAGCCTCCCACCTAAGCCCACGCGTGCCGGGACGACGACTGTCTCACCGCCACCGCCTACGAGACGAGGATAGTGACGCGATGAGAAAACTGCAGGGACACCCCGGGGTTCACAGCCACAGGTCGCAGGAGCGCGGGGCGGCGTCACGGAGGGGGAGCCGGGCCCGACCCATGCGCCTCCTTGGCTCTGCCCCCCACGGCCGCCGGGTGACCGAGCTGATGGCCCCGTGTGCGGGGGAAGCGTGGGGACTGAGAGCTGGGTGCTGTGTTTGGAGGGCGCTCGGCACAGTGTCCGTCCCCAAGTACAACGGGGCGAGGGTGGGACCCGGCAGTGTCCCCCGCCGCGAACCAGGGGCCCCCGGCGCTTCCCCCAAGGCCAAGGCTGCGCAGGTCCCAGACAAGCACAAGCTTTCCACGGGGTTGCCAGTCCCCGGGGGAGGGTGGCTCGTATCCACCGGTGGGCCTCAGTTTCCCCACCTCTGAAGAACAGGGATAATAATGCAGCAAATTTTCTCAGAGGGTGGCGGGTGACAACCACGGTCGGGGACACGAAGATCAGGGGACACAAGATCTGGGAAGGTTCTCGTCCTTGTAGCTGGTCTCTACGGACATGCCCTCAGGCCTCGCTCAGGGCCAGGCGCGCCCTGGGGGGGCGATGGCGCCGTGTCCCCGGGTGCCACGTGCCTGGCTCCGCAGCCCCAGTGGGGACGCTCAGGGATCGCAGGGGGCTGGAGAGGGAGCCGCGGCCAGGGCGTGAGGTGAGCCCCAGGACACCCTCCAGGGCCGCGTGACACTGTGGGGTGAGGAGGGGTCATTAGTGGGAAGGGGACAAAGCCGTGAGTCGCCATCTAGGAGAGCGGCCAGGTGTCCTCCGACCCCTAGTGGGGCTTCAAGTCCTCTGGGGCCCACGAGAGCGGTTCGTGGTCCCTCTCTCTGCCCCAAGGCTCCTGGTGCTGACAGCGGATGTGGGGGGACAGTACGGGGTCCTCGTCCTCCAGTCACTCGGCTGCTGGGGTCCCTTGGTGGGGGGGGGGCGAGGGTCACCCCCGCGGCCCAGTCAGCAGCCGGAGATGGAGGTGACTCACGTGTGGAGGAGAGGCGGGGCGTCATCGCTGACTCAGGGCCGGCTCCTGCCCCCGTCGTCTCACCTGCCACCGCAGCTGGAGGCGGACACCCCGACAGGTGAGTGACTCACAGGCCGCTGGCAAGTGCAGGCTCCGTGGGCCGGGCTCCTGCCCTGAGCCCAAGACGGTTTGATTTTCCAGGGGGCCTGTGACCAGGTAGGGGGCTTCGCGGATGAGTGGGGGCAGAAGGCGGACAGGGGGCTCCCATGGGCTCGGCAGGGGTGTGCCCCAGGGGGGTGAGCAGGGACCCGGGGGCTCTGGTGGGGGCTGCGGGGTCATGGCCGGGATCTGGGGACGCTGAGCAGGGCCACGGAGTCACGGCTGGGATCCAGGGGCACCAAGTAGGGCTGTGGGGTCACGGCTGGGATCCGGGGGCATGGGGTCAGGCTGTGAGGTCACGGCTGGGATCTGGGGGTGCTGAGCGGGGCCGTGGGGTCATAGCTGGGATCCGGGGGCACTGGTGGGGGCTGCGGGGTCAGGGCTGCGGGGTCAGGGCCAGGATCCAGGGGCACCAAGTGGGGCTGCAGGGTCAGGGCTGGGATCCAGGAGCGCTGGTGGGGGCTGTGGGGTCACAGCTGGGATCTGGGGGCACCAAGGGGGGCCGCGGGGTCACAGCCGGGATCCGGGGGCGCTGGTGGGGGCTGCGGGGTCATGGCTGGACCCGCGGCCACGTGGAGCAGGAGCTCGGGGCAACTACTTCAGCCTCACGGGTGCCAGGCCCCCCAACTCTACGAAGAGGGGAGAAGCGCCAATCCCCGGGTCTGAGGGCCTGGGGCCTTCCCGGGAAGCAGGCGGGAGCCAGGCCCCCCCACCCCCCCGGAGCCGGTGCAGAGCCCGCACCTTGGACCCAGAAGCGCTGCCTTCTTGGTCTCCCTCCCCATCCCAAAGGAAGGGCGGCCCGACCGACACGTGGCTGTCACGGTGCAACAGTAAGAGCGGTGACACGAAGAGGCAAGTCGCCAAAAAATACAGTGAATATCTAATAAACGAGACCGTCTGGCTGCTGGCGACCGCCGTCGGGTAGGCACCGGGGCGGCCACCTGCAGGTGCCCGTGGGCTTCGGAAGCCACCTGGCTGCCGCGGCTTCTGCTGGCGTCCGAGTGTCAGGAAGGAGCAGCCAGGGAGCGCCGCCCCAGGAGAGCTGCTTCGGGGCCAAGAAGAGGCTTCCGTGGTCTCCGCCGTCTCCACGCGTCCTTGTGCCCGGCGTGGGCGACCGTGCGGCCCGGCGGCTTCATCCCACGCCCGTCTCTGGCTGCGGCAACGTCAGCCTTGGCAGAAGGCCTAACTCTTTTTTGACATCTCTTTATCCCAAAGGACAAGACTAGTAAGAAGGAGGATTAGGGGCGCCTGGCGGCTCCGGGGCGGAGCACCTGCCTTTGGCCCAGGGCATGACCCCGGGGTCCTGGGATCGAGGCCCACGTCGGGCTCCCTGCATGGAGCCTGCTGCTCCCTCTGCCTGTGTCTCTGCCTCTCTCTCTCTCTCTGTGTCTCATGAATAAATAAATAAAATCTTTAAAAAAAAAAAAAAGGGTTAGGTTTTGCGTAACCGCCGGAATGCAGAGAGGGGAGGTTGACAGGAGATGCAACTGGACGAGATGAGGGATGTCATTTCTCAAACCCCAGGACACCCTAGCCGGGGACTCCGGTGTGCTCCAGGCAGGTCCCCGGTGCCCCAGAGCCTCGCGAGGGTCCGTGGCTGACGGTGGCCGACCGCGGGCGTCAGGATTCCGGCAGGGCTCACTCTGAGCCGTTCTCTGTCCCTTCTGTGTGTTTTCGTTTCTTGGGTTCCCTCCTGCCCGGATGCCGCCCCTGACTGCCTGGCCGTTCTGGGGACTCTTGCCATGAGCCCGTCTGTTCGGCAGGTGCAGATGATTTACACAGAGCTTTCCTTTCATCGCTCAGTGTTTATTGTGAAATGGGAAGCGCGAAGGTTATTTTTCAGCGGGGCCCCTTGGCAGCCAGGGCTTCGGGCCTGTCTGAACTCGGGATGTGGACTGCAGAGCCCTGTTGGCCAGGAGAAGTCCACGGTGGAGAAGACTTAACCATCCTAAGTAACCAATAGCATCACCAATGGAGACCATTAGAAATAAAATCCCAGGGGCACCTTGGTGGCTCGTTGGTTCAGTATCCGACTCTTGATATCGGCTCCGAGTCGTGAGTTCGAGTCCCGTGTTGGGCTCCACGCTGGGTGTGGAGCCTGCTGCGAAGAAGGAAAGACAAGAAAGATGGAAAGAGGGAGGCATGCCGTCCGTTCTACGGCGGGAGGGGCCTTGTGGCCCGTGACGCAGCCTTCCCCACAACATGGAGTCCGGCTCCTCTCCCCTAAGTCCGCTCCTCACACGTGCTTCAGCCTCCAGCAGCTGCGGAGCAGGAAACCACTGTCTCCTGTGAAGCTCCCTCCCCACTTCACAGTCGTGGGCCGCGGGCTCTTGCCACCTCATGCACGGACAAGGGCATCAGCAGATGGACTGAGCCGCTAATGTGACAGGAGCGGCCGAGGAGGGAGAGAATGTTAGAGCCAGGTTGGCCTCTTCTGGGGAGGAGGCGAGTTCCTAGAGGAGGGGAAACCAGCTGCTCCTGCCGCGTTGCAAGGAGGTGGGGTGTGTGTTAGGCTTTAAGGACAGTGCCCACCCCCCCACCCCCCGCCAACACACAGGAACAGAAGGACGGGGAGGGAGGACCCGAGCTGGGCCCAGGCTGCTGGCTCGTGTTGAGTTCCTCCCTCCTCTGCCGAGGCTCACGCACACTCGGAGGCCTGGCCTGGCCTGAAAACACAGGGAACAACTTGCGGGGAGGCCGGGACGCTTTGGGCATCAACCTCGAGTCGGGAATGCCAGGTCAGGGCTCCAAACAAAGTCACTGCAGCCCCTTGAGTCTCCTGGTTTCGTTCCTTGGGCTCTTCTGCTTTGTCGCCTTCATTTCTCCGACACCGGAGGTGGCTCGTGATTTTCCCAGTGACTGCTGTCATTTCTACACGCGTGGACTTGTCATCGTCACTACTCCCACATCGGATCTCGGGGGTGCTCCCTCTCCGTCCTCCACCCCCATGGTGCCTCCTCCTCTCCTCCTCTGCAGGTGTCGCTCCTCCCAGTGCTCGGTGTAGCTGCTCTGTCCCCATCGGGCACACGTTCTTCTCCCCAAGCTGGAGCCAAGCGCAGGGACGCCCACTGGTGCCCAGAGCAGGGCACGCATCTTGCAGCGACCAGACACCTGCTGGACGTGTGAGCAGTTCTATACTCATCCAACAAACTCCTACCGCGTACCTGCTACGTGTCAGGCACTGTGCCAGACGCCAGGGGTGCATAGTCACCCAAAGGAGGATCTCTGACCTCAGAGCAGCGTCTGGATGAACGAGGAAGGAGTCAGATAGACCGATGGCTTTCCTACGGCACAGTGGACCTACATTGGCCCATGACGGGAGTCTGCAGAAGGAGTTTTAAAGACAGAGTGGAGGGACAGCCAAGCAAACTTGGGGGGCAGGAAGCTCTCAGACAGGGTGGTGCCTGGCTGGAGCCTTGGAGGATGAATAGGGGTGAACTGGGCAAATAGAGCCGAGGGCAAGGGCAGGAGGGACAGCTACTCCTGCTCCCGCCCGGGAAGATGCAAAATAGATCACTGAGCAAGTGTCCAGTTGCCTTGAATTCGCTGAAAACCTCTTCAGCCAGTAGATGGCTGGGCTGTAGTCAGCAGTCTTCTCACCAGGGCCAGGGTGTTACGGTGGAGCGAGGCTTCCAACAAGCAACGTAAAAGGATACGGGCGTGACCTCGGGGTCGCTGTGAGCTAGCTACTGCTTGGCAAATCACGGAGCCTTACTTGTGAAAGGTGAGAGAATTGGACAAGATAACCTCTAGCCTCTTCCAGCTCTGGAACTATCCTCTCCCTCTAAAACACGCGAGAAAACAGCCAAACAAACCAAAGGCTCCTAACACTAAGACCCCATCCTAGGGAGTCAGACTGGAGTCACTGAAGATGGTGGTGAGAGAAACGGTGCCTTCCCGGTGGGTAGATTGGACCCGAGAGGAGAAGAGGGGCTCAGCCCCCTTTGTTGGGTCAGGATCCTTGTTGCTTATGAGCAAGAGGACGTCGGGGCCAAAACCCGTAATTGATTGAGATGCCAGTGGGAGCTCTTCCTGTCACGATGTTTCACTCCAGTGCCTTCATTGCTATTATTATACCAAGTGATTTATTCCAAAAACATAAACCAAGCAGCAAAAGAGTAACTGGCTCCCTAGGGAGAGCTCCGTCCTCTTCCTCTCCTCCTGCAAGCCATCCCGACGCTCGAAGGGGCTGCTTCATTCACCGTAAGCCGGCTCCGGGTGGGAAGGGCTGCAGGGGAGGCCAGGGCCGGGACTTGGCGTCCCCTTGGAGTCTACCCAGAATGCTCGGCCTTCGCAGCCCTGGCCTAGCCGCGCTCTCCACAAATTCCTACTTCTATGTATTTGACACCTGGGCAATGGTTCTCTCTCACTTTGTGCTGTAGTTTCTGCCTCTGAAATGAGGAGAGAAGTCCTTGGCTGCTTTCCTTTCCGAGCCCTGGGCAGTGCGAAGGCCTGGGTACTGGCCTCGTGGTTGGGTAGATCAAACCACGCCTCTCTCCTCTGTCCTCATTCCTATCTGAAAACAGTAAACACAGCAGAAGTCACTGCCTTCCTCTCCCACGGGGCCATCATGGGGAACTCCTGCTAACACGACTCCCCAGGCCCTGGGCTAGCAAGGGAAGCGCTTTCATGAAAGGCCTAAGGACCACGTGCTGTGTCTTTGCAAACTAAAATCCTGGAATTTTTTAAAGTCCTCCCAATAACTCATTTCGCTTGACTTCTCATGACTGAAATGCAAATTAGCTAAGGTCAAGTGGAGCCCCCAGTCATGTGCGGGGTGGGGTGGGAAGAGCATGTTACCATGGCTTCTCTGCGTGATCGCATCCTCCTCGGAAACCAGGAGGACATTTTGCTTGTACAATTGCATCATTTGTCACTCAGCATATGATGTCTTATATTTTAGTGGTCAAAAATATATATATATACTGCCCATCTGTACTTTAAGCCTTTCGAGGGGAAGAGTAGAGTAGTACACAGTAGGTTTTCAATAAATAATTGATTTTGTAATTGTTGATGATTATAACCCTAGCTTCGGGATGGATTTATAAGTCTATTCAAGAATCAGAATCTCGAACTACTGGAACATCAGAGGTCTTAAAGTCCCAGGCCAGCTTCCTTACAGACTTGCATGGCATAAATTATATTATTTTGTCTTTAAAATCCTTAAAGGGGGCAGCTCTGGATGGCTCAGTGATTTGGCGCCGCCTTTAGCCCATGGCCTGCTCCTGGAGACCCGGGATCGAGTCCCACATCAGGCTCCCTGCAGGGAGCCTGCTTCTCCCTCTGCCTGTGTGTGTGTGTGTGTGTGTGTGTGTGTGTCTCTCTCTGGGTCTCTCATGAATAAATAGATAAAATCTTAAAAAAAAATAAAATAAAATCCTTAAAGATGTGGCTAGGAATGGAAGATTTACATCTTTCATCATTTGATTCTCATTTTACATCCTGCCCATGGTCACGTGGTTAGTAGGGGCAGAGCCTGGATTAGAGCACCACCTGATTCAAGGCTCATTTTCTTTCTACTACGTCGTGGTTCTTCTTGGTGAAAGGACGAAGGCGGCCATGGCCTGACAGTTCTGTGAGCTCTGTTCTGGAAGCAGAGACTGAGGCTATGGAGGAAACGGGAGCTAAGTGTTCATGGTGACCCAGCAAGTGAGAGGCTGAGTCTGGCACGGAACTGTTGTCCACTGATGGCCAGCAGGCGTGGTCACACGTGCCAAGCAGCCTACCAGCCTTACCCCCAGCGTTACCAAGCTCAAATGTGCTGAGAGGAAAATGTACAAACAAGGAAACACTCTGCAGATGTTCTAACAGCAAGGGGCAGACAGGCTCTTGGGGTTCTAGGACAGGGACTGGCATACCCAGGCTCCTATTGCTGCTGTGTCTCCTTCCACCAGGGGAAGAACAACAGCCACGGCTGTGGCCTTGTTAGCCATTAAGGCCTACTGGATGTCCTCTTTGGGGAACATGTGATGGATGTATGCATAGGGGTGGGAAGAAGTGGGATTAGAGGGTGTTTTCTCTTCTTCTCCAAAGGGAACAACTCCCTGCAAAGCAATGAAACGGTAATGAGCTTTTTTAAAAAAAGATTTTATTTATTTATTTATGAGAGACACAGAGAGAGAGGCAGAGACACAGGCAGAGGAGAAGCAGGCTCCATGCAGGGAGCCCGACGTGGGACTCGATCCCGGGACTCCAGGATCACGACCTGAGCCAAAGGCAGACGCTCAACCGCTGAGCCACCCAGGCGTCCCCGCAGTGAGCTTTGGAGAGGGCTTCCTTACCACCAAGAAGCCAGTCCTGGATTTTGATGCTATGTCATTTAGCACAGTTCCTTTCCCACCAACTGTCTGATATGACACCATGGAGCTAAATAGCAGAGCTGCTGAAATAACAGTCAAGGGAGAGGGAAATTAAGACACATCAGCAAAGGAGAGATTTTTTACCCAAGGAAGCGAATAAGACACTAACCAATGAAACAGAGACGAGGTGTCTGAGCCAGGTGGCAGGGGGCAGAGAAATCCTTTGTGCGGCAACTAAGACTAAGATGACAGGGATGGCAGAGAAGCCGGGGACAACAGCCGGCCTTGACATGCGGCTTCTCACAAACATTCACTTACTTGATCACCTTCCCAGCCTAGGTGAAGAGGCCAATGGTAACCTTTATTTGACTTTAGTGGGCTAAGCATATGGCTTGTGAGCTTGGAAATTCTGATTCTTAACTTCGACAAGAGAAGACTAGACCAGAGGAGGAGAGAAAAGGCCAGAGGGAGGGAAGATTTGCCAATCTGATGCCTATCATTTCGCGGGGGGAAGAGTGGTGAGTTCTCAAAGTAAGGGCAGACAGAGATGCTTCTCGTACCCAGACACAGCACTTTCAGGCCAGATTGTACTGCTTACGCCAATGCTAATGTATTTGATCCAAGGACGTAGCAGTGGGTTTTCTAGATGGTGGAGGACAATACAGAGCAGAGACCCGGCATGCGGGTTTGAATGGAGAGCAGTTGGTTTAGGATCCTGCCACGCTTTCAGCCCTACTGAATGCTGTCCCTTTGCAACAGGAGCATCTATCGCTGGCGGGGAGCAGTGAGTCTGCACTCCCTGTCACCTGCCTCATGTCTAAAAGGGACATGGAGGATCTGGGCACAACTATTACGATAAGGCCAGTGTCTCCCAGCTCAGCTTGTGATTTTTCCAGGAGCATGAATAAATATGCACAAGTTTTCCTCTGACACGATTTTCTCTCTTCCTTGGACAGATACCTGTGCAGGTCCCCTCCCACCCCCTCCAAGTCCCCAACCGGTGGAGCCTTTTCAAAAGAAAGTCTTTGTTCTCTGCCATATTTTCTTCTGTCTCCCCCAGCCCCCATTCTTTCCACCCACCTCTGCCAAGTGGAAAAGTCTTCATTAATTCCAAGACGGTTGATCCCATTGCCACCATTAATAGGGGTTTTCTGGGAGCCTGCATTCTGCTGGACATGATCTATTCTTTTTTTTTTTTTTAAAGAGAAAAGTATCTTTTTTCTTTTTTTAAGATTTTATTCATTTATTCATGAGACACAGAGAGAATGAGAGACAGAGAGAGAGAGAGAGGCAGAGAGAGGGGCAGAGAGAGAAGCAGGCTCCACACAGGGAGCCCGACGTGGGACTCGATCCCGGGTCTCCAGGAGCAGGCCATGGGCTGAAGGCAGCGCTAAACTGTTGAGCCACCCGGGCTGCCCGGGCCATGATCTATTCTTTATTTTTGGGGGGGCATCAGAGAAGTCCAGAACTCTACTACAGGTAATTGAGAAAGTTGACTTGCCAGTTACCAGTGATGTAACCTTACGAACTCCAAGACTCACCATTTTAGAATCAAATTCTTCTCAAGCTGGATGAGACCTCCAGAATTATAAAATGTTAGAGAACAATGAGATCTTAAAGATTTCTACCAAACTCCTTCTTTGATAGAAGAGGAACCTGCAGTCCACAGATGTTAAAGGACTTGTTCTTTAAGTCACCCCGTCCTCAATGTTCTTCCCTCTACTCCAACTCACCTTTAATTCATCCTGCCCTCACATTGAGGTACAGTTGCTTTTAAGCCATCCTCTTCCTAAACATCCTATAAGGGAAAATGTCTTTAAGCTTGATATCTAGAAGATGATCCAAACGTCTCTCAATCTTTTAAGACAGGACGTGCTACCTAACTAATATCAGCGAACTCCTACCTAATTTTCACTTGTCTTGCTGCCATATTTCCTAAACTCTTTCAGTGAATAGAGGAAAGGGATCCTACTCTTACATACCTTCTTGTAGGTGTAAAATAGGCGAGTTTGCCCTTCCTATGGCCTCGTCTTCCCTTCTCTGGTCTAGCCTTCTCTTGTTGAAGTTAATGTAACAGAACTTCTGTGATCGTAAGCCACACGCTTAGCCCCCTAAAGTCAAATAAAGGTTAGTCCATTGGAGAACTGACTCTTTGCCTAATGACACAAAAGTAATATCTTTAAAAGCTTTCTCTTTTATTTCATGTCAAAGTTAAAGTTGATTTATAGGTTGGATCCAGCCTGGGCTTCTGGCACCCAAGCATGTCAGAGAGGAAAACTGGGACAGAGAGAGCAAGATAAGGGACCCTCATAGGTGGGGGCTGTGGAATAAAAATGCAGTGGGCAGGTTTCCCCAGTTTTGTACAGTGTAGTTCTCAATATGTGCCCATAAGTATCTTGCAAAGCTTTTGAGAAACTGCCAAGAAGCCAAGCTAAAAATACCCGTGGAACAGCGCGATCAAGGAGAAGTACAGGGAAGGGTGTGAGCTCTCCATGGAAGGCGTGAGACTTAGAGCACTGGGCGACTGTAGCACACGTCTCAGGCTCTTGCTCTGGGACTGAACCATGAGTCAGTTTGATAAGGTTGGGGAGGATGATACATCTGGTTTTAGATTGTGCTATATTTTTGAATCAGTCCAGTATGATAGTGAAGACTGTGTGTTCAATGAGCTCTAGAATTAAATGTGTAAGAGCACAACCACTTTGGGAGAAGTTTGCAAGAATTTCTGAAACCTTCTGATGGCTCTCCACTGCCCTCTGTTACAATTATAACTTGACTTTAATGGCTTCCCCATTCTTTGTCCACCCCAGTTTCAGGATCCTGCTTCCTCTAACAGTTAATCATGTGTCCCTGACAAATATTTTCTCTAGTCTGCTTTTTCCAGTTATGAACCTTCTGTTCTTAAGGATTGGGAATATTTTACCGTTGGCACATTCCCTCCCTCTCCTCAGGACTTCCATCGCAATTTAGGAATACTCAGGCTCTCTCTCTCTCTCTCTCTCTCTCTCTCTCTCTCTCGGCACAATGGCCCCACTTCTGTTAATCTCTCTGCCCAAGATGTTTCCAAATTTCATAAGCCTCCCTTCAAGTGCCTCTTAACTTAAGGGACAAAGGATGAGATAGAAGAGGAATGGTGGGTAGGGGGACAGATTTACTTTTTTTCTGAGGTTACACCTGGAATCCTATTCTCTATGTTGTTGAAAACCATGCAGAATCACGTGCTTGTTCACATTGTAAAATAACAGTTATTATTTGAGACAAAGAATAGTCTTGGGGAAATCAGTAGTCTAAAGACAGATGACCTAACATGGGCAACCATCCACAGGGCACAAAGAACAAGGTTTTAAAAAGTAACACAAAACATTAAGCATTTATATCATGTGCAGATCAAGGTAAGTGTGTTTGTCACCTGAGACAATTTGGTTAATCTGTCCCTGGCTGTTCCCCCATGAGAGAAACTTTCCCTCCCTTGTACCCTAAATGAGTTTCTAAGTTTATTCTTTTTATTTATTTTTTATTTTTTTATTTTTTTAAAGTCTATTCTTTTTAGAGGACAGAGAATAGATCCGTGTGACCTTCTGATTATAGAATCTTCCTGCTGATTTGTGAGAGACGTTGATTTGATGCTGATTCGTAATTTGTGAGAGATGGATTGAGCTAGAGGTCATGAAGTGACTCAAGAGAACTGAGTAAGTACTATTGATGAACTTTTGGGCAGTTTTTCAAAAATGTAAAACACCTGTTTTCATTTGTTCCGCTTTGACCCATTTCTACAACTTTTACTTTTTGTGTATATAGTTTATATAATCGTCACTTAATAAGTTAACACTCAAGTTTACTTTGGGGGTAGGTAGGCTTTGCTTTATCTAGGAGCTCTGAAGCGCTTCACATCTTATGGACAAACGGTAAGTTCGCTGTTGGCTGGACTCCAGGGAAGTTGAAGCGACCCTACTTTTCTTGGAGCCAAGGACCCCTTGTGCCCCAGTATCCCATTCCCATCAGAGGTGAGAACAGGAGAGCCCCTGAATCAGGGGCCCTGGGTTTAATGGCATCTGTTGCCTTCAATAGCAGAACTGCCCCTAGTTTGCAGTCCATAATACCCCAGTGGGAGAGTGGCCTTCAGCCGCCACCTTCAGAGTCATTGACATTAGTCATGGGTCCTAATCTCTGAGAGAAAAAAGAATTGCCTCTGGATCCTGTATTCTCTTGGCCCTCTTCTCTGTGTTGATCAGATCTGGTGAAGCTCCCCTCTGACCACTGCGCCTCATTCAATTCTGGCTTTGATATTTTCTACAAGTTCAGGAGACGTCTGTGCCTGTAGCTATCTGAATTCCTTCCACTGATCCCTTAACCCCATTTCCCCCTCAGCCAAGTTACCCCTGTGCTTTGCCCATGGCAGGAACTACAAACTCCGGCGTCCTTTGTTCTCTGCAGCACCCATCTGGGTCAATTGGGTGGGTTGTCTCTTCCTCTGGAATTCTTGTCTGAAGCAGCAGAAGACCCTTTTGGAGGTAGTGAAGACCCACTTACTAAGAAAATGAAGGCCAGGAGAGAGAGGTTTTTATTTGTTTTATGCATAGTAGGTGTTTAATAATTATCTGTTGCATGAATGAGCATGACTGAAGATGAATATGGTGGAGAGGACAAAAGGCGGAGAATAAGAGCTCTTCGACACAAAGCAGATACAGAGAAGGCAGTGAGCAGATGAAGGAGGACATGGCCTGCTCCCACCAAGGAAACCAAGCCTTTTCCTGATTTTTTTTTTTAAGATTTTATTTGTTTATTCATGAGAGACACGCACAGAGAGAGAGAGAGGCAGAGACACAGGCAGAGGGAGAAGCAGGCTCCACGCAGGGAGCCCGATGTGGGACTCGATCCGGGTCTCCAGGGTCAGGCCCTGGGCTGAAGGCGGCGCTAAACTGCTGAGCCACCTGGGCTACCCCTTTCCTGATGTTTTGTTCTTTGGAAAATTCCTATAAGTACCAGAGTGACTTGTCCATGAGCTGGATTGAGGGCAGAGCCCAACAAAGTCCCAGCTTGAAGTCACTGTGCAAAAGCAACCACAGTGGGAAAACGAGATACTAAGAAGAGCACCAGAATCGGAGGCACTGAAAGCCACGTGAACCTGCCTGTCTAACCTGTGCGTTTGCAGAGCACGGCTGGCAAGCTGCGGGGTCCGGGGCTCAGGGAAGGTAGTGAACTAGGCAGGGAGGTGCCGAGGACGGGGAGAGGGAAGAGGGAATGTGATGCGTGGGAGTGTAATCACCACACCATCCTTGACCAGGAGGTTATACTTCATGGCTTCTTCTTGGCTGAAGAGGATAGTTTAATTAGGGTGTTCATTTCGGCCACCGAGAAACGCTTCTTTGACTACCTTCTCTGAGACTCAGGTTTTGTTTCTCCTGAAAACTAAAAAAATGACAACATCAAAAGACCCCCAAGCCCCAAGATACCAAATACCCAGAGCTGGACTGTAGGCTGAGTGCTTCTATAAACTTTCTCATTTAATCTTTTCAGCCCTTTTGTCAAAGAGGTCTTATTTTTTTCCTTTTTTTGGGGGGAGGGGGGAACATCTCAGAGAGTGTACAACTTATGCAACTTATCCTATATTCATTTTTTAAAAGATTTTATTTATTTATTCATGAGAGACACACAGAGAGGTAGAGGCACAGGCAGAGGGAGAAGCAGGCTCCATGGAGGGAGCCCGATGCAGGACTTGATCCGGAGCCCAGGGGTCACGCCTTGAGCTGAAGGCAGACAGTCAACCGCTGAGCCACCCAGGTGTCCCCTATATGTATTTTTTTTTTTTTTTTTTTTTTTTTAGAAAAAAGCAGAAATAGGATTTGGATTAGGACCAGTTGACTCCAACCCAAGTGCTTATCCTACTATAACATAGGTGCCTGGTTCCACCCTCTCCAGAAGCAGACAAATAGCGCACATCCCAGGAAGAGGTGATATCCATAGGAAACACGTAGAGGTCCACGTATGTTGGGACTGACATGATTAGAGTCCAAGGTCATGGAATTGGTTACGATTGCAGGTAGAAACAATATTAAAAGTTAATATTCATTGAGCATGTTTACCATGGACCACACATTCCTTCCAATAGGACCAACGAAGATGGTACTATTCTTTGTCTCCAGTTTACAGATAAAGAATCTAAGAGACAGGGACGTTAAGTAACTCCTTTTTTTATAATAAATTTATTTTTTATTGGTATTCAATTTGCCAACATACAGAATAACACCCAGTGGATGTTAAGTAACTCTTAAAGCATATGCAGCGATAAGTGATGGAACCGGAGTTTGAACCCAGACAGCGCTCTTAACCTTTACGCAAGGTCGCGTATAACGTTAGAGGGAAGATTTCCCGAATTCACCTGCAGTCTTAGTGTACCTCTGACAGTTTTAAAAGATGGCTGCAAATTCTGTGTCCCTATCCCTTGAATAAGAGCAGGTGTGTGACTGCTTTGATCAACAGATTCTGGGGGAGGTGACGTTGGATGACTTCCAAGGCCAGGTCATCTAGAGCAACGTGGCTCCTGCCTTGTCCACCAGCCCGTTCCCCTGTGGAGCCTCGGGGCTACCATGTTTTGAGAAAATCCGAACCAAATGGGGAGGTCATGTGGAGGTGCTCAGTCAGAGTCTGCAGCTCCAGCTAAGCTGTCTGCCAAGAGCAAGTATTGCCTGCCAGAAAGCAAGTAACCTCTTGGATGTCTAGCCAAGTTGAGCCATCAAATGACTGCAGCTTCTGTTGACATCTGAATGCAACAGCATGAGAGACCTCAAGTGAAAACCACCCAGCTGACCCCTGCCTTCCCTCCTTCCCCGACCCACGGAGCTATAAAAGAAATTTATAAAAGAAAATTGTTTTCAGCTGCTGAGCTGTGAGTACTATGAACGTCATGGAGCAATACAAACCAGAGCAGCAGCTCCATCTTCCTGGCGGGTCTTTCTTCACGCGGTCCGTCCTACAGTGTGTCACTCATGGATGGTCCCAAGTTAAAAACACCCCCCCCCCCAAAAAAATGCTAGGGGTTTCGCTGTGTGCCAGACACGTTCACATGCTAGTTCCCTTCATCTCTATGGGCTCTCTGAGGAAGGTATTACTCATCCTGTTTTAAGGAAATGGTAACCGAATCCTAAAGAAGACAAATCGCTCTCCACTTAATATCAAACTCAGAGCACCTTCCACTCTGTCAGTTTCGGCTGAACTGTGAACTCATGGCACAGCCAGAAGCAATAGCAGCGGCCATGTTCCCCTACACCATTGGTTGAACACCTGCCGTGTCCTAGCCCCATACTGGGTTCTTTTTTTTTTTTTTTTTTTTTAAATATTTTATTTATTTATGAGAGAGAGAGAGAGAGGCAGAGACACAGGCAGAGGGAGAAGCAGGCTCCATGCACCGGGAGCCCGACGTGGGATTTGATCCCGGGTCTCCAGGATCGCGCCCTGGGCCAAAGGCAGGCGCCAAACCGCTGCGCCACCCAGGGATCCCCCATACTGGGTTCTTAATACGTTCTTGGACATTTAATCCTTTCATCAGCCCTATTTACTAATCATTATCATCCCATTATACGGGAAAGGGAACTGAGGCTTATAGAAGTTAAGTAACTTGCCCCAGTCATGTAGGTGGTAAGATGTGGGCCATGACTTAATCTTAGGTGGACCTGGGCCCACCTGTGTCCTCAACCCACATCCTATGGGGGGGCGGGGCACATAGGGCTGGAAGGGTTTGACCTTTTTATTTTGGCCTATTGTTTTTATTGCTGAATATAAACACAAACAGAGCAACGTACAGAAAAAAACGTACAGCCCAACAAATTATCAAAAACTGAAAAGCTCAAACCAAATATTGACCACCCAAAGTCAAGAGAACAGAACGCTGCCAGTACTCCAGCAGCAAATCCCAATCACCGCCCCTCCCACTGCCCTAAAGTTAATCATGAGCGTTTCTCTTACAAAAACAACCTAAGTCAGGCAGTTTAGCCCATTTGTAAATTTTATGGAAGTGGAATCATACAGCATGTTTTTTGTGTGTGTTTAGTTTCTTTTATTAATCACCATCTCTGGGATTCATCTATGTTGTTTTGTGTAACTGCAGTTTGTTAATTTTCATCAGTAAATAATATTCCATTATATGAATATAACACAATTTATTCATTCCATTGGTGATGGACCTTCAGCTTGTTTTTAGTCTCTATTAAAAATTAGGCTGCTGCTGTGACATTCCAATACGTGTGTTTTGGAGGACACGGGCGCACATTTCTGTTGGGTGTATGTCTAGCAGGAAGGCTGCTAAGTCATAGGGGATGCATATGTTCAGTTTTAGCAGGTACCGCCAAGCAAATTTCCATAGTGGCTGCACCAGTTTGAACAACTGCCAGCAGCATACGAGAGTTCCTCTTGCTCTATATCCTGGTGAAAAATTCATATTATCACTCCTTTTAATGTTAGCTAGTCTTGGGACGCCTGGGGGGCTCAGCGGTTGAGTGTCTGCCTTCGGCCCAGGATGTGACTGACCCCGGGGTCCTGGGATTGAGTCCCGCATTGGGCTCCCTTCACGGAGCCTGCTTCTCCCTCTGCCTGTGTCTCTGCCTCTCTCTCTCTGTCTCTCATGAATAAATAAATAAATCTTAAAAGAATTTTTTTTAGCTAGTCTGATGGGTGTGTTAGTGGTATCTCTTTGTGGTTTTAATCTGCCTTTCTTTGATCACTACTTAAGCTGAGATATGTTCATCGTACAATGACCATTTGGATATTCTCTTCTGTGAATTGCCTGTTCATGTTTCTTGTCCACTTTACTTTCGGGGTGTCTGCATTTTAAAATATTCTTTAAATGTTCTCTAAAATAAGATTTTCTTAGAATATATATATGTGTGTATATATGAATATAAATATGGATACATAAGGGATTAGGGACTCAGATTAGTGATTCAGATTAGGGATTTCTCTCCTTGGAGGGGAAAACATGCAGATTCTCCTCTTTTGGGCACTGTGCTAGGAGAAGCAAATAATGCATGTTGGAGACAAGATGGCTCTAATCCAAGTTAAGATTTGAACCCATGTATGATATAGTCCATGCAAAGCAACCAGAGTGAAGCATAGCCCTGTGCTACAGATCTCTGGAAGGGCGAGATGAGTGAGTCTCTCAGGTGCCAGGGTTACGTAAAGGGAAGGACCTGGAGGCCAGGACGCCAGGAGGGAGCCTGCTGTAGCTGTGGGGCAGTGGGGTTGAGGCAGCGGAGTTGGCTTTGGTGGCTTCTCCCGGCAACGAAGGAGCTGCCAGACAGAGGGGTGGAAGGTGAACATCTTCCTGCTGGAGCTCTGAGTTTAGGGAAATGCTGTGATCTCTGCTCTCGGGATTTGCATCTCAATTCACCCTTTGGCAAGTCTTCTGTTTGCATAATGTGATCAGCCAGCCAGAGATCCTGGCACCTACTTGGGGCCCTGAAGGCTGTGGAGGCCGGTAGAGAAGCTCTCCCCCAGGAGATCTGAGGCCAGAGATCTCTGCATGATTCTCTTGTCAGATAATGCCATTTTCATGGGTGACAAGGCCCCAGCTGTCCTTCCGTCACACGGTCAGCGTTCCCTACACCACGCTGTCCCTTGAGGGATGAAGCCAGGTGGTTCTGAGCAGCTCAACCTTGATTTTATTATTCACCAGAGTAAAGAGCATCAGCACAACCCACCAATCTCAGAAATCAGATTCACGCCCCCTCCCCCCCCCTCCCCCGAGGCCCCAGGAGGATAACACCAGTCCTCTTCTGTCATTCCCCTGAGAGAGTAATGCCATGGTGGGCAGTTTTTCCTCTCCTCCCTCATCTTCCTTACATGTGGGATCACCAGGACCAGACCTGGAAGGGAGAGAAGAGGCCCGCTTCGTTATTCATCAGGTGTCTCCCAAGGTGGCAGGGATGCAATCATCTCTGCTCTTGGCACTTCACTCTGGGCCAGAGGCTTGGGTAGGGTGGTGAAGAGTTGTCCAGACCTGGGCCCAGAGGCCAGGAAGCAGTCGCTCAAGGGTATGCCTGGGCAAGGAGAGAGAGCCTGGTGGGGAGCAGGGAGCCTTGGGATGGTGCCTTTTATGGTAACGCTGTGAAACACGACCGACCCTCACTTCTCAATGACAGCACTGACCCCGTAGCATTACCAAAGGGGAACCAGCAAGTCCAAGCCAGACCCTGCTTCAGGGTCTCAGTTGATGGGCCACGTGGTGGTTGATGTCCAGGTAAAACTTCCTGATGAAGAATCTTTATAAATGCCCCTCTCGGGACTGCCCTGGGCTCGCAGGAGGAAAGGGAGCGTGGTTTGGAATGTGGAACAAGGGAAGGGAAACCAGAATTCCAGCCCGTGGGTGGGCTGAATGCAAGCACTGATCTGTTTCCTTTGATGAAAAGAAAACCCCAGGCTGAGTCCAGGGTGATGGCACATGGCCACCCGCGGACCTCCCGCCTCCCCTTCATGTCCCAGACGTCGCCCCCACCCTGCCCTGAGGCCTCCTCTCTCTGCTCACTGGACCCCGGATGGGCAGCACCAGCCCTCCCAGGACCCACCGCCTCTGCCTCCTGCTACACTCCTTGTGGTGGGTGCTTGGCCTTCCGTGGTCAGGCCCACCCCCTACCTTCCCAGCAGGGGTGAAGTGTATGGAGCCCTTTCTTCTTCTCTGATCTTTATCCCAGTGGATGGCTTTGTTCCTTCCTCTCTAACTCTTTGGTTAGAATTGCTGCCCCGGTGTCCTCTCCACGGCCTAAAGTCAGAACCCTCTTTCCGTCCCATCTGAGCGGTGGCCAGCCCCTAATGAGGACTTCCCTTGAAGACTCCTCCCACGCTGAAGAGTGGCTTGACCTGTGACTGACAGGAAACCTCAGAAGTGACAGGAAGATGAGGTCACAAGATGAGGTCACAAAAGATACTGGCGTGCACCTTGCTCTCTCTTGGACTGCTCTCACCTGGGGAAGTCAGCTACCAGGTCATGAGGACACCTGAGCAGCCCCATGGAGTCGTGCACTAGGGATGAACACCTGCCAGAAACCAGACTAACCTTCTAGCCATGCAAGTGGGCCACCCTGGAGGCAGATGACCTGGCCCCAGGCGAGCCTTCAGATGACTGCAGCCTGGGCTGACACCTGACTCCCTGAGCCCGAGCCACCTACACAAGCGGCCATTCTACAAACTTTTACTGTTTGAAATTTTTACTGTTTTAAGCCACTAAGTTTCAGAGTCACTTGCTACACAGTAGTAGACAGCTAATACAATGTGTTTCTCTAGGAATGGGTTTCTTTTATTGTGTCCCTGCCAGCCATGTCTTTTTTTTTTTTTTTTTTAATAGAGCAAGGGAGTATATGTGTGCAAGTTGGGGGGTGGGGGGAGCAGGGGCAGAGGGGGCGGGAGAGAGAGAGATGTTTAAGCAGGCTCTGCACCCAGTGTGGAGCTCAAATGTGGGGCTTGATCTCATGACCCTGAGATCATGACCTAAGCCAAAATCAAGAGTCACTTACTTAACCAACTGAGCCACCCAAGTGTCCCCCGATGATGTCTTTCAACATATCCATGCCTACTGATGTATCAGAGTCACTTTATCTTACCAAACTAAAGAAATGCTCCTCTCACTTATTTTGAATACTTAGCATAGGGCCTAGTACATAGTATGTCTCAGTATTAAAACATATGGAGCAAATGTCCGTGGAATCAGCGGAATTAGTTAAATCAATGGATTTCAAGTTTCTATGTCAAATAAGGGAGAGCAGTGTTAAAGTTAAAGTGGGGCGGCTGGGTGGCTCAGCTTAAGCGTCTGACTCTTGATCCCAGCTCGGGTCATGGTCTCAGGCTTGTGGGATGGCGCCCCGTGTCAGGGCATCTGCTTCTCTCCTTCTCCCTCTGCCCCATAGTCCACTCATACTCTCTCTCTGTCTCGCTCTAGAATAAATAAGTAAATTTTAATCTAAAAAAAGTTGAAGCAAAATACAACTCATTTCGGTACATCTTTTTGTGATTTATAAGGGAGGGGAAGTCAGGTAGGAAAGCTCTCACTTTATTGCTAGATCGGTATTAAAGATAACCGCCGTCACGGAAGTCTCAGTACTTGATGGTGGTAGGGGGTCAGGCGTGTAAGTGATGTCGGAGGATGGCCAAATAGTGACATGGGGGGGGGGGGGGCTTTCGTTTAAGTGACTCATCCTGTGTGACTGCACCTGAATCAGACCGTCGAGGGTTATCGTAGTATTTACGGAGTTGATGCTGCGAGCATCCCAGCCACACGCCCTCTCCTCTCATCTAGCCATACTCTCTGGCTCCCGCCACGGCAAAGAGGAAATTATAAGAAAGAGGAAGCAAAGCTAGGCTCTAGCTCACGGCAAAGCCTCGACCTACGTAACTGCATTTACAATTTGCAGCCACCTTGTGAGATAAAAGCCACTTTCATCCCTGTCTTACGGACGTGAACCAGGGCCCCATCTATTCGGCAACTTGCCCGAGTCCACCAACCAGGTAAGTAACGAGGCCATTCTTCAAACTCAGGTCTGTCTAATTCAAGCCTTCACAGGGCAGTTTTTCACAGAATCTAAGATCTGGAGGGTGATTTCGAAATCGTGTAAATGAACTTCACCAACATGTGTGAGGACATAGAGACTCCAAGAGGTTGGGGGACGGACCAAAATAGCTCGGCTATTAATGCCACGACCCAGACTGATGTTGGATCTCTGGTTTGTTTTTCTTTTATTTGTTTTCACGTCACCACCGAGGACACTAAACGGACTTCGCTCCTGCAAGACCAACTCAAAGCTTAGGAGGAATCCGACGATTGTTTGACGGAGTTTCAATCCACTTACTTAAAGGAGTGCCATTTCTTAGACCTAACTACAGCGCGGTGGCGAATGGGGTGCAGACGGCGCTCTGACCGCCCGCCGCCCCTCGTGCCACCGGGCGCTTGGACTCAAGCCGAGAAAGGTGCACACCCGAGGCTTCACGTGGAGCCCCGCCCTCGCCCGTGGGTGCTGGTGCCGGGTGGCCGGGCCAGTGGCCTCGGCCGTAACAGGAGACCCTTGCGGTGGATCAAGGCAAATCTGTGCTCTTCTTTGATAATGGCACCAGTTTAATTATAATCGAGAAGTGTAAACTCCAGTTTGCTTACATCTCCAGTATGTTTCATTTCAAATGTGACTTTCCAGCTCCTTCTCTCTCTTTTTTTCCCTCTTCATGCCATAAAATATTTGCATATTTGAATGTCAAATTTTCCAAGTGCTGGAAGCAACAGGCTCTGGTATGTTCTTGAGTTATTTTGTATAGCAGCATCTGTCTTGTTTCAGCAGCCACCAGAGCTGAGAAGTGACCCAGGAGCAGCCTGGCAGGAAGAGAGGATGTGGGATCCGAGGGGGGTTCCTTGTGATGCGGAGCTCAAGGGAGCCTGGGGGGGGGGGGTCCTTTGGTCTCAAACAGCTTCATAACAGATGTTTTTCTCCCAGTTTATTTTTATTTTATTTTATTTCTTTTTTAGAAAGGCAGATTACCAAATGAAGCAAATACTGAATGATGACTACAGAATGTATCTTTGGAACTTGCTAGACTAATTACTGAAGCTCCAAAATCACTTCAAAAGCAACACATTTTGTTTTGCAATATACATTCTTGTTGCCAATTTTTTCTTTTCTTTTTTTTTTTTTTTTATAATTTCAATCAGAATCCACCTCGAACTGGATAGCTGATTATGTGGCACAAGTGGAGTTTGGAGAGAACACTGTCTTTGGGCGAGTGCAGTTCAAGGAATGTCCTCCCTTCCTCTGCGTGTCTAATGATGTCAGGGAAGTTTCCAGACAGCATATTCTCAGAGCTTGAAACAGCTCCGTCCTGAGATGATGCCTTCTGTTAAGCGATCATGATGATAGCTGCCTGCTGTGCTCCATGCTTACTCCCCTACACCTGCAGATGCGGAAACTGAGGCTCAGAGGGCACGTGCCAGACAACGGCAGGGACCAGACCTGGAGGGAGATTGTTGTGTTCATTGTGTGTCTTGCACTAGTCACCGATGAAGGGACTACGGCTGCGACATCTACCCATCCGATACTCCGGTGCTCGAGCGCTCCCTAAGTGTCCAGGGAGTTTGCAGGTAATTTCCAGACAACGTGGGCTTCCAGTTTACGTTTCATCAATGAAACGGGATTGTGGCTTACGCACAGGAGTGTGGCTGCCTTGAAACCTTGAGACCGCATCTGCCAGAAGCATTTATTCATTTAACAGAAGGGTATTAAGACTTAACCACGTGGCCATCACTGGGGAAATGATTGTGAGCAAGTAGAGCAAGGCCTTACCTTTATGTGGGGGTGGCAGCGACTACTTTGGAAATTCAGAACAATGCACTGAGCGCTGTGAGTAGGTCCCGATTTTCTGGTTGGGAGGTCCTCTTGTGGTCTCACCAGAGATATTCTTTCACCCTAGTCAAGGATGCTCCCAGAATCCGGATGGGGGATCTAGTTCATGGAGGCATACGTTGCTGTTTTATCCATCCATCCATCCATCCATCCATCCATCCATCCATCCATCCTTCCAACCACCCATCCAACCATCCAACGATCCATCCATCCATCCATCCAACCATCCAACGATCCAACCATCCATCCAATCATCCATCCATCCATCTGTCTGTCCGTCCGTCCGTCCGTCCGTCCATCCATCCAACCATCCAACGATCCAACGATCCAACCATTCATCCATCCATCCATCCATCCATCCATCCATCCATCCATCCATCCAATTATTCATGTAATTCTTGTTTACTTAGTACCTAGCATGTGCCAGGGACAGTGATAGAGCAGGTAACGTTCCTCCTCTCATGGAGACTAGAAGGGGCGGCATGAAATACGCACAAATATACACATATAAATACACACTCAGGACTTGCAAATGCGAGGTGTCAGGGGGCCTCTGTAAGGGATGCTTGGACCGGGGAGCCACTCTGGGCCGCAGGGCCATTGTAAGCAGGAGTGGCAGCCAGGTCGCACCTACATGTGTCTTCCGCAGTGAATGCCTACAGGCCCAGACCGTCCAAAGTGGTTGTCCCTTCCTCAGTCATGTAGTTGCTCTGTGGCTGATGGTCCCTGGGGAGGTGCTTCCAGGTGTGGCGGGGGTGACAGGTGCTCAGAAAGGAGGGAACAGGGTGCATGAAGACACCAAGAAAGGCAGCTTCAGAACAAATGAGGAGGCCCTGAAAGGCAGGGAGGGCAGGTATGCCTTGGGCTTGGAGTGGGCCTTGTGGGCCACCTTCAGGCTCAGTGTAGTGGGAAGCCCGTGAAGTCTTCAAGCAGGATCTTTATTTTTATGTTTCTATTTGAGACAGAGAGAGAGAGAGAGAGAGAGAGAACGAGTGAACATGGGAGATGGAGGGGAAGAAGGAGAGAGCGAGCATGTTAAGCAGACTCCACATCCAGCAAGGAGCCCAATGTGGGGCTCAGGCTCACAGCCCTGAGATCATGAGTCAGGTGCATAGCTCACTGAGCCACTAGGTGCCCCACGGTATTTAAAAAATTTTTTTTGAAAAGATTTTATTTATTTAAGAGAGAGACAAAGAGTGCATGGGGGGGTTGAGGAGCAGAGGGAGAAGCAGACTCCCCACTGAACCGGGACCCCCACTCGGGGCTCCACCCCAGGACCCGAGATCACCACCTGGGCTGAAGTCAGATGCCTAACCGGCTGAGCCACCCAGGCGCCCCATGTGGATTTGTATTTTTAAAAGTGACCTCCACCCTTTGCTCCCCAGCACCACCTTCACCCCCAGTCTCCCCAAGACCCAAGCCTCTATTTCCTTGTCTGTAAAACAGGAGTGAACACCTCGTGTTTCAAGACTTTCTAAAAAAGGATTAGACAAAAAGGCTCCTACGAATACCTCTTGTTGTGCCCTCCCTGCATAGTGACGAGGCTAGCCAAGCTTTGTAGGCCATTTGCTATCGATTTGTTTCCACTGCAGTGCTGTCTACGCGGACCCCGCACTGCCTGCGGCCCGGGCGCCTGAGGGTCTGCGCGTCACAGATGCAGGAAGCTGAGGCGCAGAGGGGCCCGGGTCCCCGGCTTCCCTGTGAATGATGCCGCTCAGCGGCTGCGCACGGAAGCCCGTCTGCAGGTTGTCAGCAGGGGCGGCCCCTCTCTTTTGGAGTAAGAATTGTCCTGACGCAGTGACTCAAAGAGGCTTCCAAGAACGGACTGGAGAGGCCTGGTCCTCTGCCGGCCCTAATGTCAGTGTCCCGTTAGCTGATGTGTTGGAGGAAGAACTGTGGGAAACGTCTCATTTTCAGCTGTCGGCAACATCCATGTGTGTACAGACGTTCCGTCCCTCTCCCTTGGCAGGAAACCAACCAATGTTGCCGAAAGCTCCTTTAACTTGGAAAAACCATGGAAAACGCAGCTTTAAAAGAGCTGACAGCTCTGCTATATTTTGGGCTCGGAAAGAGTGCTGGTGGTTAGGGACCCGCTGCCTCTGGCCGACAGCTCTGCAGGTACCGTCTGTCCTGAAAGGTGTTTCCTCCAGCTTCAGGCCGGGCTGAGACAGCCAAGGTGGAACCCCTGGGGGGGCAACATCTGGGCCGTGTCTCGGGTCCTCGGTGCCTGCGGCATGGCGCCTGTTAGGAGTGGCGGTGACACTTTCCTCGTCAGCCTGGGCCACCCCGAGCCTGGCAGGCCTTGTCTGACGGCGCTGTCGGCGAGCGAAGGCACGCAGGCTCCAGGGATGAGCAAGCCGCCAAGTAGGACCGCAGCACCGCTGCCCTGCGTGACCCTGAGCGCACCGCCCAGGCTCGAGGGCCCCCAGTGTTGTGCGAGACGCAGAGATGATGCCGATTTAAGGTACACAACGTGAGGATCTGATGTGCATGCTGTTACATGTCAATCACAGCTCGATAAAGCTGGAGAAAAGAGAAAACTTCTTTAAAAAAAGGTGTCTGGGGTAGCCCGGGTGGCTCAGAGGTTTAGCGCCGCCTTCAGCCCAGGGTGTGACCCCGGGGGTCCCGGGATCGATCCCAGGTCCCTGCATGGAGCCTGCTTCTCCCTCTGCCTGTGTCTCTGCCTCTCTCTCTGTGTCTCTCATGAATAGATAAAATAAAATCTTAAAAAAAAAAAAAAGATGTCTGGACAGTAGCATTTTAGAAAGGCTTGAAATGCTCCCGAAGTCAGACATATCATGATTCCTCAAAAGTAAGGTCCCGACCCAGGCTACTGAGCCCTGATCTCAGCCCTGAGCTCTCCCGGGGAAGGGACAAGGGGACTCTCTGGGGACGGGGCTCCGGGTCCTGCAGGACATAGGTCCAGGGACAGGGCACCTGCCCGGCTGCTGTGCCTCAATTAGATGTGTGTCCGCCCAGCGGTCGGCACGATGGCACTAGCTTGTCGAGCACAGCGAGGAAGTAGGAGCATGCCAGGGCCCCGTCTGGGCAAGCCGGCTGGTCGCCCCGGGAGGATTCGAGCGAGGCCTACGCAGGTCTCCAGCCAGGAGAGCAGCCCTGGGCCGGCGCCCTCCCTGACAGGCACGTTATTTCTAGAAAAGGGGAGGAATGAAGCTGAGCCTGGGAATCCGGGTGTCCCGGCGGCGGCGGCGGCGGCGGCGGCGGCCCCGGCGTCTTCTTCTCTGCGATGCGGCATCCAGGCCTGGACAGCCAGCCATGGACAGTCCCCGGCTCTCTCCTCCCCTGTGTGGCTGCTGCTCCGGGGACACGGCGCCCCAGGTCTGTGGCTCAAGGCCTGGCGCCCGCTGCTCCCCGGGTCAGATCGCAGGCTGGGGATGCTGAGCCAGCCGGGCGGTGGACGCCCATCCCTGTCCCGGCCGAGGGGGCAGGACCGTCCCCCCGGGCACACTGACCGCGGCTGCCAAGGGGAGGGCCGAGGGAGTGGGGCTGCAGGCGGGGCTTGGCTGGAGGGCCGCCGAGCCCAGGCCGCGGTGGCCGTCCACGCGATCCCCTCGAGGCTGACGGACGTGTCATCAGCCTCGCAAACGGAGCTGCCAAGGGGCAAGCGGGTTGCTCAGGACGCGGGGCCCGAGGGGCAGCGCTGCTCGCCTGCAGGCCGGCTCGGGGTCCCCCAGCTCCGAGGCAATGCGGCGCCTTCTGTCGGGGAGGCCTGCAGGGGTGCCGGGGCGCTGCTGCCCGTGTCGCCAGGTCCCCTCGGGGCTCCCTGGGCCCTGTGGCCAGCTCCGCGGTGGCTTCTCTGCCCCCAGTGTGTGAATGATCCGGGAAATCTGTGACTACCCTTCTGGGCACTCCGAGGGCAGCCACACGTCTCTCCTGCTTGCGGGGTCGCTGTTCAGACCCGCGGGGACCGTGCTTGGGCGCCGGGCGGTGACCCTGACCCCCGCCTGGTTCCGGCCTCACTCCCACCGCAGCTGGCCCCGGGCCCTTGGCACCGTCTCAGTCCTGCTCTTTTAAAGCTTGTATGATAAGCTCCCACTATGTGTCAGGCACTTTGGGTTTGGGACTATTACTCCTGAAGCCCCTATCTTTTCATTAAAAAAAAAAAATCATTTCAACTAGGAAACCACTTTCCCTTCAACGGGGAGACAGAGTAGAAGCCCCTTCCTGACCCGGCGCAGCAGAGCCTTGCACGCCTGCGGGTGACAGGAGGGCAATGGGGGACACGGCAGGTCCTTCCCTGAAGGCAGTCCCGGTGGGAACCAGGGACTGGGGCAGCGGCACCATGTCTACACTGCAAGGCAGCCCCTCCCAACCGTGTCCCCCGACATCGACATGGAGAGGTGTGGGCGGGAGCATCTCCTGCTTTGTTCCTGAACCTTCTCCCTACGCCCAGCATCTGTTCTGTGTTGGAGGTTCTGCACCCTGGGGGGAGTGGGGGAGGATGCGGGGGTGGGGGGGTGGGGATGGGGTTCAGCACCACTGGAGGGGGGGGCTCTGCACCAGTCCGCAGGCTCAAGCCCCGGAGGGGGCACCTGCATCGACCGTTCGTCCTGGGTGTGGGGAGGAGTGGAGGCAGAGGGGAGCAGCAGGTCGGAACCCCCTGCACCCTCCACCCTCCCCACCCTGTTCTCACTCACACTCGTTGGTTCATTGGTTCCTTCAGCAATGGCTTTGTGTCCCTACTATGTGCCCTGGGTGCTCTTGGGGCTGTAGGTAGAGCGGAAGACACTTCATGGAGCTTATGTGTTAGTGGGGAACCCAGAGGGGGCCAGTAAGGAAACTGCCAAGGAGGGATGTGGGAGAGAAGAGGGGAAAGGTGAGGGGGTGGAGAGGTGGGGTGGGGGGGTCTGGGAGAGAGAGGGAGGGGGAGGGGATGGGGAGGGGGGAGGAGGGGGCAGGAGGGGAGGGAAGGGGAAGAGGTGGGGTGGGCGGGTCTGGGAGAGAGAGAGAGGGGGGAGGATGGAGTGGGGGGGAGAGGGAGAGGACAGAGTCCATCTGCAGTGATTGGGGGGGTTTCCTGAGATGTATGGGTTATTTCTCACAGCCCCCTGACAGGTGAGGAGGCAAAGCCCTGGAGCCCAGGGGAGAGAGCTGGGAGAGAAGGAAATGAGCCTGAGCGGAGGGGAATGGGGCTGGAGCAGGGCGGGGGGATCCCAGAAGGCCGCTGGGACAAAAGTAAGGGCCCTTCCTGCTGTGCGGGGGCAGCGAGGGCCTCAGGGAACACCCCCCCCCCCCCCCGCATCCCCCCCCACCCCGTGCTGTACGGCCTGGCCACCCCGCTCCTCATGTGGGCTCTTCCTGCGCAGTGGGCGCTGGCGGGAGGGCACCCACCCGGGAGAGGGGCTTCAAGGGCCCAGGCTCTGGGGGCCGGCACCACGCCCTGTCTGCAGGTGCCGTGGCTGGGACAAGGCAGGGCCTAGGGGCACCGGGGGCACCAGGAGGGGGAGCTCCCTGGGCAAGCTGCCCACCTGCGGGGCGGGCGGGGCCCTGGGCCTGACCATGTAGGGCAGCTTGTCGCGGTCACGCCTGAGCCCCTTACGGGTCACCAAGGGCCGGGGCTTGCTTTGTGCGCCCACCGTTCCCAGCCTGCTCTTTCCTGAGTGACCCCCATCCGGGCTCCGCCTGGGGCAGCAGGGGTGCATCCACGTGCTCCCGCCGGGACTCGGCCTCCTAACGACCGTGGGGCAGGGGCCCAGTGGGCTGGAGTGGGCCTCTGCTGAAGATCCCCAGGTCCAGCCCCCAGGGGTGTCCCACACCGACGATGCTGGGTGTCGATGCTGGGTGTCACCCGCCGGCCGCTCTGTGGGCGGAGGCGCGGCTCCCTTCCTCCACACCTAAGGATGCTTGTTGCAGGTGGATTCGGGAGGTGCAGACGGGGCGTCCCGCAGAGCAGGTGCAGGCTTGTCCCCAGGACAAAGGGCAGGCAGGCTTCCAGCTCTCCACGGAGGACCTGAGCTCTCTTGCTTTCTCTTCCTTTTCTTTAGTAGGTTCCACCCGCAGCACGAGGCTCGGAGACCTGACCTGAGATCAAGAGCTGGGGCTTTGACTGGCTGAGCCACGCCGGCGCCCCGAGTCTGCGTCCACGCTGAGAGCTCGCTCCTGGAACCAGCTGCCCGCCGCGCGGCCGTCACTGCGCCCCTTTGGGGTGTCCTGTGGGAACGGGCCCTGCAAGCACCGTAGGGACTGCCCTGTGGCGGCTGCTCTCACACCCGCAGTCCCCGTCTTGTCCCCGTCTCACGACGACACCTGAGAGGCCATGCCAGGCTTCCTTGTCCTCTTGCAAGTCTGGGGCTCCGCCCCCCACGGCGGCGGGAATCTTCCCACTTGGTGGGAAGCCCCTTGGACAGACGTCTGCCACCCCGGGCTCGCTCAGCCCGGCGGACCTGAAACCGCCGCCCCCCAGCAGTCCTGCCTCTGCCGGGGCCCTTAGTCATCTTTGGGGAAGCTGTGCCCCGTCTCGCTGTCCGTGTCCCATTCCTTCTCAAGGTCAGGGGTCCCTTTCTAAAAAACGGCAGTGGCGCCCGCGGCTTCCACGACCCACCAGGCCACAGCCGCCGAGCACATGCGGGCCTGAGAGCCACTGCTGCCCGCCGTCCCCGCCTTGCCCGACCGGGCCCGTCCCCTGCTGCGGTAAGGTGACGGCGTCCTTGTACTGGCGTTTCACTCCTTCCAGTTGGCATAGTCGTGGTAACGTCATGTTTTTAACAAAAAGCTTCTGGAGATAGGCGGGGGCAGGGCGGGGGGGGGGGGTTACCGCGGGTCACAGGTCGCAGCAGGGAGTGTCTGTCCTCCGACAGGTGCTGCCCTGGGTGAGCCGCAGGACGGCAGGCAGCCGGGGCCTCAGCTCCAGGGGTGCCCCCAGGTCACGGACAAGTCGGCGGGCTCCCGAGGCTCCGCTCCCCAGGGTGCTGTGGGGCGGGGAGGGGTGGCTGGCACCCAGGGCGAGGGCACGCGTGCCTGTGCTCCCAGGACCAAAGCCCGGGCAGGGCGGCTCTGTGGGCCCGTGGGCAGGTGGCCTGGGCCCCGGAGGCCGGCGGATGCTGGCCCCGAGCTGGGAGCTGGGAGGATCGGGCAGGGTGAGGGGGGCTGCGGGGACTGCACTCCGTCCCTCGGGGGCTCCTGGGTCCGCAGGTGGCACCAGGCCACGGCGCGGGGACAGGGCTGACGGATGTGAGGGGGGCTGCTCAGTGGGGAGAGCCAGGTGGGAGGCAGCAGGGGGCGGGGGTGGGGGGCAGTCCTAGTGCACCCTGACCCTGACCCCTCCTCCGTGGGGTCCTCAGCGCACCCTGACCCCCCCTCCCTGGGTCCTCAGCGTACCCTGACCCCAACTCCTCCCCTGGGGGTCCTCAGTGCACCCTGACCCTGACCTCACCCCCCCAGGTCCTCAGCGCACCCTGACCTGACTCCCCCCAGGGGTCCTCAGTGCACCCTGACCCCGACTCCCCCCGGGGGTCCTCAGCACACTGGAGATAGCAGGGTGTGCCGTGAGCTGTGCAGGGAGCGGTGAGAGCCGGGGTCGGGGTGAGTCAGCAGCCAGGCACCCGGGGGTGGGGGGCCCAGCCTGGTCTGCAGGGACCCCGTGAACACGTAGGGGGCTTCCGCCCAGGAACGCTGGGCCGTGGTTACTCTTGCGAGTTCTGGGGCAGCCTCGCCCCACATGGGACAGCCTGGGCCCGACTCGGTGCCCGGCGTGGGCCGGGCTGACTGCACCTGCCGGCTGGGCTTGGCGGATCCTTAGCCTTCGGCGTCCTGGGAACACGAGCGACGTGGAGTTCCTGTGTCTCGTGGCCCCGGGGGGACCGTGGTGCCGCAGCAACCAGTGTGCGAGCCGGCTCCTCGGGGACCCCAGCGCTGTGCGGGGGGAGGACGGAGGGTCAGGGCTGAAGGAGGAGGGCCCTCCGAGGGTCCCGGTCGGGGGGCGATGTGCCACTGAAGGGCAAGAAGGAACCCACGACACAGCCATTTGGGGGCGAGGGTGGAGGCCGCCGGGCAGAGCGGCGGGGGCACAAGGGCTGTGCGTGCGGCCCGCCGGCTGGGAGGAGCAGGGAGCCAGGCGGGCAGTGCACGCGGCTGTGGTGGCGGCGGGTGGCGGGAGCTGCACCCGCGGGGGACGAGTGCAGGGAGATGGGCATGCGTCCCCATACGCTGCCTGGAGGAGTCTGGTGGCCAGTGTGCCAGTCAGGGCCCTGCGGGGCATCAGAGCCTACAGGACAGGATGCTCGTACATGGGAGCACCCGAACTGTGAGGACGCGGCTTGTGGTTCTGGGGGCTGAGCCGGGGCACAGCCAGCAGCTGGAGGCCCAGCGGAGCCCATGGGTGAGTGCATGCTCAGGGCCCGGAGGTGCCAGGCCCCAAAGACCTGGTGTAGTAGGTGGACTCCAAAGGCAGGACCACACTGGTGACCCAGCTCCAGGCACCCCGGCAGGAGGAGGCCCCCTCACTCGAGGGAGACTCAGCCCCTGGGTTCCAGGCAGGACCTCAACTGATTAGATGAGGCCCACCCGCACCAGGGAGCCCGCTCTGCTTCACTGAGTCTATGGAGCCACACGTGGATCTCATTCACAGACGCCCTCACAGACACGCACAATACCTGGGCATGCGGTGGACACGTGGCACGAACTGTCATGACTGCGTCGGCACCCGGGACGGCTGAGCTTGCTGGGTAAGCCACGGGATGGGGAAGGTAGGACAGTCCCGAGGCATGAAAGCTGCCCCCGTCCCACGTCATGAGGATCGGGTTTGGGGTGGGCTACAAGACGGGAAAAGGAACGCCGGTAACCAGCGCCTTACAGCTCTCGGCTGCCGCACAGCCCTGGCCCACCCCATGGACTGTTACCCCAGCCCACCCCGTGGCCTAGGAGCCCTGGCCCACCCCCAACCCACCCCGCAGCCTAGGAGCCCCAGCCCACCCCCGGCCCACCTCATGGCCTAGGAGCCCCAGCCCACCCCTGACCCACCCCGCAGCTAGGAGCCCCAGCCCACCCCCACCCCACCCCATAGCCTAGGAGCCCTGCGACTGGGGAATGCTGCAGTGAGAGAAGGGGCTTAGGAAAGGTCAGAGGCCTGCCAAGGTCACGCATGTGGCCACGGTGTAGCTGGGCTGGGGGTGGTGACTCTGCGCTCCCCGGCTGCTGGGGGTCCGGGCGGGAGCCGTCGGCCGCCGCAGAGGATGCAGGAGGCGGTAGAGGGCACGGGGACGGCACGGGGCTCTGGGGCTCTGCAGGCGGGTGAGGATCTTCAAGGGCGCAGCGGGCTGCGGCGCTCCATGATGTAGCAGACCTGTCACTCACCGGGAGAGCCGGCCGGGCCCCAGAGCCTGCTGGTAGTGGCAGCTGGGGTCAGGGTGACTCAGAGGGAGCAGAAACCCAGGCCCGGCGGGGAGACAGCCAGACGGTGGGGTGACGAGCAGCCAAACGTGTCACTAAATCCTCGGAGGAGGAGGCCAGGGTCACGCAGGACGGGGTGGGAGCAGCTGCGTGTGTGCAGCGCTTTCCCGGAGGCCCGGGGGCTGTGGCCTGGACCCGCTTTCCTACACGGTGGCTTGGACGAAGGGAACGTGGTTTGGGGGGTCCTGACCCTGGGTCTTCAGTCTTGCTGCAGGGACAGGTGGCGCTAGCTGAGGTCCCCGTGGCCTCCCCCAGCATTCCCAGTGGCTGAGTGTCTTCACGCGGGGACCCCTGGGCCGGGTGCTGTGGCCGCCACCCGGGACCCCTGGTGCGTGCTCGCCCAAGGGGAGAAGCCTGCATGGGGTGTTGCTGCGGGGGGGGGGGAAGGGGACAGCAGCAGCGACCCCGTGCCCCAAAGGGACAAGCCAGTGGTGCTGCAGGCTGGGCTGCGGTGCCCAGGAAGCGGGTTCTCTGTGGGCTCCAGGAGAGCCTTGGGAGTGCAGCGGGCTCAGGGGTGTGGGGACAGGCAGGCTCGCAGGCCCTCACCCGGCTGCCCGCCCCCCCAGCCACGAAGCAGGGTCCTGCGGAGAGGGAACACAAGAAAATGTGCAAATCTGGAACATAATGGCCCTTTTTTCCTCCCCGGGGATTCCCGTGAGGCAGCCCTGTGTCGGGGGGTGGGCTTGGGGGCCAGGCTGCCCGCAGTGGGGACAGGCTCCGGCCTGCCGTGTGCGCTCCGTGCACCCGAGCCCCCCGGGGCCTGGCTGCGCTGCGGGGCCGGCGTGGGCCGCCGTCTCGTCCCCACGTGCTGTGCCCCTCGGGGTCGCGGCCTCTGCCCCCCGGGGACCCTGTGCCTGCGTGCATGTGCCCTCACGCCCAGGCCCGAGTCCCTGCGCCCACGGCTTGAGCCCAGTCCCCACGGTGCCAGCCAGGCTCCACCTCCCACAGCACCGCCCAGCCCGGAACTGGGGTGTGACCGAGCTGGACCCAACGGGAAGCTTTTGACGGAGAGTCACGCACGACGGTGTCCGGGCGCTTCTCCTCCCCAGAGCCGGGTCGCTACAAGACTCCTGCCCCCACAGACGGGGACACCATGGCCCGGACTCGGGGAAGGCCTGAGCCAGGCCGGCGGGTCTGGTGCAGCCCTCGGCCCTGAACATTGGGGCAGGGGGGTCATTGCCGGGTGGACGGCGGACGCCACTGGGCCAGGCCCTGGGCCTGCGACCTGCCGCGTGTCCTGCTGGAAGCCAGCCACTCCGCTGTGGTCCCTGCAGGGCGCGGGGACAAGGTCAGTATCTCCGGGTTTCTGTTGACCCAGGGTGTCTCCTTCCTCCCTCCCCTGCCCCGACAGCCACAGTGAGAGGCACAGTCCTCCCCAGGACAGGCTGGGGTGGGGACTGGTCGCGGGCGGGCCCCCGGGGCTTCCTGGGGAGCAGGGGTGCTCCCACGGGCCCAGGTCCTGTGGCTCCTGAGACACCCCGTCCCCGCAGAGGTGCCAGCTGCCATCGCCTCCCGATGAAACCTCTCCGGTCCCCTCCCAGCCCTCACCCGGGGCGCAGAGACACGTCTGCCGGGGGCTCCTCCGAGGGAGAGGTAAGCCCCCCAGGAGAGGAGGAAGGGCGGGGGGGCCAGCCGGAGCGAGGACGTGCCCACCCGGCCTGGCCGGCGCCCCCGCGGGCTCTCAAACGCGTATCTTTTCAAATCTACTGTTGGGTTTTTAAAAAATTTCCCTTCCAATAAAGACCCAGAAGCGGAACGGCTGGACCGCATGGTGGCTCTGGTTTTGAGTTTTTGAGGGACCTGCCCGCTGTGGAGGCAAAGAAACCAGGGGGGTGGGGGGGTCGGGGGAGGAGTAACACCACCCGTTAACCCGGATTCTAGGATTCTACGGGAGGGACACGAGGGGCTTCCCCCAAATGGGCGGAGAAGATCCTCCTAATAGTGAACCAATGGGGGGGAAACACCTTAAATTTGTTGTTGGCTTTTAACCCGCGTAGAAATCGTTCTTCTCCCACCGGCTTCTTTCGACTAAAGGCAGCAAACGCTTCTTCCTTATCAATAGAGACGCGCGCCTGCTGTCCGCTGAGGGGAAGCGGACGGAGGAGGTATTTCCAGAACGTAGGCCTCTCTAGGGCCTTTGCCATGAGAAAGTCCCTCAAACGGCACCGCAGCGTTGAGAGGCCCCCAGGTGTGCCGTCCCCTCCTGGACGCAGCTCCGCCGCCTCGGCCGGGGGGTTCGGGCCTGCCCCGCGCGCCTGAGGACGGGGGACCGTCCCTGTGAGGACGCACCTGCGGCAGGGCCAGGTGAGCCTGCGGCCTGGGTGGGCTGTGGTGCCCCGTGTGCCTGGAGGGAACTCGGCACCCGCTCCCCGTCCAGAGGTCTCCGCCCACCTGCCTCGGGCGCCTGCTGCGGGCCAGGCCACCCCGGCTCTGCGGGCAAGCAGGTGCATGACCCAGGCTCCCCCTGGGGTGTTTGTGGCCGTCGTCCGTGGTAGAGGTGGACCTGTGCCCTTGGGGGCGAGTGACTCCGCCGTGGATGACCGGCGTCCACGTGGACGGCCCGACAGCGCTCCCCGCCCGCCCGCCGTACCCTGCCCCTGGAGCCGGGACTTGTCCCCGTTGGGTCAGGGTGGTGTCGGGTCAGCCGGCTTCCCCGGGATCTGGGCCGCCTGCTTGGCCTACATCCTTCCTCCTGGGGCGCGTGTCTCACCTCTGCAGGGCGGGGAGGTCGCAGCAGCCTGGAGCTCCCCTCACCTCGGAGCTGCTCCCGGCTGCAGACGACGACGGGAGCTGGGGCCACAGCCCCCAGTCGCTCCTCCCCGCACCACTGACCTGCGTGGACCCTGCTGAGGGTGAGGCATCCGGCAGCCTGCAGGGTCCTCCTTCCAGCCTCGGGGGGAGCAAGTATGTTCCCCACGGGCGCCTCCCCGCCCCTCCCGTGTCGTGTCGGGAGTCCTGGTGCAGGGAGCGCAGAGCAGGCCTCCCAGCCCCCCTTCAGCGACCCTGTGGGTCCCCATCGCGTCCCGCGGTCCCTTCCAGGCCGCCCACCCGCCCGTCGGGGCAGCTCCTGGGCCTCGCGCACCCATTGGCTCCCCTCCCGGCACAGTAGCAGCGGCGGGAGAGGAAAGACGCTCTGGAAAGAACCCAAAGTGCCCATTAGACGACTGTTATTATGTTGGTGGCTGTTGCAATGATAGAAGTCTGAGGTCTTAATAAAATCCACCATTTTCCAATTAGCTGTTGCTTAATTAGCGGCATGAATATTCAGAACCCTCGCGCCCTCCTGCGTCTCGCGGCCCCAGGCGTCTCCCACCCGGGCCTGCCCACCCGCTGCAGTCTCATGTCCATGGGAGGCGCTGGGAGGCCCACGGAGCTCAGGCCTCCTCCCCCGGTCCTCGGGGCCAGACAGCTGCCGCCATCGGAGCTCCCCAAGCGGAAAGATGCCCTCCTTGCCGCCCGCGAGCCTCCAGCCTCCGAGGCCAATGACTTCTGGAAAAGGCCCACCCTGAGCACTAGGGTACGTGGGCCCTTGCGCGGACTATTAGAGCACTTCTGGGGCTGGTCGCGTCGCCCCTGCCTCTCCCTCCCTCTGCCGCTCTTAATTCCTTCCTTTTCCCTTTCTTTCTTTCTTTTAAAAAATTTTAAATTATTTAAAAAAATATTTTATTTATTTATTCATGAGACACACAGAGAGAGAAGCAGAGACCCAGGCAGAGGGAGAAGCAGGCTCCATGCAGGGAGCCTGATGTGGGACTCGAACCCAGGACCCCGGGGTCACGACCTGTGCCAAAGGCAGATACTCAACCGCTGAGCCCCCGGGGCGTCCCGCTTTCTCTTTTTTAATTAGCAACAGAAACTCCCCCCCCAAGGCGTCTTCCCTGGATGCGGATGCACAGCACACAGACCAGGTCCACGCAGCACCGGGCGGTGACAGCCCTTGAGGACGCACAGAGTCTGCTCCTGCACTTCCCCTGCGTCGGATCACTTCCCGGACACTTCCTGGAGACCCAGGGAGCACCGGGTACACAACAGTGATTTTATTCCTTTTTTTTTTTTTTTTTTTACCCCCAGGAAAGGAAATGGAAGGCCAGGGAGAAAGGTGCGGCCGGGCTTCCCGTCTCCACCCCCAGCGCTTCGCAGGCCTGGGGTCCCACGCGGAGTGGACGCTCCAGGGCCCCCCCTTGCAGGGGCGGTGGGAAGGGTCTCCGGGGCTGCGCTGCAGTGCGTGTGCTTCCCCCCAGCCGCGCGGAGGGCAGAGGAAAAGGTCCGCCCTGTGCCCTCAGGCTCCCCCCGGCTGCCCCCCAAGGATGGAGGACGTTCCCTGGCTTGGAGGTGCTTCCGGGGGGCTGCCCGGGGCGGTGGGGGGACGCAGGAGCGCTCCGGGGCGCTGGGCTGACCGTCCACACGCGTCTCATGGGGCGCCTTTGCCACAGCTTGTGCTGAAGAGCGGTTTCGCTGCGTGATCGCGGCCTTCCTCGGACGCCGGTCGCTGCACCTGCTCCCCCAGCCCTGGGATGACGTGGGGGCGACGTGGGGCGACATGGGGCGATTCCTCACAGATCACTGTCTCCCTGCCCCCAGGGGTGAGCTGGCCCCACGGCACCCGACAGGCGTTGGGGCAGCTGGCTGAGCTCTGCCCGCCACCCCCTGCGCCCTGCCCCTCTGCCCCCTGCACCCCTGCCCCTGCCCCCTTGCCCCCGCCCCCTGACCCCTGCCCTCTGCCCTCCTGCACCCTGCCCCTCTGCCCCCCTGCCCCCTGCCCCCTGCACCCCTGCCCCTCTGCACCATGCCCCCCTGCACCCCTGCGTCCTGCCCCTCTGCACCCCTGCCCCCTGCCCCCCTGCCCCCTTGCCCCCGCCCCCTGACCCCTGCCCTCTGCCCTCCTGCACCCTGCCCCCCTGCCCCCTGCACCCCTGCCCCTCTGCACCATGCCCCCCTGCACCCCTGCCCCCTGCCCCTCTGCACCCCTGCCCCCTGCCCCCCTGCCCCCTGCACCCCTGCCCCTCTGCCACCCTGCACCCCTCCCCCCTGCACCCTGCACCCCTGCACCCCTGCACCCCTGCCCCCTTGCCCCTCTGCCCCCCAGCTCCCTGCACCCCGCCCCCTGCCCCCTGCCCCCCTGCACCCATGCCCTTCTGCCCCCTGCACCCTTGCCCTCTGCCCCCTGCACCCCCGCCCCCTGCCCCCTGCAGGCTGTGGCGGCTGCTTGGTGATTGTCAGGCCCTTAGGCCCAGGAGCCTGGCAGAGATGTGCCTGCTGGAAGCTGGGGGCAAGCTGGGGACCTCGGCGGTGCCCCAAGAGGCTGGGGCTGAGCCCTGTGTGGAGGGCGCCAGCCCAGGCTGCTGCAGTCAGTCCCTGCCCTGGGCTGGCACATCTCCTCTGGGGCCGGAGGCTGCCCTAAGCGCAGGTGCAGGTGGGACGAGCCGCAGCCACAGCCCTGCTCCCGTCCTCTGAGGGCCTTTCCTCGACTGCACACCTGGGAGGCAACACTGAGTCATGGGGCCACGCGGGGGGCTGTTGGTGGGGGGGCTGCAGAAGGGCCCCCCATGGCCTCGGGCGGGGATCTGGGCCCTGCCTGCGGGCACGCGGGGAACACGGCTGGCTTCCTTGGTGCAGGGGGCCGTGACCCCCGGGGCGCCTGCAGCTCTGTGTGGGTGGGAGCCGGGAACTTCTTATTTAGTGTCTATTCCAAGAATTTCACATGTTCTCGTAGCAGCCTTGGCACCAGGTTCAGTAGGAGCTGTTTAGCCAAGATTTTTATTTTCTGTGATTGAAACCAACTGTCTGAATGGTGGGTTTCACGTCCCCAGAGAAGCAGGACGCGGATGAGCAGGTAAGTCCCTCTGGGCACTGTGCCTGGGTCACGTCCGCGAGCCGGGGTGCCGAGCGTCCCAGCCTCCTCCCAGCCCCGCGGCTGCAGGACCCCGGCCGCTCAGGAGGACACCGCCGACCTCAGCAGGACATCACAGGCCAGGCGCTGAGAAACGCAGCGGACGTACCAGGCTGGGGGTGCAGATTGTCCTCAGGCCAGGTGGGCTGAGGGGTCAAAGGCTGACCCCGCTCGTTGGCTGGCCTTGGGACCTCCCGCTTCATCTGCACCTCAGAATGTCACCCCCTTTCTCCACGCACTGGTTATTGGTGTTTATTTTTGACTTGCATGTGATGAAGATGAATCAGAGCTGTCTCTACCAGCTGCAGATGGTCTTAACTGGGGCATCAGGGTTTTGGGTCTCCATGTCCTCTTTGGGGGGACTCTTTTTCCCCCCACGACCAGCGGGACTGACTGGCCACATCCGCTCCTACCCTGTTCCCAGGACCCACTGTCTGGGCCACGGGAGATCCTTCCCTCCTGTCCCAAAGCTCGGTCCCCCTCTCCCCTGGTCCTCTGCACCTCTGAGAACATCTGTGCTGCTGAGAGCACTTTGTCTTCATAAAACAAGAGTTAAAAATAAAAATCAGTAACCACCAGGTCATCAAGGGAGGATTACTTCAGCTTTGGTAAATGCTAATGAGATCTGGGCACCCGTGGTTCAGGCGGGATGTGGTTCAGGCGGGATTAGCGCCCTAGAAGGCTTCCCGGGGGCTGGCCGGGGGGAGGGTGTCGCTGCGCCCTCGGTCTCAGGAGGCCTGTGCCCCCGGCATCCAGGCTGTCCTGACCCTGGGCACATCGCTGTGGGCTCCGTGGTGCTCGGCTCTGCTGGAGGAGTGCGAGCCCAGTACTGCTCTCCTGGGAGCAGAGCAGTCCCTTGGGTCAGGGCCTTGGAGTCTCTGGGCTTGGCAGTTGTTTGGGGGGCCGGCTGTCACCATGAGGGGCTCAGGGCAGCTCCCAAAGGCGCCCCCCATGAGAACGTGCTCCAGTCGGCTCCGGGAACCTCCTCGGAGCCTGGTTATCCGGGGATGAGTGAGACAGCTGGCTCCCCTGGGCGTGTCGCGGGGAACTGGAGGGGGGCGGTGCCTGGGCTCACCCCGAGTCCTACCCTGGAGCTCCCACGAGCCCTCCAGGCCCTTCCCCTAGGGGTGCCCTCCCGGGCCGGGCTGCTCCCCCATGGGAGCCAGCCAAGCCCACTCTCGCTCCTTCGAGGCTCCTTCTAGGCCCCGCCTTTTCCTCTGCCCTCCTGGGTTTCTCCTCGGAGCCTGTCACCTCTCACTGTGTCACGCGCTGGTGACCTTGATGAGCTGGAGGAGACACCATGGTGGAGTGAGGGTTCAAGTGGGTTTCTGGGGTGACGAGCCATCCCGTGTCCTGGCCGTGATGGTCAGCTCGGGAAGCCACGTGTACGTGACCCGTCGCAGCATCCGGTACCAGGGGAAAAAGAGTCAGTCTTGCTCCCTAAGACTCTTAAGATAAGTAAAGGCATCTTTAGAAAGGGAAGGGATGGCACTTATCCGGCAGCCCAAGTTCCAGGATGATGCATTACGAGCATGAGCCCTGCACTAGGACAAGTGTCTCCACTGCAGAACCCGCTCCCCTGCCCCAGTCCGACCCCCCCGGCCCCGTGTGTAGCAGTGGGAGCTGGGGTGCGTCTCCCCCGTGCACACAGCAGACCCAGTGCCGGGGCGTCTGCGGGGACCTTGAAGGGATGGCAGGTTTCTAACACGGAGCGACACCGCCCTGGCAGGCCACTGGCTGCAATGACAAGGGAAGACGCCACGCACAGAATTGTCTTGTGCATCCGTCTCCTGGCCTCAGACCCAGTCATGGATTTCCTGCTGGTGATAGATCTGAGCTCTTTTGGGGCCTCCTCTCGGCTGTCCTGCCGCTGTCGCGTGCCCTCGGCCTCCTGCCGGCCTCACCTCTCCCTGGAGGCTGCTGGCCACACCCACTGCGGGGCCCTCGCCCGAGGGCAGGACGGAGCAGCGGCCGTCGCAGGTGCCACCCACTGGAGATGGTTTCTGTGACGATGCCGGATGTCCCGCAGCAGGGCTCCCCCCCGGGTGTGAAGTGCCCTTTCGGGACACGCAGCTGTCCCCAGGGCGGAGCGCTCGGCACTCCCTAAGGTGCCGGGAGGGCTCCTCGTCTCCACTTAGCCTCTTCCTCTGCGCGATTGGTCCATGGCAGTGCCTGGGACCTGCCGGTGGAGGCCGCTGTGCTAGGCCAGGGACCGCGGCAACCGCGACAGCCCCAGCCCTGACCTCAGGGGCCTTGGCCTAGTCCGTTTTCCTCCAACCGGGTCAGAAGCCTGGGCGCGGTCCCAGGGGCTGATCGTGCATCCCCCACCTGGCTGTCCCCCTGGCCCGGGAATTGCTCTCGGTCCTGCTCAGAACGCCTCCTCCTCCCGGGGCCTCGGCCTCCTGCTCCGTCCCCGACAAGCTGTCCCTCTAGGTGCTGCTGACGCCAGGGGCTTCGCGGGAGCGCCTCCGGTTGGACTTGGATTCCTTGGGGATAAAGGTCCAGCTCTGTCCTGCCGGAGGCACCGGCCCTTCTGCACCCTGGGAACAGCCGTGCATCTTGCCCTCACAGAGCCGCTGGCTCCCACACTCCTCCTCAGTCCCCCAGGATCCTCACGTCGCGGGGAAATCTGCCCCCCTCCACAGCCCCCGAGGCCGAATTAACCTTTCTGCCCACCTACACTTCCCAGGCTCTATTCCCAACCGGGGCACACCGGTTCTCACGCCACAGCCTTGGGTCAGCTTGGTTGTCTCGGCGTCCCCTGTGCTGGCAGGACACCTGGCAACGGGAAGACAGCGTGACGAGTTTGTCCAACAGCACTGGTTATGATTTTCCACATACCGTCCTTTCCAGGGGCTGTGAGTGTGTGCGTGTGCATGTGGGTGGGTGTGCATGTGTGTGTGCTTGTGTGTGTTTGTGTGTGCATGTATACGTGCGTGTGCACGTGTGCGTGTGTGTGTGCATGCATGGGGGTGTGTGTGCATATGTGGGTGTGTGAGTGCATGTGTATGTATGTGGGTGTTGTGTGTGCATGTGCGTGCATGCATGTGTGTGCATGCATATGCATGTGTGATGCATGCGTGTGCTTGTGCATGCACGTGTGTGGGTATGCATGCATGTGCTCATGTACATGTGTGTGCATGCATGCGTGGGTGTGCGTGTGTGCGTGGGGGTGGGTGTGCATGCCTGCATGTGTGCATGCGTGCGTGCACGTGCATGTGTGCATGTGTACGTGAGCGTGTGCATGGGGGTGGGTGCTGGAGCTGCAGTGTAGGAGGGAAGGAGGGAGAGGGCTCAGGGGGCACCGACCTGGTCACCACCCCTTCCCGGAGCCGCCGCCCCCCTCCCCGCAGCGGCCTCTGGCTGCAGGCTCGGCCTTCCCATGGGAGGCCCTGGCGTCAGTGTGCGTCTCCTCCCGCTTTTTCACCTCGCGTCACAGCTCGGGCGTGGGGAGGCCAGGGCCCCTTGCCGACTCCTGTCCCCCGAGGGGTGGTCACTGTGATCACGGAGGCTCCCCCTCAGGGCGCAGGCCGGCCGTGCAGCAGGCCCCTCGGGCTTCTGTCCAGGGCGCTGGGTGCGGCTGGCGGGCGGGGTGGCGGCCGGTCCCCCCCTCGCCTTTCCCTCCGCCCAGCCGCGGGCTTTCAGTCTCCGCTGGACTTCCTGCCCGAGGGGCCGAAGTCTAGCTTTGGCCCGGAAGTCTGTGAATTCTTCTGAATCCGAGAGTTCAAAAAACGAGAGGGCTCTTGCTTCTCCTTCCCTTGTGCCCCTTCCTCACCCCCAAATCTGCCCGAATTGCCCCATGGGAGTCGGGTGGGATGGGGAGCAGCTGTTCCTGTGGCTGTTTCATGTTTTGAGAAATTAATTTTTGATTTGTTGTATGTTCCCCGCCTCGCTCCTCTCGCTCCTCTCCAAGGAAGTATCCAAGTCTTGCTCGTATCGCCAACAGAGAAGTTGCTCACAGACCAATTTCCTTCTTAGCTTTTGTTTCCTGGAAGCCTGGGCTCCTGGGCAGGGGGGTGGGGGGGTCTGTCGGGGATGGGAAGGGGTGGACAGAGCGTATCGGAGGGGAGATTCTCTTGGAGGGAGAGGCTGGTGGTCCTTAGGTCTGTGAGCAGGGAACGCGCTCCCAACCTTCCTGGTAAACGGGGCCTTTGCACTTGCTGTTTGCGCTCAGCCTAGAATGTTCTTCAGCCCACATACTCACACGACTTGCTTCTTTACTTCATGTAGGTCTCTGCTCCAGCGTTATCTTCCCAGGGTGACCCTCTCTGACCGACCTACCAGGAACGACAACCTTCAGCTGTTTCTTTCACTTCACCTGCTTTATGTCTCTTCGTAGCATTAGGATTAATCACCTGGCATATATGCGTGCACCGTGTGTTTCTTTTCCGGCCCTGGAATGTAAGAGCTCCAGTCTGTCTCCGTCACTCCTGTCGCCCAGGGCCGAGGTCAGTTCATGGCACCTACGGTGTTTGATTCCATGTGTCGGTTTGGCTGGGCCGTAGTACCCAGATATCTAGTTCAACACGAATCGGGATGTTGCTATAAAGATCTATTTTTTTTAGATACGATCAACAGTAGATTTTTAAGTAAAGCAGATTACTCTCCGTAAACTGTGTAGGCCTCATCCTGTCAGTCGAAGGCTTCCTCTTTTTAGGAAAAAAAGAATGAGGTCACCCCAAAAAGAGAGTCCTGCCAGCAGACTGCCTTTGGACTTGAGTTGTAACATCAGCTCTTCCCTAGGTCTGCAACTTGCTGGCCTGCCTTATGGATTTTGGGTTTTTGGTTCCAATCTATCTACCTATTGTCTATCTATCTATCTATCTATCTATCTATCTATCTATCTATCTATCATCTATCTATCATCTATCAGTCTTTGTATCCATCTACCCATCTACATGTATTGCTGTGGTTGTGTATCTCTCTCTACATCCTATTGATATTTTAATCTGGAGAACCCTAATATGCTACCCAATAAGTATTGTTGAATGGATGACTAACTGAGGTATAGGACCTCAAAAGGGAATGGCTTTATTGTATTTCTAAGAGATTATATTCTAGACACTGAGATTCCGAGGAAGGTCCCTATAGTCGTAGAGCCACACAGCTTTAAGAAATCACCGCATGTGGGCTTTGAAGGCGTCAGAGGTGACTTAATAGACTTGGGGACTAAAGACACTTCCCCCATATGTGGTCCTTTCTTAGATTCTTTTTTTTTTTTAATGATTTTTATTTATCTATTCATGAGAGACAGAAAGAGAGAAAGAGGCAGAGACACAGGCAGAGGGAGAAGCAGGCTCCCTGCAGGGAACCTGATGTGGGACTCGATCCCGGGACCCCGGGGTCACGACCTGAGTGGAAGGCAGACGTTCAACTGCCGAGCCACCCGGGTGCCCCTCTTTCTTAGATTCTTGAATGAGGTTGAAGTAGAGATCAAGAAAGGGATTTGGGGTAATAATAGTGACATAGCCAATTTACTTTGATTTAAAGAAAATTACTAGGGCATTTCTTGAATATTCACATGTATGGGTTAAGGGCTCTTAATTATTTTTAAAAGATTTTATTTATTTATTTGAGAGAGAGAGAGAGAGCACACAAGCAGGGGCTAAAGGTGGAGGGAGAGGGAGAAGCAGACGTCCCAGGGAGCAGGGAGCCAATGTAGGGCTTCATCCCAGGACCCTGAGATCGTGACCTGAGCTGAAGGCAGATGCTTAGCTGATTGAGCCACCCCAACATCCTGGGTTAAGTTTTATTATCTTTCCAAGTTTCAATATTTTGTTCTCCAGGTTATGATGCCTCCCCCTTTCCCACCAGCGGTCAGAACATTTGACAGGTGGCTCCTCTGCTAAGAAGCATTATTCCTCCACTGATTTAACTGTCAAATATTTCTTGAGTACCTACTGCGTCCTCGGAACTGTGTTAACGCTACGGGTATACGTGAATTCTCTCTGCGGCATGACATATCACCTCCAAACTTAGTGGTTTCAAACAACCGTACTCGCTTATTATCTCTCACAGTATCTGTGGATCAGGGATTCAGCGGTGGCAAGGCCAGGTGGTCCTGGCCTGGGCTCTCTCATGAGATGTAATCAGGTGGCAGCCTGGGCTGTTGTCGGCTGAAGCCCTGCCTGGGGCTGGAAGACCTGCTTCCAAGGTGGCTTGCTCACATGGCGGCCAAGACGGCTCTCCATGGTGGGAGTGCTCAGTGTCTCCCCACGTGGGTGCTCCGTGGGCTGCTTAAGGGTCCTTGTGGCATGGCAAGGACTTCCCCCAAGTGAGCAATTCACGAGACAAGGGCAGAAGCCACAATACCTCTATTTATTTATCTAGAGTACCCGATTGGGGGGGGGGGAGGGAGAGGGAGACAGACTCTTAAGCAGACTCCTTGCTCAGCACAGAGCCCAATGTGGGGCTAATCTCACAACCCCGAGACTGTGGTGTGGACACCTAACTGACCGAGCCACCCAGGCGCCCCACCACCATACTATCATGATCCAGCACTGCAAGGTGCACACCATCACGGCCACAGAGTTCTGTTGGAAACACTGGTCAGCTCTCAGGAAGGGGACTGTCTGAAAGGAGACCGGGGGCGTGGGGGCCATCTCATAGACTGTCTACGTAAGGATACAAAGATGAGTACGATGAGCAAACTCCCTGCAGTGCATGTGTCTTGTGAATAAATTGGCGTGGGCTGAGCTTAGCATATGACTGTATTATCTCCAGGTTACAGTTCTGCTTAGGGAGCCCTCTTATCTCCAGTATCATCGTCACCATCAGCTTCTTGCTCTTCATGGTGCCAGCATTTATAAATATGAAGCACGGTAAGCGTAGGGACGTTATACCCTATGTCCGGACGTCGTCATGTGCCCTGGTGATACTGTGGGTGAGTATGTGCGATGGCCTTTATGCTGCATAGAGACTCCTGGAGAAGAGGATAGGCCTGCAGGAGCAAAGCAGAGATCGCCGGCATAGGGTGTGGCCCCTGAACAGGGCAGATACGTAAGTGACATCTTCCCTGATAGCTCCATCAGGCTCATCTCGGTGGCACATTCCTGTGGTTCTTTGTTGCCTCATCGGTTGTAATGTGTTCGTTTGTACTCCTCGCCTACCTGAAGCCGTATTCCTTTATGTTGGGGACTAAGTCTTTTCCCTCTGGGGTATCTCTCTCCCCTTCTCAGCCAGTGTCCCGGGGAGGACCTGCACTACACCCTTAAATGACGGATTTGACCATCTTCAGTAGGTGGTCATCGACCGGGGTCTTTCACTGTTGTATCCCCAAGGCCTGTCATGGAAACTCTTTCAGAAATAAAGTTCTGTGAAGGTAGGAACTCTGTCTGTCTTGTTCACTTTGCCTCAAACAGCACTTGCCAAGTAAAGGCTTAACAGACATTTATTAAATGAAGGAGTGAGTGCTGGCGCTAAGTGGTGCTAAATCAGTACCTGGATGAGTTAACAAGTCTCAAATTGCCGTAGCTCCAGCCTTTCTCCATACTTAGGCCTAGCAAATCATTAAAACCACCTTTCATTTCTTCTGGGCCTTATTTTTGCCTTCTAGACCTTTCCCCAAAGAGGGTAAGAAAGAGCGCTAATTGGTAGCCAAGACTCGTGGGCTCCAAACTCTGGCTTTGGACACTGTTAGCTTGGAACCTAGACACAAAAAATTATCCTCCTCTGACTTTACCTGTAAGAAGGGGTGCTGAGCCCAAGGCTGGTCCCTGAGGGCAGGATGGAGCTGCAGATCCAGGGAGAGCAGGTGTGGTGCCTCCGGCTCTAGTGGGATCTCACAGCCGACTGAGAGAGAAGGGTGAGTGCGCATCATTAGCCTATGATTAATATATAATAATATAGTAATCACCAGGCAGAGCTATGTTAATACAACACTAGGCTGGAAATAATACCCACAGGAAACACCGTTTGAAGCCTCCCACGGCATCAGTAATTTGGCTCCTCGTCATGTTAGCTCAGGTGAGAGCAAGAGGACCCTGAAGACACTGGGGAGTCCTTCCGGTTCCTAACAGACGTATGCAGCCAAGAGCTGACTGACCCAGAGGCCCGGCTTGCCTGGGGCATTGCTACCAGGGGAAGCCTCGGGATTTCTCTGCTCCCTCCTATCCTCCCTCATTTCATGCATGGAAATGAAAATGGGTCATTTCCATGTTTTCATGGAAAGGAGATGGGTCTCCATGGGCCAAGGGCAAGGATGGCTTGGGGTCAAGGTGCTACAGGTGTGGTCTCCTTTCCTCAGGATTGTGAAGCCCTAGGACCGTCTTTCTCTCCCACCCATGAACTGTCCTGACCTGTGGATTCCCGGCAGGAGCCTTAAGAAGAAATGCTCTGCTTTCATTTTGAGGTCCTCTCTCTTCCCTGGCCAAGAGGGTATAGACCTAGAGAGAAAAGAAGAACACCTGCCTTCAGTCTTGGCCAAAGGGGACCTCTATGTGTGTAGACTGATCTCCAGGGGCTGTTTTAGGGTTTGCAGCATAAACTTCCGGGAGCATGCCTCGGCTTAGGCTTAGCTTGCCCTCCACACGTACATCTCTCCCTGCGGGAGCACTATAGGGTTGGGATGCAGTTGACAGAGGCGTGACACTGTGGGTGGAGGCCAGCCAGCTCCGGCTCCCTGGCCAAGCATCACGTTCCGTCTTCACGTGCCTTATGCACAGTAATAGGTAATAGGACGATTCCTCACGTTCCAGGAGGTGTAAGTTTCTAGAGGTAGGAGGTAGAGTGGCTTGACCTCTCTGCATGGCTCCCAAACTCACCGAGCCTTGCCTTTCCAGTTTTCAGCAGTTGCTTATGAAAATGACTCAAGTGAGAAGGAACAGTCTTTGGAGTGGGGCCAAGGCTGTGGTTGCCGCGGCAGAAGCAGCATGGCCGAGGTTGAAGGCGTGAGTGGGTGGTGCTGCCTGGAGGACACGGGATGCGAAAGGTTAACAAGGGTTTGGGTGTGAGGGACCGTCCCGGCCCGGCCCGACAGCTGATCCAGGCAGACCTGCCCGCCCATACCCCTCCTCCCCACCCTAGCCCCGTCACCTCCATCTCGCTTACTTCCTTGGAGCCAGAGTCCCACCTTCTTGGCTTAAACCTCCATCTCTAGAAGTTTCTCACCATGTGAGGAACAATCCTATTGCAAAAAGCGATCCTTTCTTCAATGCTCTGGCTCGACACTCTGCGTATAACCGAGAGCCAACCTGACTGTGGCTCACTTGGTGCCAGCCTAGTGGGCAAGAAGCTACCCTTTGTCTTGTCTCCTTAGAGAAAGAGTGGGGGCACCCCGCCCGGGGGCCCGGGGTGGGCGGGGGGGGGGTGAGGCTCACTTTTCGGGCGTCCGTCTCGAGCCAGGCATATTCCCTGGGACTTGTTGCTGTCACTTTCTCTTCCTGGCCAGAGGAGATGCTCCCCGGGTCTGTTCTGCTCTGAGCCAATCACCACCTGTTCCTTTAGGGCAAGAAAAGGCAGGGCTGGGGCGGCGGGGCGTCCAGAGGAGCAGACTCAGGCCAGCTTGGGAAAGACGCCTGCAGAACTCCCCGGAGCAGCTCTGTCCCTCGGAGGTCTGCTGTGGGGGGTAGGACTCCAGATTCCTGGCTGAGAGGGGAGAAAATGTAGCAACAGGCTTAGAGGCTCAGCTTAAGGCAGGTGGCACATGGCGGCCCCCGGGGCACGTCCGTCGTGGCCAGAGGGGCAGGACCAGGCCACCTACGGGCTCTTCTGTGCGAGGAAGGCCCGCCCTGGCCAGCTCTGCCTTTCCCCTTTCTGGGCCAAGGGCTGGCTCGGGTGATACGTTCCCTGTCGGCCGCCGCTGCGTCCCTGACACGAACCTTTTCTCGTCCCTTCCTGGCTTCCGGCTGGAAGAGCTCTGACCCCGGCTGGGGAGGAGGCAGCCTCCTGGGAAGAGGCTGAGACCCTGCGGTGTGGGAAGCTCTCCGCCACAGCCCGCCCTGCATGCCCTCCACCTGCTGTGCCTTTGGTGACCCCCAGGTGCAGCCACACGGTTCGGAATTCACCGAGACTAAATCGACAGCTCTGCTTGGGGCCAACAATGAAAAACGCATCCTGCAGCTCTATGTCACTTAATAAGCTTGCTGTTAATCCCTGGGCACCTGCCAGCATGACCAAGTGTTTGCTATGACCACATTACTGTCTGGGTGGGAAGCTGCTTCGCCCAAACTCTGGCTCAGCCGATGGGGGAGAAGGCAGCTTGATTCGGAGGCGCCTGCTGTCTTCCCCTGACTCACCCTCTAGGATCCCGTAGCGCACGTGCCATCTTATGGCTCTGCAGCTCGCGCTTCTCCAAGGTCTCTATCGGGCTGCTGTCCCCGCTTCAGTTGCCCCATGAGTATTGGCCACTGTCGGTTTATAACCGTATCCTTGCCTGCAAGAAGGGGCCTGGGAAGTTGTGCTCCCCCAGCCCCGCCCCCAACCGCAGGATCTGATCAGACCAATGCCCATCACACAGGGCAACCCGCCTTCTTCAAGATGGGACAGCTCCGCAGTGCCGGGAGTTCATGCTTCAGAACCTCAGGGGAGGGCAGGCGGAAGCTCAGCTTTAGCTGAAACCCCATCCTTCCTTCCCTGGCTTCTTCTCCCGCCAATCCTGCTTGCCTTACTTCTCTTAAGTTTGTTCTGAGAGCTCTCCATCAATAAGTCCCTGGCACAAGAATCCCCCTCTCAGATTCTGCATCTAGGGAACCCGACGATAGGCATTTTCTCCAGCAGAGGGTGTGTGTATGGGGGAACAGTGAGAAGAGAGGAAGAAAAGGAGAGAGATGGGGAAGAGAGAAAGAAGGAGAAGGGGAAAAAGAGAGGGAGGGAGAGGAGGGAAGGAGAGACTGAATCAGATTAATTCAATCTAGTGTCCATGAACCACACGGGAAGGGCCAGGAGAGGGGTTAGCATAGAACAGAGGCATTGAGGGAGAGGTCCAGGAAGACCTCAGGGAGGGGACACCTGTCCTGTGTCTTGAAGGTTGAATGCAACAAATGCAAAGGAAAGGAGGAGCGCCGGAAGTAAAGGACAGAAATGGAGCCTCACAGTGTAGGCAACTTGCCGAGTTCATTCAGTGGTGACACCGGAGCCAAGGTCCAACCCCATCTGTCTGCCTCCAGAGGCCACCTTCCTTCCACGGGCCTCTCTCCCTGTAGCTTGGCTGACTGGGTGGATCCAAATGCTTGTGCTCTCCATGCCCTTCCTGTCCCGCCACGTCAGGGCCTCGCTCACCTGGGCCTTGTGTGTCTCTGTGGGCATAAATGATTTGTGCTCGTTAAATATCTGTTGTACCGAACTGACAGCAAAACTGCTCTTAACCCGACCTCACCTTGTCTGTCAAGACTGAGTGAAGGGAAAAGTCTCCAATCTAGAGATTTCAAGCAGAAAGAGATTTAATACAGAAACTTAGGGTCTTATGCATTTGTCAGAAGGATGAAGCAGATTTGGTGTGGAGATGAGTAGAAGGACTCCACAGCGATGCAGAATTAGGAATGCTGCAGCTCGGAGGTGCCCGTGGGCCTGAGCGCATGGAGGTCGAAGCTGCCATTGGCCCCAGAGAAACCTCTGGAGATCTGGGAGATGGGAGATGGGGGAATGGACAGCAGAATCCAGGGATTAAGCAGTCAGGTGAAGAGGCTACTTGGAAAATGAAGACTGAACACCGAAAACCGCCACAAGACTATTATGACCTTGATAACCATCAACAGCCACACAAAGATCACCTCCATCTCCTGTCTTTCTTCCAAATTTTGTGCAAGCGCATGTAATGGATGGGATCTAATTCACATGGTGGGGGACAGAGCCATCCACAGCCTTCTTTTCTGTATCAGATGACCCTCTGTTGGCCCATAAGTGACAGGTAAGTGGCAAGAAATGCTTCTCAGTCCAAGCAGTTCTAGGTAGTGGGGTGTGGAGGCACAGGGGGCGTAATCGTTGGTCCTCAGGCCCTTAAGGGAGGAGGGGTTGGAAAAGCTCTGTGTGAGTGAGAAATGGCAATAGATTACGTGGAGAAGTTTCAAACCGTGCACTTGTAGAACACGAATTCAGAGACTTCCTCGTTACGTGGGAAGGTTCAGATTCTAGTGCTGGAGCCAAGGCTCGGGTGTTGGTGCACAGGCATGCACAGCACTGAAAATGTTCTCCTCAGACCTTAGACGCATCATCATCTGTCGCGATCCCATTAACTCACTTTATTTTGGGGAAGGCTGAGGCTGGGGGGGTCCCAAGAAAGAATTTTTCCACTGTCACGTAGGAAAATGAGTAGACAAAGTTGGAGACAAAACCAAAATTGGGCTTTCTCCATAGGCTAAAAGCTATCTTAGCCATTTTTTAAAGATTTATTTATGTATTTGAGAGAGAGAGAGAGCATGTGTGGGAGGGGCAGAGGGAGGAGAGTCTGAAGCAGACTCTGTGCTGAGTGTGGAGTCCAACGTGGGACTGGATCTCACAATTCTGAGATCAGGACCTGAGCCAAAACCAAGGGTTGGGCTCTTAACTGGCTGCGCCACCCACGCGCTCCTGTCTTAGCCACTTCCAAGGCCTTCTCCTTGAGTACAGGAGGTTAGGGTCGTCTGCACGTCCTTCCAAGGATCAGATTATGCCCAGGCTCTGGGGCTTCAACCTTCGTACGCAGTCCCACATGAGGAGCTGTGAGGACAAGGGTAAAACAGTGCTCCTTCCTGTAAGTGGCTTCAGTAAGATGTCCAACCATTTCCACTTACGACGGCCTTTCTTCTTCTTCATGCCAATTGGTGGACATTATAGGAAGGGAGATTTTGACTCTATGTTGACTCTTAAAGCTGTTCAGCCAGAGAACTGGCTGCTTGATGAGGGTCCTCCACTCCCCCATGGTGTCCCGGTGAACAAGTTCAGTAGGATAGACAGCCATTTGTTGAGCAAGTCATTAAGGAGTTTTAGGCATTGAGAGAATCAAGAGGCAGCGGCCTCAAAATTTCCAAGGGCTTTTCTACTTCTGATGTTCTGTGTTTCTGTGGTTTGACCTAGATGTGGATGTGCCATGAGGCCAGTGGAGAGTAGATAAGCTTGGCCTCAAGGGCAGGGGGCTGTATGCTCAGAGGCCTTGGGCATGTGCTCGGGCTGTTTTGAACCAGTGGTCCCATTCTGCCTCTGACATTCTCTTTGTGTCCCCATATCTGTGCCTGGTGGGATTAGGCTGGTGGCTGTCAGTCTGCGTTGGCTTCTGTAAGCCCTGGCACCTCATTTTCTATTGTTTGGGGCCTCAGGTGCAGATGTGTTCCAAGCTCCTCTGAGGATGGAGGTGTAGAGAAAGCCCAGCTGAGTTATAATGGGCCCTGTCTGGTGTCGAAGTGACTGGGCATTTCTCCAACGCCCCCAAACAGATTAGCAGGCAGGGCATGTCCCATAGGCGTGGGAGCCAGAGTCCTACACAACTGGCAGAAGGGCTTCTGCTGGAGGTGTGTGTCATAAGCGTGTTGGGCTCATCACACCATGACTCACAGGCAGTGCGTGCTCTTGAGTGTGCAGCTCAGAGGGCAGGTGGGAGGGAGGCTGGTGAGGAGCTAGAATTCTGTTCAAAACTTGGCCAAAACATGCTTTCTTTGGTTCCAAAAGGGCCCCCTTCTAGCCCATTTTGTGTGTACGTGCCGCCATGTATGAATGTGTGTGTGTGTGTGTGTGTGTGTGTGTATGTTTACACGTGTGTAGACATAGAGTATCTAGGTTTATGTCAAACTATTTATGTGTCTACGTATGAATATCTCTGCGTGGCCCAGGGCACTTCACGCACGTGCTCATCCATATGCCTTCCTGTGCACGCATGTGCATGTGTGTGGGTTGTGCTTGTGTGTTTGCTGCCAAAGTTTGGGTAAGCAGATTTCTCTGCTGGGCCTTGCCTTGGGCCACTGGTTTCCTAGAGGGTGAGTTTGGATTCATCCTCCCTGTTCTGGGTCGATGGCATTGATCCAGGAGGAGTGAAGAATCAATTGTTATTTGGTTGGAAGGCCTGGCGCCAGAGTGTGTGAAAAGTAATTAGAGGGAGAGGAGCTGATGCCAAGGGCTGGGCCCACTGCCCTTGACGGGGCTGCTGGCCTAGGAGCAGACTGAGGCCCTCGGTGTTGGAGCATGATGGAGAAGTGACTGGTTTAAGGGGATCCAGGGCATTTTTCCTTGCTCCCATGATGCCAACTCAGCCTCCCTTTTACCACCAGGCTCAGGACAAGCTCTGAGAAGATTGCTGCCCATGGAGTGGCGGGGACCAGAGGACAAACTTCTTGTTTTCCTGCCCTTATGATTTGCAGCAAAGGAACAGGATCTCTTGAGAAATACTCTATGGATCACTACCGTGCATCTCTTGCATGATGATAAAAACATACGTCATTTATTCAAGGCTTCTAGCTTTTCAACAGGCTTTTACTTTTCTTTTCTCATCTGAATGTTATAGCATAATTATGAGGTGAAAACACAAATATCACGCCCCATTTTTTGACAAGGAAATAGAGGCACATGTGCAAAGTGACTTGCCTAAGTTCCCATAGGGAGTGAAGTGCAGAGGAGGGATCACAGTCCAGGCCCAGCTCTGGGCTGTAATAGCGGTTCTCCTATAACAGTGATTCTCAAATAAGGCACAGGCCTGCATGTGCATGACCTTAACTCACCTGGGGTGAAGGCTGGTGAGTAAAGAAGAAACCCGGATTGCTTTGGAGGATGGTTCCTAACACACTAAGGCAATAGTTCCTCAAATGGTAGTATGACTGAGCCATAGGAAACATCATGGGGTGCAGATTCTCAGCCCCCACCCCCAGGGGTTCTGATTCAGTAGGTCTGACGGGGAGCTGAGATGAGACCCAGAATCTGAGATTTTTAAACAACATGCTCTGGGTGATCCTACCGCAGGTGGTCCAGGAGCCACGTTTGGAGAAGCAGAGCTGTAGAGAGTAGAAGGAGGATGTCAGGAAGCAGCTGGTTCTGGCTCAGGTCAAGGAACAGCTAAGAGGAAATATAAATAGTGGGGCATCTTGTCTGCCTGTGGCAGCTGAGAGAAGGAAGGGAGGCTGCTGGAGAGAGTGGGATCGCTAAGCCATGAATTAAGAGGGAAGGCTGCAATGAAAATTCTCTACAACTTAGGCTCCTCTGAGGTTCACAGTGTTTCCAGCTGGGCTTAGAGGAGAAGCCACGGTGGGGTGTGGTCCAGATTAAGTTGTATGGAGACGTGTTAGGAAACGCAAAAGGAGCGAGAACCCAATAGGGAGCCAGGAGAGCTCGTGTGCCCTCGCTGCGCCGCCAATGGCGTTAGGCTCATAGCCATCCCTGCTCCCACGTGGGCGCAAGGAAAGAACTCTATAATGGATTCGTCAGCCAGGAGAAGGGAGGAAGAACTAGGCTAGGAGAGATTCTGCAAAGAACGGGAGGATTGGGAAAAAGTAGGAGATGGGATCATGTGAGGGGTTTGAAGGACCCTCCCTCCCTGGCCAGTGACTATTCCATCTTATGTTGTAGCCAAGGATGCGGGACAGGGGACCTCCAGAAAGATGGGGCTTTCCTCATGTACACAGAATGAGTCTTTTCTGAGAACTAGAGGATCCTCTTCAGAAAGCAATAGGTCATACCAGGCTGGGTTAGGTAGGGAACCAAGGAGAGTGTCCAGAGGCCTCTTTTTCCTGAAGTAAGTTGCAAACAACGTCCCTGGTCTCCATTTCCTACGCTCTGAGTCAGCAGAGAGACCCGTTCTGACCCATACAGGCCACTTGGCTTGGCTTCACTTCCCCGGGATGCTCTGGGCTATAGCAGCAGTTCTTCCATAACCATGATCTTCAAATATATCAGGGAGTAGGTGACATGTTTTACACTAGGGGTTGTTGTGGAAGAGTGGTGGAGATGGTGGTTGAAGGGGAAACGGAGCTGGTGAGACTATGGTTGGATGTAAGAGGAACATTTCGGGTGGATTGAAAATGATCTTACTGTTGGGCAGAGTAGTTTGACCTCCAAGCTAGTAATGGGTTAAGAGTGGAAAGCCGCGCGAGGATGCTCATGGCTGCTTGTCCCTTTTGGCCTATCCTCTACCCATTTCTCTCTTGTTGGTGTAGCGTGCCAGTCCCAGATGGCACCCATCCCCATCCTGTTTCCTGTATTCATCTTGCTTCTCACTCCTTGTGCAATTACTCATAGCCTGAGCCAGCTGAGATGCATAACAATATACCTTCACATTTGTATAATGCTTTGCCATCTTCAAACTACTTTTATACTCATGATGTCATTTGATGCACATAACTCACCGCGAGGGAGGCAGTGCAGTGTCATGGTTGGGAACACGGATTCTGGAGGCAGGCTACCTGCGTTCCCATCCGGTCTCTGCCCCTACTGCGAGCACTATCACTTCTTCCTCTATAAAATGGGGAGAATGACCAATTTTTTTCGAATGACCAATTTTTAACGTCATGAGGATTCAGTGACTTAGTCTTTGTAAGGTATTTATGACAGAGCCCGGAGTGTGAAGCACAATTAGCGTTACTATCATTATTGGTATTCCAGGTGAATGAAGGAAGAAACAATGACTTGGACGGGGTAGGTGATCTGCCTACGTTTCAGAGCTAACATCTAATAGGGTCAGGGTTGAACCCAGATCAGCCTGCTCATGGTCCCACAACACAGCAATGCCATATTACCAAGCCCATCAATGATCTTTGTACAGACCGCTCACCTCCTGGGCTGGGGAAGCTCATGGAGACGGAAGATGGAACCCAGAACAGGTGTGTGCCAGGCACAATTCTGGGAGGATTATGGTATTGGAGCCTTACCACAGCCTGGAGAGGCGGGTATTTTATCCCCTGTTCCTAAGACTCCAACGTGGAAGGAAGTGGGACCCCACTGTAGCGACTCCCCTTGCTCCTCCCGAGGCAGGTGAGGGAGGCAGGTGAGGGAGGCAGGTGAGGGAGGCAGGTGAGAGAGCTCTGGCCCAGAGCCTTTGAGAACGGCTGCGGGGCTCCGCCCCACCCTGGGCCCAGGTGCTGTCCGCGGTGCTGACGGAGCTCCAGACACAGGCACAGCGTGTGTAGACCGGAGGCTCAGTGTCCCCACAATCCCCACACAAGGGCGTGCCCAGATTCCCCGCGTCTCTAACTCCCAGAGGCTCAGACATTAGGGTGCTGCCCAGGCTGGGACAGTCATCCCCCATCTTTGACCCCCCTCCCCTTTTCTCAGGTGCGGCACTGAGAATTTGGAGATCCCGCCCAGAACGTGCAAGTGTGCACACATGTGCAGGCGGTGCCCGCGCGCGCCTTGGCTGCATCTACACGCATCCCTGCGGTTCTGCTCAGGGCCCGTGTATATGTGTGAAAGTGCGTGGGTGGGCAGGTCTGTACGTGACAGCAGAGCACCTGTCTGTGTGGGTGGTGTGACAGTGTGTGTGTGTCCCTGGAGTGTGTGTGCGTGTGTGTGTGTGTGTGTGGGAGGGGGCTAACAACTGTGGCGTGTGTGGTGTTGGTGGCACCGTGGTGGTGGGGAGTCTAGTCTGCTCAGCTCCATCGGTACCCCTCCCTGAGCCATGCCACACACAGCAGACCCACAGGTGCACACACACCTGTACTCTCAAGCCTATTCACACCTACTCCTTCCATGTTCGCTGACACACAAGTCAGCGTTATAACACAGCACTCGTGTGCATGAGGACACCAACACAGGCACACACAAAGCAGGAGCACACACACGTGCGGGTCTCTGGTCGACTCTGCAGAAACGCTCTGTTTCACCCCTTCTCCTTCCTAGGCCGGCCTTCAGCCTCCCCTCTCCCCTGTAGCTCTCCATCTTTTGTACGCTCCCTCCCTTTCCTTGGCCTGGTGCTATTAGTAGATCCATTTGCTGGGCTCAGACCTGGACATGCTCAAGAGGGTCACACACTGGCACGACCACTTTTTTTCTCCCAGAAGTGTGGGTTTGTGCTCATTAATACAAGTCTTGGTTACATGAGGCTCCTGCTGGCGCCACCTGCTGGTAGCCGCTACCCCGCGTCTGCAGCAGGTTGGGAGCGGGGAGTGGAGTACCCTGGACACAGAAGCTAGGAGTGAGGCCTAGGGCGGCCTGACACAGGGCTCAGGATGAGTGTCAGAAGGTGGGTCTCATGGGGACCAGTCTCCTTGGGACCTCTGGCCAGGAGGAAGAGAAGTACGTTGGAGGGACATCCCTGCTGGGAGTCCTGGCGCCCGAAAGCAGGAGGTCCCGCAGGCTTACACACTAGGCATCCACGTGGCAGCCTCGTGATGCCTGGAGATGCGGCATGGCATCCGCTTGCCCGTAGGAACGGCCCAAAAGCATGTGGACTTCGTGAACATGTGCCGGTGTAGACATGACACATGTGTGGTTGTACCAAGAGGTTCTGCCCGGGTACGTGTGCACAAGAGCATCCTGCATTTACGTGCGTGTTTTTGCCTGTGCATGTGAGTCCCGGCAGTGGGGGTGAGTGCTATGTGTTGCATGTGTGTGTGTGTGTAGACGTGGGTTCTAGTTGTATTCACCTACTATAGGGTAAAAGCCGTGGCATTTTGTCTGGACACCGGGCCGAGCTGGGGACGTTCTTGCACGGTGAACTCGGCGCCCCCTTCCCTGCCTTCCCGTTGATACTCAGCTCCCCCTTCTCTCCATCGGCCTTCTCTGGCTCCCCGTAGTCCGTGAGGCACAGACCCCGGGATTGCATGCGTAGGAGCTCCTCAGCGCCCATCCTGCGGGGGCCAAGGGCAGCTGAGCTGGTCTCTGATCCCTGCTCGCCTGCCAGGGGCGCACCCTTGCCTGGACGAGGAGCGGCAAGGCACCCACTCCGCCCCCCACCCACGTGTTCGCGGGGCTCATGCCTCAGAGAAGCTCCACAAAGGAACAGCAGCCCAGGGCAGAGAAAGGCCCCTTCTCCCCACAGCAAATGCTCCTTTCAAACCGGCCTCCCTCCTGTCGGAATATCGCGGAGGCTTCTTGGTGCCCCTCCATTAACCTTGGGGGGCTGCCAGGAGAGCAGCCGTCATGGCAGCCTGCCCCCTCATCCCCCTTCTCCCCACATTCCTCCTTCTATCAGCTCATTGTCCCGGATTCCCTATGAGACTCTCTTTTCAGGGCCTCCACTGGCCTCCTCCCACGAAACCCTCCGGCCCTGGGCTTCCCTGGCAGCTGTGACCACCCCCAAGTCCACAAGCTTTTCCAAGCTGGTTTCCTAGAAAGGGAGTGGGGAGGGAGCTTAGCTCCTAAACCCTCAGAATCAGAATTCTGGATGAATTCTTCTCCTTTCCCCCATATCTATTTATATTATATAAATAAATCACCATTTATCTATTTCTCCCATCCTACCCCCAGGAATACACCCTCCTCAGGCGTCCCCTTCAGACTCTCCCACCTACCCAGGCCTCCCCAGGTTGGACAATCCTGCCTCCCGTGTAGATCAATTTTCACTCTCTCATGCTGTTCCCTAGTTTCTAACTACCTAGAAACCGATACTGGGCTGCAAGCAAGGTTAGAAGTTCAGCAGCATCTTCTAATTTTAAATCGGTGTTGTTGCAGCTGCGACTTGCATATAGCAGCTCATATCTGGGGGCTGTGAGGCCAGACGCCCTGCTCACTGGGCTTTGAGACACCTCCTGTGCAGAGCGCCTCTCCACACCCACTGGGGACTGGCCACTGTGTTAACCCTCTACCTCATCCTATTCTTCTGCTGAACAACCCTGTTGGCCATTCACTGTAAGTTCCCTGAAGGCAAGAGCCGCGCCTGCATTGCTCATCCTGCACCTAGTAGGTGCTGGGCTCCCAATGGGTGCTCAGGACGGACTCGTGAAGGCCAGCTGCGGCGTGCGTGGGCGGGCATTGGTGGCATTCCCAGCCAGGCTCAGGAAAGTCGCACAAGTTGCCTAAGGATGCACCACTGGTGAGGTAAGGCAGGGGTGGAGCTCGGGTCTTCTGACTCCGAGTCCAGTAATTGCTCCTTCATAGCATATTTACCTTGTGTCCAAGCACCATGGAAACTTGTTGCTGTGGTACCCTCTGCCATGGGTGTTTTTTCCAAGAATAAATCCAGTTCTGTCTGTAGGCTCCCCACACCCCTCTGAAGCCCAACAAGGGGAGGGACAGGGAGGAAGGGGAGGGAGTGTGGAGAAGCCAGGTCTTGTTGATAGAGGGGGGCAGTGACGGAAAGGTGGGGACAGGGACAAAAGGGCAGGGGGTGAGATGCAGGCGTGGCTGATGGGGGAGTCCGGAGAGGAGGCCGCAGGGAGCAAAGGGGCCTGGAGACAGGGAGGGCAGGGCTGATGTTTCCATGTGACCTCTGGCTCACGTCTGGTCCCCAGCCCCTCTTCCTGTTTCCTGCACCTGGCAGGGCAATGCTTGAGCCAAGGCTCTGGGGAAGGGGTGGAGGGGGGACAAGTGAATAAAGATGCATTTGGCATCTCTTAGCGCTCCCACACAAGGCTCTTTTGTGAGGGGGTTGAGAATGAAGTGTGGAGGGGCCCAAGAATGAGAGGTCTGGGGGTCGAATGTGTGCCAGAAATAGACCCCCCGAAGCTCTCCAGCTGTGGCTGCAGAGCCCGGCTCCTCCCCCATCCCCAGCCCATCCATCTGTATGCCCAAAGCAGAAGCTCGGGCCTTCCCACACCATTGCCTGGGATCCTGGTCATTCCCCAGCCCCCACCCTTGCCCCTTGGTTTTGTCCGAACCAAGAGAGATGCTTTCTCCTCAGCTTTCTCTTGGGCCCAGACTTGCTTCTCGCTGCATCCTTCTCCCCTCTCTAACGAACCCCACACTCACCCGCCTTACTCCTGTTTGCCTCCTCCTCCTCTCGCCTTTCTCAGCTGACCTATTTCCTCATTCCCTCTAACACGGTCCCTGCTCTAAGGATGGAAGCTTCTTCCTTACGCCACCGACATGCCAGCCACACCTCTGTATTACCACGTCAGAACGTGAACACCTCCTACGGGGCAGGTACTAGGGACACTAGAGAGCAGCAAGCTAGGGAGAGCAGCTCTTTGTTCTCAGGGGGTTAGAGACCAGCAGTTTCCCTTGACTGCAGGGCTCTGTTTCGTCCATTCCGTCTCTCCTTCACCTGAGATTTGGCTCACCCGTCGCTTCCTCCGCTCAGCTCCCACCTGTTTCTACCATCTCCACCTTCTTGGGGTTCTACGGCAATGCCAGCTTGCCATGTCTCTCCCCAGGTTCCGTGTTGACCGAGTTTCTTAACTGTTATCTATCTTTCCGACTAGGTACTAAGCTCCTGGGTGATCGGGATCCTGGTTTGTCACTGTTGCGTCCTCTTCCGTACCTAGCACGGTGCTGACTGTTCGTTGGTGTTCAGTGGCTACACGGTGATTGCAGGGTCCCTGCGCCTGGTGTTTCTTGAGCGTAGGCCCTCCATCTCTCCATTCGTTGCATCCTAGCATGGCCTGTTTCTTGGCTTATTCCTCATACTTTCCCGATCTTCTGCTTGTGTCGAGCTCTTGCCCATCTCAGCGATGCCAGCTGCTCTCATACATGACTCCATGTACCTCGGTGGATGCTCCTATACTGTACTAGAATCCCCAATCGCTGGAGAGTCCTGGGGGTAAAGTCACGTCCAATTTCCCTCCTATATGACGTCACAGGAGCCAGACTTGGGCTTGGCTTGAGGCTGCTGGGGACCGAGACAGAGCAACAACACAGAAGAACCTTCAGATCCCTCTCCTGCAGAGCTTCGTTCCTATCTCTGGTCTACTGTACTTCCTGTAGATGGAGAAATCGTATCTCAGACGAAAGAATGGCCCAGACCCCCCACATTGCTGGGGCCAGAGCTGGGATGGTTCAGCAGGGTCCTGATTCCTAGCTGTCTTTCAGACTCCCGAATGCCAGAGCGTGCAAGTGGGGGCCACCGATGCCCACGTGTTGCAGCACCTCACGGCTGGGTCTTCGGCCTTGTGTAAGCAAGAGCATACCCAGGCGGGCTGGAGTTGCCTAGGAATCCTGCAAATCATGTTTTCTATGAATGACGCAGCCCTTGGCAAGGTGAGTGATTGGTGAAGACTGATGGTCTCATAACGTGTGGGGCCTTCATAAGGAGGGCTGTTATTAGGGTACCTGAGTTTTGTGGACAAATTTGATGCCAACAGAGAACCTCCTTTCTGCATTCTTAGATTAAGCCACAGAAACATGAAACACACCCTCTTTGAGATTGTTCAGAGCTGTCCTGGAACGGCAAGAAGAAAGAGGGAAGGGTAAAAAAAAATAATAATAAAAAAATAAAAATAATAAAAATAAAATAAAAAATAAAAAAATAAAAATAAATTAAGAAAAAAAGAAAGAGGGAAGGGGTTGGGATGGCTGAGGGGACTATCTATCTGGTTTTCAGACAGACTAATCTTAAACTGTGGACCCACTTTCTTCCCTGGGCAAGAACTTTTTCCCTTGTCAGCCAGACAAAAGATGAATATAGTGTGGCTAAAATTCCAGGAACTGGTACCTGTGCACACACATACGACCAGGGCAGATTGTGGGGGTGTCGTCTCCTACCCGCTCACTGGTGTGCTGTATCTACTATATGTACATGGTGGCGAGGGCACTGCCCTGTCATACTGGCCCTCGGTAATGGGCAGGGTTCTGATAGGCCCTCTTCCCTGTGCTTGGGGACTTAGCTGGATGAGATACCATAAGGTGACCCTACAGTGACCAGAACAAGGGCTAGATGTGTCTTTGGGCTGGTCACCACCGCCTAACCAAGATGTGGCCTTTAAGGGAAATTGCAATAGAATAGGGAAAGTCTGGATCCTCTGAAAAATTTGAATCAGAAGTCAGTTTGAGTTTTATTAAGACAAAGTCTTGAGGAATTTATTTTTGGAGAGGGCAAAGTAGACTGTTAGAATAGCTACTTGTGTCCAGAAAAACAATTCGTGACCAGAGGCCACCTGCCCAAGAGTCAAGCAGTGATCTGGGCGAGAAGTAAGCCAAGCAAGGGCGCCTGTAAAATTCTGTGAGCATTTTGAGCCTAGACGGAAAATTCTTAAGATAAGAAGGCTTGAGAATCCTGTAAAGCTTTTCTCCACTTTTCCCGTATCAGATCTTAAGATTAGATATTTATATTTTGGAAATCCAATTTCCTTTGTTTATTTTCTTCTCTCCTTCCAAGTTCTTTTAGAACATGCTGACTGGTCTCTGGTGTATTAAGAGAAAACAAGGTGAGAGGATTTGCTTCACACATGGGCTAGACTTTTATAAGGGTCAAGCTTATATTCCTCTGTGCCTGGGACTGGAGGCAGCAGTTTGAATTGAACTGAGAAAATTCTAAGATCTAGCGTTTGCAAATCCTTTCTTTTTTAGGGATTTTTCTCTAATGTTCATTTTTGTCTTAATTTTGGAAATTGTGTCATCTCCAAGTGGCTGCAACATGACCTGCCTCCCACCCCGATCCCATGAGCTCTTCTTACAATGGGATGTGGACACTGCTGCTGTAGGGATCTATACTCTCTGCCTTGAAACTGGGGCAGAGTTTTGACTCTTGCAGCAGGAGTGACGCTACTGCATCTTCTAAAGTTGGACATAAGGGTAATACATCTTCCCCTTGGATCTGTTGGGATGCCAGCTCTTGGAACCTGGCCTCCATGCTGTGAGGAAGCCCAAGCAGCCTGTGGAGAAGCCCATATGGAGAACTACGGCCGTGCCTACAGCATTGGCTACCGGCCAGCACCACCTTGCAAGCCGTGTAAGTGAGCCATCCTGAGATACAACCTCCATCCCCCAGTTGGTCAGATACAAGAACTGCCCCCACCAAGCTCTGTCCAAATGGCAGATTTGTTAGCAAATAAATGACTCTTGCTGTTTTAAGTCACTACCTTTTGGGGGGTGTGTGTGTGTGTGTGTGCCCGTGTGTGTTTTATTTTATTTTTTTTTAAATTTTTATTTATTTATGATAGTCACACAGGGAGAGAGAGAGAGAGAGAGAGAGAGAGAGAGAGAGAGAGGCAGAGACACAGGCAGAGGGAGAAGCAGGCTCCATGCACCGGGAGCCTGACGTGGGATTCGATCCCGGGTCTCCAGGATCGCGCCCTGGGCTAAAGGCAGGCGCCAAACCACTGCGCCACCCAGGGATCCCCCGTGTGTGTTTTATATGGCAAGATAACTGATACAGTTCCTTGATTATATAAACACTAAACATGCTTTCTGGTGCTTATTTTGGGTAAATTGCTTTGACTTAGAGCTGCCTCTCTTCCTCACAAGCAGCTGTCCCAACAACTGTTCTAACCTAGATTCTACAGAGACGTCTAGAACTGCTGAGGACACTAAGTGGCGACAGGTGAATGGAGGAGTCACGTTTGATGATGATGATGATGATGATGATGATGCTAACTTTTCCCTTCGTATCTCAATTTTCTTCCTTTTTCTCTCTGCCTTTGCTCTCTTGTTCCACTTCATCTCCAACAGTCTTATTCAGAAGAAGTTTAGTCTTGGGGTATCTGAGTGGCTTGGTAGGTTGAGCGTCCGACTCTTGGTTTCAGCTCAGGTCATGATGTCGCCGTTGTAGGATTGTGCCCCACTCTCAGCTCTGTGCTCAGTGCAGAGTCTGCTTCAGATTCTTTCTCCTTCTCCCTCTGCCCCTCCCTGCTCATGCTCTCTCTTTGAAATGAATAAGGAAAATCTTTAAAAAAATAAAAAAAGAAGAAATTTAGTCTCTTTTTTATTTTTTATTTTATTTTTTATTATTTTTTTAGTCTCTTTTTTAGATAGTTCCTTTGTACACCTTCCTAACCCAACTCCTGCTTTTAAGCTCTTTGTGTGTGTGTGTGTGTGTGTTTTCCTATTGCCAACCTGACAGTTATAATTCCCTAGTGGACTTCTAGCTCCTAGCAGCTTCTGCCTAGCAGAAACCACCACACCGAGTAGGACAGACTAGATGACCAAGCAGATACAGTCAAGATGGTGGCTCCACCTTTTCCCTGAACTCTGAAGGCCATTGGAAGAATAGTTTCCTGAGCACAGATGCTCCCCACTCCTCTGCCTTCTAGGTGGAACTGGGGCCAGTGCTTGGGAATCTACCATGTCTCTCCACACCAGTTAGTTGCTTAGAGGTTTTGGGAGGGGAAGAATTCTGCTATCACTGCTTCTGCACATGGATCCCCGTAAGGCTTTACAGCCCTCGAACCCTGGGAAAGTATGTGTATGTGTGTTTATGGATATGTCGAGGGTGAAGTTGTCATTCTTGGGCATGCTGGCTGGAAATTAGCCCATCAGTGGGGACTCGGAGCTTCTAATCCATTTCATATTCCCAAGAAGGGCATCTGAGCAGAGAAAGAGCCTACAGCAAAGGCTCAAGGGGAGGGCTGTCCTCAGTGTTTTGCATCTTGGGTTTGCATGACTGGAGGGGATGGGCGGGGTCGGATGTTCGGGTTCTCCAGGTAACACCCACAAGCTAAAACTTTACCAAAGGGTTTGTTACGCTGCCGCGGGTCCCAATTTTCCGTCTCCTGGCGGACTGTGAGCTCAAAGGGCTCAGGTTTCAGGGAAGGCAGTTCCTTCAGCACTCAAGGCCAGTTCTGATGCATGTTGTGTGTGGACGTGTTTTCCCAGAAACAAGTCCCCTTCTCTTTCTTTTAGGAGCTTCAATGCCCTAAAGCCAGTACTTTGTGGCCAATGTGTGCTTTAAGAGGGTGAAATTCCTGAACTCTTCCTTTGCTACCCCTACGTCTCCCTTCCTTGGCCCATAGCCCATCCTAGGGAACGGTGCCACTCTCACATTGCTTTCGCTCCTTGAAAGAACAAACATCTTCACTGCAGCCTCAGAACACTGGTGTGAGGTGATTGTTTATAGTAGATGTTTCCATGACACTCATTTATTTCTTCTGCAGATACAACTGTGTTGGGGGAAGGGATGAGAAGTTAGAGTAGAGAGACCGAGAAAGATGGAGACCTTCCCGTTGCTTCTTCACCTATCATCTTCCTCTGTAGGGATAAGTCCACCTGCCTGCCCCTTTCCCTGGGTCCCTCCATCTCAAGGCCCTAAACTATTCCACAAATCCGTCTTGGCTTCCTGATGCTGAGATGCGGCTAGGTTCCCAGATGGGTGGGGAGGGGAGGAATTTTGTGCATAAAGAGGCAGGCTTTTTTAAGAGAAGGGAAAGAAAAAAAATAAAAGAACTTTTATTGCCCAAAGTAGGGATTTAGTAATGATGAGCAACGATGACCTCTGCCGGGGGTGGCAGTGTGAGTACGTGTGTTCCGGGGAGGGGGGTGGGGGGTGGGGTCTCTGACACTCCCTTAGCTGAGCCAATGACTCATTCTAAATCGGAGCGACTTTTGGAGGTCATTTTAGTCATCCCCCTGCCTTCGGGCCGGATGGAGTTGGACTCCACTGCAGCATGTGTGAGGGTGGGAGGGGGTCGACCGCTGGGGTGGGGGCGGGGGCGGGGGGAGAGGGGGAGAGTGTCCTTGCGTGGACAGGAGTGGGGCAGGGCGTCGTGTGACCTGGACGCGCCCCAGCCCTCCCGCGCCGGGGCTTCCCCATCCCTGAATCAGCATCCTTCTCCAGGGAAACAGCTTTTTGCAGGCGGAGAACCGGATGTTGGGTTTCCGGGGTGGGCGGGGGCGACGTCCCCTCGGGCCCGGCCGGGGAGACTGGGGCATTCCCGGGGTCCCGTCTGCAAGCCCGAGGGGCCCGCGGCCCCCCCGCCCGGGTCGCCCAGAAACTTGCCCTGCGGCGCGAGCCGAGCCGGGAGCCGCGCGGAGACGCCGCGACGCCCTCTCCCTGGCAATGCGCATGATTCTGCGGCTCTGGGCTCGCCGCACTTCAACGCACCTTGAAATGGGCTCGCCTCCTGCGCGCCGCGACGGACGGGCGGCCCAGCCAACGGGCTGGCGCGCTGGCGGGCGGCGGCCAATGGGCGCGCGGCGGGGGCGGGGCCGGGGTCCGGCCCGCTAGGCTTCACCGCGGCGAGGGCTGCGCTGCGCCCGGGCGAGGAGTGCAGGTGCCGCTGCGCCGGGGCCGGAGGCTGCGCGCCGAGCGAGCCGAGCCGAGCCGCGGAGGATGGGGAGCGGGCCGCCCGGGCTGCAGGGGCACCGGCGCGGGGCGTAGCGGGCGCGGGCCGGGGCGCGGGAGCGTTCGGGTAGGATGAGGCTCCTGGCTGGCGCGCGGTAGTACTATGATTTGGTATGTGGCCACTTTGATAGCAAGTGTGATCGGCACCCGAGGGCTCGCGGCTCAAGGTGAGTTGAAGTGCAGCGCCCGGCCCGGCCCCCGCGGCCCCGCCGAGGTGGGGTCCCGCGGGGCGCGCCCCGGCTGCACCCCGCGTGCCGACTCCCGGGCTCCGGCGGGGCGCGCCGGCGGCTCCCCAACTCCGGCCGCCGCGGACCGAGGGAGTTCGCGGGCGGGCCGGGGCCGCGCAGCAGCCTTCAGCGGGAGGGGGCGCCCCGGCCCCGCGACCCTCCCGCTCCCCGGCGCACGCCCCTGCGGGGCACAGTCCCGGCCGCCGTGTCGGCGCGCCCAGCCCTGCCCGGTGCCCGGTGCCCGCGCCCGCCTGCCCGCACCTGCGCCCCGGCCGCCGAAGTTCCCCGAGCGCGGGCCGCGCAGGGCCGACCCCCGCCGCCGACGCCCGCCCGGGCGCAGGACCCGCTCGGCTGCTGGCGAGGGCGGCGGGGCGCGCGGCGGGCTGGGGTCCCCCCTCCCTCTGCAGCATCTCGGAGCCCCGGGAGCGTTTTCTTTCTGTGATTTCCCCGGGGCTGAGCCCGGGATGCGGCGACGGGGAAGCCGGCGAGTTGGGTGCTGCGTGCGTGAGCGCGCGCGCTTTTGCTTTGGAGACGGGCCGAGCGACCCGCAAGGCTCCGGGCGGCACCGCAGGCTCCCGGCCCTCCGTGGGGGCGAGCGGAGCCCGGCGCCGGGACTCCGAGCTCACCGTCTGCAGCGCACGGACGCGACCCGGCTGCGGGCAAGTTCGCCAGGCCCCGAGGAGGGGAGAGGGGCCGAGAACCGGCGGGGGTGGAGGTGGGCGCGGAGGGCAGGGGGCCTGGGCGCGAGAGGACCCGCGTCGGCCGCGCTGGGGCACAGCTCCCGCCCCCGGCCCGGCCCCCCCCCCCCCCCCGGGGCCCCCGGCTCCTCTGGGCCGTGCAGGGGGAGAGGGGAGCGACCGGGAAAGTTTCTAGGATGGAATGTCTCCCGTGCTATTCGAGGAAGGGAGTGAGTCTGGAAACGGAACCAGAGGAGGGCCAAGAGGGTGATTTGGTGAGACGCTATGTCGACACGGGGGGTCTTCAAACTCCATTTGTCAGTTGGGAAAACTGAGGCCGGGGAGCCCCAGGAGCGCGTGGGATGGCGGTGGGTGTGACGTGGGTCGGGCCGTGTGTGAGAATCTGCCCTTAGCTTCAGCCTCCTCCTTTCCCCGTTTCCTTGTAGTCTTCCGATGCCCTCGTCCTCCTCCCCTCCAGGTTTTGGTACGTTCCTGCTAGTTCCTGCTATGGGACTGTCGCTGAAAGCACAAAAGGAGCTGCTGGGGATCTTTGAATAATAATAAAAAAAAAAAAAAAACAGATACTGAAAGGAGGCTCTGAAATAGCCTCCACCCTGAGAAGTCAGGGTGAGGGGAATGGACTTTGGGCAAGTTTAAACACAGAGTGAAGGCAGGTGGGTTTATACCTGCAGCAACACACAGAATGGCCAGACAGAAGGAAGGACTTCCCACCGTGGAAGGTTGTTGGGCATGAAGGTTATGGGTGTGGAGAGGTCCCTCTGTCGGGGCTGGCTTGACATGCACCCCTGAGCCTGCCCCTCTTGTTGGTCTTGGGGTCCTTTTAGCTTAAAAAGGCTATTTGCATGTTAGTCAAGGACCTAGGTACAGAGGCAAATGATCTGGTTCCAAGTCCTGGCTCTGCCACTTGCTGGCCCCGTGACCTTGGACAAGCTGCCCAACCTTTGAAATGTCATTTGCCTCAATGGAAGTGTAGGGTTAACAGTATGAGCTTGTGGGGTTTTCTGGTGAACGTTAGCACTGTAAAGAACTGAACGACTACCTGATGTATACTAGGTGCTCAATAAACGTTAACATGACTATTATTCTTATACTCGGTATCTCCGGGGTTCCCGGCTGCTGCTCAGTTTCTGTCCCTGTGGCCAGTCAGGGCATTGGGACCTGGGAGTATCTTGGGGGAAGTTCAGAAGGCTGCCTCTGTCAGGAACCAGGTAGCGGCTGCGGCTGACCTTGTCTGAGGAGAACCTCTTGTTCCCCTGAATCCCAGGGAGGTGTGCCGAGGGCGTGCTTGGAAATCCTTTGAAAGATCTGCAGAACTGCGAGTTGTATCTGCGGCCAGAGGCTTGTGGGAAGGATGCAGGAGCCCAGGAGGCACGCAGCCTCTGGAGTGGGGGGGAGGGGGGCCTGTGTGGCAGGCCTTTGCTCACACGGGAAATGCCAGCCACTGTTCCACGCTGGCTCTGGGTGAGAGCTCAGCTGCTCTCTGGCTGGCTTTAAAGGCGACTTCTGGGGAGATTCCTGAGAGCCAGGGGCTTGGAGATGCCCCCTTTAGGGCTTGGCTGAAGCAGAGGCTGCTCCAACAGAGGGGTAAAAGGGAATGTGGGTTGGGACAGTTAGGGATGGGCTCCCCTTTTGCCTTAGACCGTGTGTGTGTGTGTGTGTGTGTGTGTGTGTGTGTGTGTGTGTATGGTGAGTAGGGTCCCTGGAGAGGTCGGAGAGGGTACGGAGAACATAGGTATCTGGCGTCTGGGAGATGGTGCCTGGCTCTCAGCATCCCAGGCTGAGCAAGCTGGGGGGCGGGGGGGACGGGACCCTGGGCCATGCCTGGGTGACTGTGGACCTGCCTTCGAGGTCTTATTCCCAAGGCCGCCGCCTCCTGTCCATCCAGATGCTGCGGTTGTGTTACCCCTGCTACAGCGGCCCCACACCCACGGGGGTTCTGACTCCCATCCTCCGGGTAGGGTACCTCTACCTGCCTGGCCTTGACTCTCCCTTCTTCCCTTTGCTGATGAAGGTGGGAGGGAGGAGATGGCGACCAGGAGGCTCTAGCACGACCCCACGGGCAGTCCCTCCGCAAAGAAGGACTCTGCTCGGCAAGTGGCCAAGCCGTCCGGCCAAGCGGTCCGTGCGCGCTCGCGCTTGCGTCCCCGCACACGCGCCAGAGGCAGGGGTGTGTCTGGCAGCCTGCACCCCGGCAGAAGCTGAGGACGGGATGTGTTGGAAAGGGCACGGCCCAGGGGCAGTGGGAAGACTCCGCTTCCAGCTCCTGGCCTGAGGCCCAACGTGTGCCAGACTTGGAGTGGGCAGGTCCCAGAGCCCGAGGGTTTCGTGTTTATGGCTCGGAGGCGGAAAGCGGAGGTCTGGTTACCCGAGGAGCAGAGGCTGCGCAGCTGGGCGGCGCCGAAGCTCAGCATCTCCCTCCTCCCTCCCTCCTGGCTCCTGCTCTGCTCTCCTGAGGCCCGCCTCTCCTCCCGCGGCCCGCCCGGCCCGCCCGGCCAGGGTGCGGCTCTCTCCCTCTCTCCTCTCCCCGGCCCTGTCCGTCTTGGGCCTGCAGGCTGCTGGCTTCTCCCCCAGCCTTCCTGTGCTGGGGTGGGGGTGGGGAGCTAGGTCCCAAAGGGGGCTAGGCCTGAGATTTAACACACTTCTCCTCTCGGAAGCCTCCTCCCTCCCCAGACACTTCCTGTGACCTTCTTCGGCTGGGGCCCGGGTCTCAGGGGGCAGTTTCCGTCTGTCTGCTGCCTACTTGACGTCTGTCTGCTGCCTACTTGACGAAGAGTGGATCTGAATTATGAGAAGAGCTGTAATTGGTGTGAGCCGTCTGCGGTTGTGTGCACATGCCTGTAGAGGCATGTGTGTTTGCACACGTGTGTATACATGCCTGTGCTTGCGTGTGCATGCACTGTGTCTGCATGCACATGTGTAGGGGGCAGCGGGACGGGGAGGGGAGGCTCCATGTGGGGAGGCCCTCCCCTCCCCTCCGGGTGCTGTGGGTGGCAGTGTGACTACACTTGGAGCAGACACCTCACTCTCCTCACCCCTGCTCTGCACCTGAGTCGAGGCAGCCCAGAAGTTTTCCAAGTTGCAGGCTCAGCCCAAGGGCTGGATTAAAAGATGCCTGAGGTCCCAGAGAGAAAGACTGAATGGGGGCCGAGCCGTCACTGGGGGGCCAGACCCCGAGCTCCAGGGGCCCAGGAGCTCCAGCAGGGGCCCCGGTAGAGCAGGGGCTGGGCCCTGGGGACAGGGCCACGGCTCCCGGGGCACACAGGCAGCTGTGGCCTGGCCGCCCAGGGGCCCTGCCCGTGGGGCCAGCGCGGGCTGCCCGAGGCAGCTGACCTATTTTTCCTAGGAATCTTCCTGCTTTTCTGTTCTCTCTTGCGTGAATAAGCAGGAGACTGGTGAGCAGAGAAGGGCCTCCATCAGGGCTCTGGACAGCAGTTCCATGCGGGCCAAAGCCAAAGCGAGGAGGGAGGCGCCCGCAGCCTAGGGGTCCTCCTGGGAGGAGGGGGGACTGGGCCAGGGAGGAGGGGGACTGGGCCAGTGCCCTCAGCCGACATGGCCTCCCTCGTGCCCTAACCCGTCCGGGTCACAGGCGGCCACGGGGAGCTCGGGCCGCACCTGCACGCGGGCTCTGGGATGTGAGCCTCTGTCCTCATTCTCTGGCTTCAGCCCCGGGGTGCTGGGCTTCTCAGGGAGTAAGCATGGGCTTCGGTGCCCACGGGCCCATCTTGTCTTCCCCAGGAGCCCCGGGGCCCTCACCTGCCTGCCTGCGGGCCCTGGGGTACACGCGTGCGCTTGGCCGCGGGGCTGGCCGGCGTGTGCGGGGCGCAGGCTTCCTGGGGCGCGTGCGGGGCGTGTGCGGGGCTTGAGGGGTGTATGCGGGGTGTGTGGGGGGCGCAGGCCTCCCAGGGCGTGTGCGGGGCTTGCGGGGTGTGTATGCGGGGTGCAGGCCTCCTGTGGTGCATGCGGGGCTTGCGGGGTGCTGCGGGGTGCGGGGCGGGGCGTGGCCGTGCCCTTCCTCGAGGAGCCCCTGCAGGAGCGAGGTTGAATTACCACTGCTTCCTGCCAGGGGCTCCTGGGGAAAAGGCTCTTGGAAATACAATCTAGCCGAGAGCAAATTAAGGTTGCTAATAGCGGGGCTGCGGCCTGCGGCCGGGGAGCGGGCCCAGCCCGGGGTGGGTGGGGGGCAGCCCCAGGGGAGGCGCCCTCGGTCCTGCCCTGCCCTCGGTCCCGGAGCCCTGTGGGGTGGGGGCTGGGAGCCAGCACCCTGAGAGGGGGCGGGGGCGGGGGCAGGGGCAGAGGACAGGAGCCAGCCTGGCTGGGGCCTTGCTGGAGGCAGAAGGGTGGCCCCGACCTCCAGCCCACCTGCCTCCTGTCACCTCCGCTCTGCAGTGGTCCCTGCTCTGGGCCGTGGGGCGCCTGCCCCTGCTTCCTCAGGCCACCCCTCTGGGTGTGTGCTGGTGTGGGAGGCTCCCTGGAATCTCCTGGAGCCTCCTGGCTTGTTGGGGAGGAGTGATTGGGGGACTATTGGGGGCTGTGCCTTTTTTGGACTCAGCAGGGATTATTTTTAGGCTGGCAGATGGAGGTGGCGGTGGCTGTCGCTGGTATTATTAGACAACAGGCCTGTGGTTTGGGAGTCTGGTGCCCAGAGGAGGGGGGGGGACGAGGAAGAAGAGGAGGAGGAGGAGGATCAGGAACAGGAGGCTTCGGGAGGACCTTGTACTGGAGGATGATGGGGCTGGTGGCCCCTCCGCTCGTGCTCCCCCCTCGCCAGGGCCGCTACCTGCAGAGTGACGCTGAGCCCAGGCCTGTCGAGGCCAGCAGCTGCCTTCTGCCATGCCCACCCTGTCTTCTGTGTGGCCACGGGCCCTGAGCCACAGGGGGTGGGGAGGGACCACCCCTTGGCCGGGGAGGGTGTGGGGTGCCGCGGGGAGAAGCCTTGGGGCCTGGGCCTGGGCTCGGCAGGGGGGTGTCCCCCCGAGTGAGTCCCAGGTTGCTCCTTAGTGAAAACGAGCCCATTGCGTTTTGCTCAGGTGGGCATCTGGACATCGGGGGACGTTTGTGGCCTGGCCCAGGGCCTGCCGTGAGCTGGGTACTCAGGACGCGAGGTGGCTGGCGCAGACGCTGCCCGGCCCTCCTAGAGCTCCTGGGGTGCGCGGGGTGCTCCTCTTCTGCCAGCCACTGGGCAGGAGCCCATCCTGGGGCAGGACCTGCAGGGCCAGGCTCCATGCACCTGGATCCAAGCAGCCTGGGCCTGGCCGCCCACCGGGCACCACCTGTGTAGACAGGGGATTGGTCCCCTCGGGGCGCCCCAGAAGGTCAGCCAGACCACAGGGGCCACCTGGTCCCCCCTGCTCTCCTGCTGCTTCCTGCGCAGAGCCCCAAGGGGCAGGCTTGTTGCGCTTGGTCCGCAGTTTCCTGCCTCCTCCCAGACCGGCCAGGGCAGCTCCTGCGCCCTCAGCGCCACAGCCTCCTCTCCTGGCTGCCCAGGCTGTCTGCTGGGAAAGGGGCCTGGCCCCCCCCCCTTGTAGCCCCTCCTCACCCAGTCGCTCTAGGTCCTTCCTCCCCCTTCCTCTTCCCATCCCCTCCCCCCTCTCCCCTCCCCTTTCCCATCCCCTCCCCCTTTTCCTCTGCTGCTTCCCATCCCCTCTCCCCCTCTCCTCCTTCCCTCCTCCCCTCCTCCTCTCCCCCTTTCCCATCCCCTCTCCTCCTTCCCCTCTCCCCTCCCTTCCCCTCCCTTCCCCCTCCCCGTTCCCATCCCCTCTCCTTCCCCTCTCCCTTCCCTTCCTTCCCCTCCCCTCCCTTCCCTTTCCCCCTCCCCCTTCCCATCCCCTCTCCTTCCCCTCTCCCTTCCCTTCCTTCCCCTCCCCCTTCCCATCCCCTCTCCTCCAACCCCCCTCCCGCCTTCCCCTTCCCTCCTTCTCCCTTCTCCCTTCCCATCCACTCCCCTCCCCCCTTCCCATCCCCTCCCCCCTTCCCCTCCCTCCTTCCCATCCTCTCCCCCTCCCCCTCTCCCCCCCCCACCTTCCTGCTCTCAGTTGCTGCAGGCAGCCCTGCTGGGAAGAAGCCCACTTGCTTCCTGAGGAATTGCCTCCACTCTCTCCCCTCCTGGTTCCGGGTCCGTGAAGCCCGTGTCTCTGTGTCCCCTGTGCTCGGAGTCCTGTGTCCTGCCCTGGGCTGGGCTCTGCCTGCGTCCCTGCCTCTCTCTCCTGGTTTCTTGAGTCCCTTTCACTCTTGGGTTCGGGTTTGGTGTCCTCCTGGGTTACAGCTCATCTCTCTCCTCCATCAAACCCCTCTTCCCTTTTTGCTGCCAGCTTGTTTACTTTTTTTTTCCTTGTTGGAGCTTTTCTGGGGAAAGTGTTTTATTAGACATGCTTTGGCTCGGAAAGGATCGGGCTCAGGAAGGAGTGCTTGTAGGTGTTGAGTGAGAGTGCTGTGTGTTGACGAGTTGAGGAAGCTGATAAATATTTTAGGGCTCAGCAAACCAGGAGCGTTGGACGGAGTGCAGAGGCTGGGACAGGGCTCCCACCCCTCCGCTTTCTTCTTGGGAAACTCTCTCTCCTTTTGCTTTCCTTAGAATCCTTGGGATGCTCCTCTTGCCCTTCCCCTCTGCCCCTGCCCGTCCAGGCCAGAAGGGGTCCTTCTGCAGAGATGCCGGTGGGGCTGACTGGCTTGGGGGCAGGTCTAGGGTCGGACTTGGGTGGGTGCTGCATCCTGAGCCTCCCGCCAGCTGGGGAGGGGATGGAAACCCGGAGCCTGGCGGTGCTGCGGGAGGTGTGAGAGGCCGCCTCATTGCTCTGCAGTGAGGATGAGGCAGGCATTGATTGTACTGTGGGAACCCACTTCCGCGCCCACCCACCTCCTGGCATTGCCCCCCCCCCCCCCCCCCCCGGCCCTCAATCCCCTGTAGCTGGGGAGCTACCGAGCTGCAGACCCCAGCTTCACCGCTAAAGGGGGCAACCGTCAGCCCCTCTGCCTCCTGTCTTCAGCTGTAGGGCCCGAGCCCTGGGCAGGGGCCCCCTTCCATGGTCAGCCTCTGTCCCCCATGCCCGGTACCCAGGCCCTGGGATAACTCCTTCCTCTTCCTGAGGCTCCTGTCTTTCCTCTTTTCACCTCCTGGAAAGTCCATGCAACACACAGTCCCGTATTCACAGGCACACTCACATCCCCCCAGGCACACACTCACCCGTGTGGTTTTGCCAAGAGCTCACATATGCATCATGCACACACATACACTCCCCCGTGCACACACACATGGCTCCCCCTGCTGGCTCCTGGTGCCTGCCGTCTGCCCTGTCCTTCTGGGTCCAGGATCAGCCTTTGTGCTCCTAGAGGCGGGGAGGCAGGCTCTGTCCCCTTCTGGGTGCCCCTGGGGTTGTGGGGGAGGGGCCTGCGGCAGCTGAGCCTTCTCCTTGCTTTCCCCGAGGGGCTGGAATTCAAACCTAGCCTGAAGCAAGGTTGGGGGTGGGGGGAGTTGGGAAACCTGCTGGGCCTTAGGCAGGTGAGTGCAACACTGTGCTCTGCTCCAAAAATACTCTGTGATCTTAGCTCTTTCTCTAGAAAACAGTGATGTCACCAGTAGCCAATCAGCTTCTAGAAGAGCTTGCCTCCTCCTCCTTCCGCAACTTCGGGAGGAGAGGGAGAGGGGGATGGGAAGGGAGAGAAGGAGAGACACAGAGATGAACAGACAACATGTAGGCAGCCGCGGAGCGGGATGCAAACATAGCAACCCAATCACACGGAGGTCCCTCCACAGAAAAGCAGGCAAAATCCCTCCCCGGTGCAGAGGGACAGGAAATCCACATATTTCCCCCAACACAACACACACACACACACCCCACACACTGATAGAGACATGAAAACCGAGAAAGACCAGTATAGAAGAATTCACACAGGGTGGGAGCTAAGAGGAAAAGACAGAGACACAGAGACCTGAAGAGAGAGCAGCACAGAGAGACCCGGAGAAGGAGCAGGGGAGAGAGGGACCTGGGAAGAGTCAGAGAGACAGACGCACAGCAGGACCAGAGACACAGAGACATGAAGGAAAGCCAGAGACAACCGGAGACAGGGACACACGGGGGTCAGAGATGCAGTAAGAGTCAGTGCAGAGGCCCCACAACAGATGGGCGGCCGGACGGAGGACGGAGGGATGGAGGGACGGAGGCACGGAGGCACGGAGGCACGGAGCCCTTCCCCCGCTGGAGGCCCTGGGCTCTGGGCTTGGCGCCCCAGCGGCGCAGCTGCTGTCCGTGGTGCTGCCCGGAGCCGGGCTGGGGGGAGGCGAGCCGAGGGGTGAGCCGAGGCCTAGGCCCAGCAGAGGTGGGTAGTGTGGGGAGGGGGCCCGAGAGCCTCTCCAGGGCCGTCCCTTTCCCTGGGAAGCCAGCTGGACAAGGTGACTTTGTGAGCACGGAGTCCTCGTGTGGGAGGGAGCAGTTTTGGGCTGAAGTGGGGGTGGCACGCCTCCTGTGGGGGCTCAGGTGTGGTTGCCAGGGGCCGCCAGGCAGGAGGAGCCGCGCCTGAGCTGACCTGTCCTCTGTGTCCTCCAGCTCAGGCCGGGGCTGGGTCCTCCACTCTGCCTCCTGCTGCAGGGTGGGGGGACGCACCCTTGCCAGCTGTGTGTTTGGTCATCTGCCAGAGGTGGGATGATCTCCCCTGAGCGGGCAGGCGCAGCAGTCCCAGCGTCCCCGCGCCGTCCCCAGCATCCTGCCTGCCTGCTGGGGATGCTGGGCTCAGCAGTTGGAGGGCTGGAGGCCGCGCCTGCGCCCCTCTCCGCAGCAGGTGCCAGTGGGGCAAGGGAGGAGGGGCCCGGAGAGGCTGGTCAGGCCTGCGGGCTTTTGGGCTTTTCCCTCGGGGTTGCCACAGCAGCCTGAGACGGCTGGCTCGGGATTCCCCGCTCCTGGGTGGAGTACTCGTGTTTTGTGCTGCGAACCTCCTCGGGCTGAGCTGGGGGTGGGGCGTGGGAGGAGGCTGGCTCTGCGGCTCCTACCAGGCTCTGGTGGGAAGCCTCCTGCGCAGGGAGGCATCGAGTATCTACCCCCTGCGGCAGTATCTATCCCCTGCGGCCCAGGCTGCGGCCCCTCCACTTCCTCAGTAGCCAGAGTCCTGAGAACTGTCGGGGCCTGGGGGGTGGGGGGGGACATGGTCATGGCTGTGCTCCTCGGGACTGCGGAGGGAGGATTTGGCTTGCACGACTGGATGGAACCGCTTCTTCCTCTTCCTCCCTCCTTCCACTCCATCTCAGGTTCATGGGTGCCCGGGGCTCCAGGGCCCCCGGAGGTGTGAACAGAGGGGGGTGAGAGGGTTTGGGGGCACCGGGACCCTCTGGGGGGTGACGGAGCTCTTAAGGGGGCGGCCTGGGGCCGTGGGTAGGGGTGGGGGCTAGAGGGCCTGGGACATGGCGGGGGGGCTGCTGGAGCGGGACTTCCGCCCACCTCCCTTGTGCACTCCCTGTGCCACCCGCAGCTGCCCACGGCCTGCGAGAGGAACCTGAGTTTGTGACCGCGAGAGCTGGCGAGGGCGTCGTCCTGCGATGCGACGTGATTCACCCCGTGACGGGCCAGCCCCCGCCCTATGTCGTGGAGTGGTTCAAGTTTGGGGTGCCCATCCCTATCTTCATCAAGTTTGGCTACTACCCACCCCACGTGGATCCTGAGTATGCAGGTAAGGGCTGGGCTGCTGTACGCCCGCTCCTGGCTCAGCCACGGCCTGCCTGCCCTTGTGGTCGTGGTCACAGTTGCGGTCACGGTCATGGTCGCGGTCACCGTCGCGCTGCGGTTGAGGCTCCTCCAGCCTTCCTCTCTGTGGCCGCTCATCGTTTCCCGACTGGTGTGTTACCTGTTCCCCGTAGTCCCTGCCTCTTCCATGCCCTCCTTTGGGCTTCAGTAGGTTTTCATTAAGTGGGAGTTGAGGGAGGAGGGGCCGCAGACCGGGGTGGGGGGGGCGGTTTGGCTGGAGGGGAGGCTTCACCAGGGCCGTGGTGGGAGCGCGCAGTATGCAGGTCAGTGGGACAGAGGGACAGCAGGACAGAGGGACAGCGGGAGCACGGGAGAGCGGGACAGAGGGACAGCAGGAGCGCGGGACAGCGGGAGAGCAGGACAGAGGGACAGCTGGACAGCGGGACAGTGAGAAAGCGGGACAGTGGAGAGCGGGTCAGCGAGAGAATAGGACAGTGGGAGAGCGGGATAGGGACAGCAGAGAGCGGGACAGTGGAGAGCAGGACAGCGGGAGAATGGGACAGCAGGACAGTGGAGAACGGGAGAGCAGACAGCGGGACAGCGGGAGCGCGGTATAGTAGGACAGCGGGAGAGCAGGACAGTGGGAGAGCAGGAGAGCGGGAGAGCGGAGAGCGGGAGTGCAGGACAGCAGGACAGTGGGAGAGGACAGCGGGAACACGTGCCAGGCTGCAGGGCAGCTGTGCGCAGGAGGGGCCGAGGCACAGCCCTGTGCCCTGGGCCAGGCGGCCCCGTGGTTGACACTTTGCTCTCCCTCCCTTGGCGTGAGCCCTCATGCCCTCAGGCCGGACGCCCCATCCCGCATCCCTGGCGGCGGCGCACCCGCCCTCTGGCCCCTCTGCACCCGCCTCCTGTCCTGCCCTGTCCTGTCCCGGGGTGTCTTGCTCGGGCTCTTCCTGCCAGCGGGGGCCTCTCCGGGAGTCACTGCCAGCGTCTGCGTGCCAGTCTGCTGGCGAGGAGAGCACAGGGCTTGAGCCTGAGCACGTGAACCTGAGTGTATGTGGGTGTGAGCATGAGTGTGTGAGCGTGTGAGTGTGTGAGCGTGTGTGAGAGTGAGAGTGAGTGGTGTGGGAGCATGTGTGTCGTGAGCGTGTGTGTGAGCATCAGCGTGTGAGCATGTGAGCATGAGTGTGAGTGGGAGCATGAGTGTGTGAGCGTGAATGTTGTGCACATGATTGAGCAGTGTGAGAGCACGTGTGTGTCCTGAGCATGTGTGTGACCATTAGTGTGTGAATGTGAGTGTGAGCATGACTGTGAGTGTGAGCATGAGTGTGAGCATGCGAATGTTGTGAGCATGAGTGTGTGTGAGTGCTGTGCACGTGAGTGAGCAGTGTGAGAGCATGTGTGTGTGAGCATCAGTGTGTGGGTGTGAGTGAGTGGGAGCATGTGTGTGAGCATGTGTGTGCATGAGTGCTAGGTTGTGAGCATATGTAAGTGTGAGCGTGTGAGAGCATGAGTGTTGAGTGTGTGCAAGTGCTGGATGTGTGTGAGTGTGTGTGTGTGCACGTGAGCCTGAGTGTGACCATGAGGTGTGAGTGTGAGCGTGTGTCTGAGTGAGCATGAGGTGTGCAAGTGTGTATGTGTGAGCATGTGTGCCTGAGTGTGAGAGTGTTGTGAGCCTGTGTGAGAGCGTGTGAGTGTGAGCTGTGAGCGTGCGTAAGTGTGAGTGTGTGTGAGCAGGAGAGGTGTGTGTGTGTGTGCGCGCACGAGTGCTGGGAGTGCTGGGATGCTAAAGGAAGGCAGGGAGATGGCAGGGCCTTGCTTCTACATCTACTTCCCTTTACCCCGTCCTCCCTCGAGGCCCACCGCGCGCTCTCCGCTCTCTCTGTCTCTGTCTCGCTCTGGCCGTGGTTGGTTTTGACTCTGGTTTTTGAGTGGATTGTCAGTGTTGAGATGGGCGGGGTGAGGGCGGAGGCCGGGGGAGGCCCGAATACAGGGTGAAGGACGAATACAGGGTGAAGGACGAGGACGAGTGGAGGGCGGAGGACAGGGTGGAGGGCAGAGGATGGGGTGAGGGCCCAGGACGGGGTGAGGGAGGAGGTTGAGGTGAAGGACCAGGACGGGGTGAGGGCCCAGGATGGGGTGAGGGAGGAAGACGGAGTGAGGGAGGAGGTTGGGGTGAAGGACCAGGATGGGGTGAGGGACAAGGACAGGGTGAGGGAGGAGGACGGGGTAAGGGAGGAGGACGGGGCGGGGGAAGGACCAGGATGGGGTGAGGACCCAGGACGGGGTGAGGGAAGAGGTTGGGGTGAGGGACCAGGATGGGGTGAGGGACCAGGACAGGGTGAGGGAGGAGGATGGGGTGAGGGAAGAGGTTGGGGTGAAGGACCAGGACAGGGTGAGGGCCCAGGATGGGGTGAGGGAGGAAGACGGAGTGAGGGAGGAGGTTGGGGTGAGGGACCAGGATGGGGTGAGGGCCCAGGACAGGGTGAGGGAGGAGGATGGGGTGAGGGAGGAGGTTGGGGTGAGGGACCAGGATGGGGTGAGGGCCCAGGACAAGGTGAGGGAGGAGGATGGGGTGAGGAACCAGGCCGTCAGGGGGAGGCAAGGAGGCAGGACGAGGGCCCCCCCAGGCAAGGCGGCGCGCCGTCTCCTGTGCCCCCTGCCACCGGGGGGTGCCAGCCACTCCCTGGGGGTCTGCTGGCAGCACCGTGACGGCCCGTCCTGTCCCTGTCCCTGTCCTGCAGGCCGGGCCAGCCTTCACGATAAAGCCTCCCTGCGGCTGGAGCAGGTTCGCTCTGAGGACCAGGGCTGGTACGAGTGCAAAGTGCTCATGCTGGACCAGCAGTATGACACCTTCCACAACGGCAGCTGGGTCCACCTCACCATCAACGGTGCGTCCGGGCCGCTTCCTGGGGCCACGCGGGCCGGGGCCGGGGCGGGGGGCGCGGTCAGGGGAGGCCTTTTCCCGACTCTTCTGTCCCTGCTGCGGAGACGAGTCGGCGGGGCTGGGCCCTGGTCAGCAGCTCCCACTGCCTGCCCCCTCGGGGGTCTCCTGGGGCCTCTGGGGCCCGTGGGGTGCACAGGATGGGCAGCTCCCCGGGCACAGGATGGGCTTGCTGTGGGTGGGCGTCCTTGGAGCGAGCGGGGGATGCGGCTCGGGGAGACCGTGCCAGCCCAGGGGTGCCTTCCCACGCTAGTGGCATTCCTGGGGTCCCAACACGACAGGGTTCCTTCCCAGGTTACTATTTTGGTTCCTTGTTCAGTATGTTCACGTGAGCGACACGCGGTGAGCGTCTGCTGTGCGCTAGCGTGCACGAGGTGCTGGGGGAACGAGGGTGACGCAGCCCGGACGCGGTCCCTGCTCGTCCCGGGTTTGCCGTCTAGGAAACTAGGAATCCTGCGGAGCGTCCCCAGCTTGCCGGCGCCCGGCGTTGACGGTGCCCACGAAGCGGATCCGCTGTGTTGACGATGCTTTTTGAGTGTTTGGACAAAGGCAGCAAAGTGCTCTGCGGGGGCACTGGCGGCCTGGCCCCGAGCCTGGCCCTGCTGTGGGTGGGGGTGGGCGGGGGCCTGGGTCTGAGGCTGTGACCCCAGCAGGTGCTGGGCCCTTGCGTGTCTCCACGTGGGGAGTCTCGCGTGTCCCTGGGAGTCCTCCCTTGGGCGGAGATACTCCGGAGGAGCCAGGAGAAGCTGGAACCGTGCAGAGAAATCTGGAGAAGTGACATGTGTGCTGTGGATGTGCCACACACAGCTTGGGTCCTTCTGGGTTTGGTGTCTGTGACTGTCGGCGCCGTGGGTGGGAGGGAGATTGCTGTCGCTCCTGGCCCGGAAGCTTCTCGCCGTGTCGGTCTGCCCTGAGGGGTGGCCCCGTGTGCCCTGGCGCGTGGGCTCGGGCCGTGTTCCCGGGCGGGGCAGCCTCTCGGGGGCCCGGGAGGACGGGACGTGGCCGGGCACCGGAGGCCCAGGGCTGATCTGGGCTGCCCGGTCCACGGGGTGCACTTGGCTCCTGTCCGGCGCCAGCGACTGATCGGAGGCTTATTTTAAGTCTTTGGTGCGCTGTCCCCACCACACAGCAAGCGTTTGAGTCACCTCCTTTTGATGCCAGCTGTTGTGTGTGCCGAGAATGAAAACTCATCTTAATATTAGCCCAAGCAAAACATAATTAGGAAGGTAAATCTGTTGCTAAAAGCTTCACTGACTGAACGCCGCGCCAAGAGGCCCCACGTCGAATCCTGAGGCTCTCGCGCCCCTCCCGCGCTGGGCTGGATCTCCACGCCCTTTCCCTTGCCTGTGTCCCGTCCCCGCAGCGTCCTCAGCCACCTGGTCAGCCACCGGGTCAGCCACCGGGTCGTGGCCGTGGCGGGGAGGCACTCCCATGCCCGGGAAGTAGAATTTAGCTGGAAGTTGCGCGTCGTGTTCCCGGCCCGCCTGGGTTCCCCTGCGCGGAAGTCGGTTCTTGGAGGATTCCTGATTGCTCCGGGGGGGACGAGCGTGGGCCGGGACCCGAGAAGGTTGCGTCCAGGGCACGGAGTGAGAGCCGGGTGATGGCAGGCGGCCGTCTGCAGAGGCGGCGGGAGGACGGGACCGTCTTGCGCCGCGTCTGGGCCGCGAGTTGCCTGTGGGGCCGACGCTGGCCCTCCTCCTCCTGGGGACAGGGAAGCGAGGACCTCAGAGGAGCACATCGAGGCCAGGAGGCCGTCGCACAGGCAGGTCCTCAGCCTGGACCGTGCAGAGGCCTGCGGTAGCGTGAGGGTGCTCGTGCCGCCGGTACTTACGCCGTGGGGCGCAACCTGGATCCTGGCTTTTGGGGTTGGCGTGAGTGACCCGCACACCTGGGCCTGGACACGGGGCTGCAGTGATCTTTGTCTCATAATGAAATGAAGTAATGCACACACGCCCACGCACAGATGCACGTGCACACACATGCACGTGCGCACATACCCGTGCCACATATGCACACATGCGTGCACATGCGCACACACATGCCCATGCACAGATGCACATGCATGTGCACACACACCCACGTGCACATGCACACTTGCATGTACACACATATGCAGGCCCATGCACACACCCAAGCACAGATGGACACGTACACACATGTGCATACACACACGTTCATGCAGACACATGCATACTCGCACGCACACACGTGCACACACACCCACGCACAGATGCACACATACACACATGCACATGTGCTCATACAGGAGTGCACACACCCATGTGCACACACAGATGCACACGTACACAATGCACATGTGCTCACACATGTGCACGCACACCCACGCGCACACTCAGATGCACACATACACACGCACATGTGCTCACACATCTCACACATGTGTGCACACGCCCATGCATATATCCACACGTGTGCGCACCCACACACAGATGCACACGTGCACACACGCACATGCCCACGCGCTCACATGTGTGCCCACATGCCACACATATGCACACGTGCACACATACGCCCACGCACAGATGCACACGTACACACGGCCATGCAGATGCACATGCATGTGCACACACACACTCACATGCACATACACGCCCATGCATAGATGCACACACACGCACCCCTTGAGTGTTTCTCCTGTGGCAGGCTGTGGGGATACAGCAGTGGGGTGGGCGGAACCCAGACCCGGAAGGCCGCGCACAGTTGCCTCAGGGCCTTGGGGAAACGGGAGGGAGAGCTTCCGTGAGGGGGCCCTTGCGGAGACCGGACTGGGGAGCAGGACTTACCCAGCTCAGGGCTGGCAGGTGCAGGGGGGCGTTCCAGGCTAAGGGATCAGCGTGCCTGGAAGCCCAGAGGAAGGGAGTCGGTACTCCGGGAAGGCGGCCAGGCTGTTCCCAGGGAGGTGTGGGCTGAAAGGCTAAGGACGTGGCGCCCTCTGCCGCAGGCGCCAGGACCAGGGCCCGCTCACCCTGGGACGCCTTCCCTTACCAGGAGCCCAGCTCCCAAACGGGGAGAACACAACACGCACCTTCGAGGTGAGAGCTCTCTCCCTTCATCCCCCTCCTCCACCCCGAGTTCTGAGGGCGAATATTTCCTTTATGGGCGGAGAGAGCCTGTACTGCCCACACGCTGTTGCTTCCAAATCAGAATGCTCAGTGTCAGGCATTTTCTGACGGAGATCACCTCTGGAAAATGAAAGGCCCATGAGAAATTAGAATTACAAATGGTCTCATTCTCCGTCTGTGTTTTCCCGAAGACCAGTTGGGTGGAAACAAACCCAATTATGCCTTTATCACATAGAAAATACCCCAAAAGCCCAAGCCAAGTCTTGCTTTAGGTTGGTGAATTACTTGGAGGAAAGGCCAGCCTATTTCTAACCTGCACTATTAATTATAGGGCACTTGCAAAAAAAGAATTAAGCCTGGAAATGCAGCTGGCACGCTAACACCTAATTCTGTAAATAATCGAGAGTCAAACCATTATTTTCCTGAAAACTCGAGATTGTTCAAAGTACTTTCCTGATTAGCACCTAAATAATAAAGTAATTATGTAATTAGTAATTAATTTGTCACTTCAGGACGTAATTTAATTTATTGTCTTTTCTTTTAAGCTTGACACCGGAGGTAATAGAGGCTGTGGCTGTATTACCCGTATTTCGAGGGGCAGGCTTGGCAAGAGGGGCTCTGTTGGAGATGCACACGTTCCAGGGCAGGAGGAGAGGCCTGGGAGCTGAATCTCAGGGAGCTGAGATTCCCGAATCCCTTTGTCAGGATCGGGAAGGCTGTTTGCCATCATTTTTATTAGATTAGACGTTGGATGAGGATTGATGCACTTGAAGGGCAACCGTTGTGTGAGTTTTGTGCGGGATGAAGGATGCTTGATTCACTCAGTATCCACGCCCGCCCCCGAGCCCTGGAGCCCCCGAGCCCTGGAGCCCCCGCCTGCCCCCGTGTGCCCCCGCGTGCCCACGCTGAGCCAGGGGCGCTGGAAGTGACTGAAGAAAGTGGTCTTGTCACGGTCTGGCCCCTGGGAGGTTTTATGGGTTTGAACGTGCGTGGTCTGTAGGTAGGTGTGTGTCTGCGTGTATGCTTCGTCCGTCCGTCCCTTCAACACGCATTTGCCGCGTGCTCTCTTACGTGCCAGGAACTGTGCTGGAAGCTGGGCGTGCAGTGAGATGGACAGAAAAGCTCTTTGTTCTCAGGGACAGTCCGTGATCGTGGCTTTAAGGAGAATTAAGGAGTCCAAGGGGGTGGAGAATGCCGGAAGCTGGGTCACGCACGTAAGGCAGAGATGGCATTCTAGCAAAGATTTGCCTGAACCAGAGGAGCGAGGTCTGGGTACAGACAGGACAGCAGAGGCCAAGGCCCTGCGGTAGGAAGACCAGGATGGCCGGTGGGCTGGCGCGCAGGGAAGGGGGTACGCGGTAGCGGACGGGTGGGCGAGTGAGGGGCGGCGGGACCCAGTCTCAGGCACTCCGGCTGGTTCTCTGGAGAGGCCACAGTGCCTGAGCGTCCCGGAGGTCTCAGGTGTCCGGGGAGGTGGTGCTGTGAGAGTGATGGCAGGAGAGCCAACCTTCCACGCCTGCTGACGTGGGGAGATGCCTTTCACACACTTTGTCTCTTATTCCTCCCTCGATCCTGGAGGGCCCCATGTAGGTAGAGCCCTGGGGGGCCGGGAGTAACGTGCTGGCTACCCCACCAGTGGGGCGAGCACTTTAACTGGGGCTTGGCCTCAAGACGAGCTGCACTCGTGCCGCCCCCGCCTGGCCTGGGCCCCAGGGCTGGGGTCCCTGGTGGGGCCTCCTGCTGGTCCACAGGGGACGTGGACCCGGTTGACTCTCCAGGCAGCTCGCACCGACGAGCTGAGGCTGTGACGGCTGCGGGTGCGTATCCGAACCGGGTGGAAATTTGGTCTAAGCTCCAGTCCGCGCAGGTGGAGGTGGGGGGACCAGGTGCAAACTCCGGAGAGCGCTCAGAAGGGAGTCGCCTGCAGATGGGGCCCCTCTTTCTGCTGGATGTTGGGAGGATGCTGGGAAGGGAGGAGCGGGAAGGGAGGAGCGTGCAGGATGCTCGCGGGATCCCCCGCAGCAGCCAGGCCAGTGGTCGCTGTGGGCCCAGGGGGAGCTCAGATAGCAGGTGCCGTGGAAGTGGGGCCTGGCGGGGGGTGGGGGTGGGGGGGGGCTGTGGGCATGTCAGGGGGGTGGGGGGAGGACCAGGGAGGACGGAGCTGGTGTGCGCAGGCTGCGCGAGAGCTCCTGTCCGTGCAGGGCACAGAGCCTCAGCAAACCCCTGGGGGCTGCGCATCAGCCCAGTAGGCCCGGTGAAGGTCAGCGATGTGCACCCCGCCAGGCGCACTTTAGACTTTGGGTCTTGCCTCCCCGTGTAAGACTCCCGGGCACAGGGCTAGCCTGTGTCCCCGTTCCTCCGCGTGCCCCAGCACCTCGTGAGGCTCACGTGGGCACACGGCGCGGTGCCGGGCTAGCGCCACCCTGCGTCTCTCTGCAGCCCCTCCCACCTTCACGGAAACACCCCCCCAGTACATCGAGGCCAAGGAGGGTGGCAGTGTGACCATGACCTGCACAGCTTTTGGGAACCCCAAGCCCATTGTCACCTGGCTCAAGGAGGGGACACTCCTAGGTGCTAGTGGGAAATACCAGGTAAGCGTGGTCCTCCTGGCTCACCCTTCCTTCGCCCCAGCCCTCCCTCCACGGCGGCCTCCCACTTCCCGTGACCTGTGTGCTTGGAGGGAGAGGGGCAGGAGGTGCCTGGCTCCGTGTGCCCCCAGTGCTCCATGCCCACCTGGGACTGGCGTCGCTAGGGCCCCATGGGGGGTACTGAGCTCCGTCTCCCCTTGGCCCCAGGTGAGTGATGGCAGCCTGACGGTGACGTCGGTCAGCAGAGAGGACAGAGGTGCCTACACCTGTCGTGCATATAGCATCCAGGGGGAGGCCGTCCACACCACCCACCTGCTTGTCCAAGGTGAGAGCGCTTTCTCTCCTCTCTGCGCCCCAGACCTTTTGCAGGGCCTCCCGGCCCATCTGAGGTGCACCGGGGTTTCCCCAGGGCGCAGCTGGGGTGGCTGGAGAGGTGGGCAGCCCGTGGGGACCGGGGTGGGCTCCCCCTGACTGTCGTGCAGTTCGCGGCAGGTGGCACCGTGTCGGGTGGGTTTTGGGTTTCCCCATCTGTCCACATAGTGTCCTGCTGTGCCTCGCTCTTCCCGGGGGAGGGGGCGTCCCTCAGGCTCCCACCCATGGGTGATGGCGTCCGTAAATCTAGACAGACCCCAGGTGTTTGGACAGTACCAAGGGTGTGGGCAGAGCTGGGGTCTGCACGGTCAGCCCCGGGGCGTCGCCGTGTGCCCCCCAGGAGGTGGATTCGGGCGCTGGGGAGGCTGGCTGGGCCGCCAGGGCTGCCGGGGCCGGGTCCTCTCTGTCTCCCCCGACCGGCAGTGCCACCCAGGTCCCTCTGCTGCCAGGAGAGCCGCCCCCTCAGGACGCGGCCAGCGCCAGGAGGCCTGGGGTCTCCCCCCATCTTGACTCTGCTTGCCCCTGCCTCTCCCCCCATCTGCCCCCCTGACCTCCGGCTGCTAAGCGGCACCAGCGTCTTCACTGCTTCAGAGGCCAGATCCTTGCTCAGTACTGAGAGGAGTGGCCTTTGCCCTCCTGCGAGTCCCCCGCTCGGGTTCTGGAGGGCAGGCCGGGGCGTGGGGGGTCGGATGGCCGGTCTGGGAGCCCGGGTTTTATGGAGGCCACGTGCCTGGCTGGGGTGCAGGTGTTCCCAGGCAGGGGCCTGCAGCTGGCTGCGGAGAGGGGGTGGGGGGGGCATGTCGTGACCCTGCCCCAGGACCTTTGCATCTGTCGGGTCTGTCAGGAGACTGAGAACCTAAGCCCTGGCGACCGCTAGGGGGGCATCTCCACGACAGCTCCCTCCCCGGGGTCCGGACACCCCGTCCTGAGGCCCCGCAGGCCCCGCTGGGAGGCCTCAGAGCTGTCGCTCTCCCCTCCTGCACCACGTAAGGTCCCGTTTGTTTCCTGTCCGTCCCCCCCCACCAGGGCCTCCGTTCATCGTTTCGCCTCCTGAGAACATCACGGTCAACATCTCCCAGGATGCGCTGCTCACCTGCCGGGCAGAGGCGTACCCCGGCAACCTCACCTACACCTGGTACTGGCAGGATGAGAACGTCTACTTCCAGAAGTGAGCGAGCTGCCCTGCCCTGTGGGGTCCCCAGCCACCCGGCCTCCCAGGGGCGGGGCCTCTGAGCAGGGCGGCCACAGCGGCCCTGGGGCACAGGGAGCCTGCAGTGGGGTGGCCGGCCCTCCCCCCCCCCGCCCGCCGCCTGGCCCCGCTGGCTCAGGGGGGATCCTCTCCCCTCCGTGCCGACCCGCCCCTGCTTGTCTCCTTGTGTGTTCGCAGCGACCTGAAGTTGAGAGTGCGGATCTTGATCGACGGGACCCTGATCATCTTCCGGGTGAAGCCTGAGGATGCCGGGAAGTACACCTGCGTCCCCAGCAACAGCCTGGGGCGCTCCCCCTCTGCCTCGGCGTACCTAACCGTGCAGTGTGAGTAGGGACGGGCGGCGGCCACACGTGGTGGGGTTCCTGAAGAGGCCGGCCCCGTGGGCACCCTCGAGAGCGAGGGTCACTGGAGGGGTGGGGCGGAGGCCTGACGGGATGCAGGGGGAGACCGAGGCCCGGGCTGCTGGGCCGAGGGAGGGTAGCTCTGGCCGGACCAAGGATGCCCTGTGAGCTGGGCTCCGTGGGGGCTCCGGGATGGGCAGACCCGAGCGGTCGTGCCTGCGCCGGCGACTGGCCCACCCTCCCCCCGGACTGTGAGCGAGATGCTCTCTGGCGCTTCTCCCCTCAGGTGTGCGAGGGAGGGCAGGTGCATGTGGTGTTGGCTTAGGCTTCCCCCCAGCCCTGCACGTCCCCTGCCGCGGACGGGCGTTTGGGGAGGAGGGGGCAGACCGTCTCCTGGGGCGACTGGGCCCGGGGGCCGCCGACACCCGGCTCGCCCTTGGCTCTCCACTCGCTCTTCTCCGGAGCTGCCAGGGATCCAAATGGATGGGCCGCCCCTCACGCCAGCACAGCCGAGGGCTTTTGTGCAAAAGCACAATAATTCAGTTGCTCATCTTGAATCCGTCAGCATCGTCCGTGCCTTCCCACCCCCTGGCAAGTGGTGCTGAGACGGAGAGAGGAGGACGAGCGACGAGGATTAATGACTTCCTTTGGTTTGCGGATGGCCCTGTCGCTGTGACTGGGGGCGACAGGCTCCCCATCGCGCGAGGGCCGGTGCGGGACGCGGGACAGCGGCTCGCCCCCAAGGGCACTCCCGGGCAGGGCGACAGGGGCGGCCGGGCCAGCACCGAGCTGTGAGCGAGTGCCACAGCGGAGACCCCGGGCCGCGGGGCGGGTCTCCCGAGGCCTCTGCACGGCTGGCCGGTGACTGTCCCGCGAGTGGGCGCCGCGGCGTCGGGGCCGGGCCGGCCTGCGAGCCCTGCTCCGCCGCTCACCGCACACGGTCGCCGTGTCGGTGTCCATGCAGCGGTTCTGGCCGCGCGGGCCAAGGTGTCCCCGTGCCGCCCCTGCCGTTGCCGTCGTCAGCAGCGGGCAGGCTCTCGGCGCGCGATGTCCCGAGTCCCCGGGCATCGAGGACCCTGAGGCCCAAGAAGCAATGTGACGTGACTGGGACGTCGGGTTGGTCCCGCCCAGACCTGCAGTCAGGAACACGGTTTACATGCGACTTCGCCGGTGCCCTGCACTGGGCTGGGCCTTTGTGAAGGGGCCTGGGAAGGGACGGGCCCACCTGCAGGAGCAGAGACCCGAGGGGCGGCCTCCGGAGGAAGACGAGTCCAGGCGGGAGGAAGCCCCGTGGGGGAAGCCATGGGCTGCCGTGCCCTCCCCGTGCCTCCCCGTGTCCCCCCGGTGCCATCTCCTGCTCCCGCGTGTCCCTTTTTACCTCCTTCTTGCCTCCAAGGAGAATCCGGGATGGGGGGCGGGGTGAGGTTTTCAGGTGGGTGAGACAAGGATCTTCATTTCTGCTAAAAAGTGGTTGTTCAGAGGATTTCCCATTCATAAACCTTTTGAAGATCTTGGAGGAAAAAAAACCCCTACATGCAAAAGTAGGAAGCTGTGTCTAAATATACACCTCGGCCTGGTATTTATGTAATGCTGTTCTCTGAAGAGCTCCGAGTGCTCATTCATCCTCGCCGCCTCACGGGAAGTTCTGGATCTTTCTCCCTGGTAGCCCTCGGGGGACGTTGGGGGAAGAGTCGAAAGGTGATGAGTCACCCACATCACAGGAAGCGCCGCACGCTCTTCTCCCGGGGACTTTTCATCCGTGGCCGCCGAGGTCGATTCTGCATCCCAACCGCACGGAGGGGAAACTGAGGCTGGGGGGGTTGGACAGCGAGCACCGTGGAGAGGAGAGAAAAGAAGCGCCACTGGTCCCGCCTCGCAGCACCTGTGCCTAGGGCGACGCTCCTCTTGGGCTTAGGGCGTGGACGGAGAGGTCGGAGAGGTCAGAGAGGTCAGAGGACCCCGAGCCTGGGTCGAGGAGCCGTTGCTGGGGGGTGCGGTCAAATGTCCACTTGGAGTTTGAGGTCCAGGGGAGGAGCCTCGGGAGCCCTTGCTGTGCCAGGAGCATCGGAGGAGCGTCTGGCTGGGGCAAGCTCCGGGGCCTCCCGACTGGAAACAGGACTCGTGGGGGACGCTGGCGGCGGGCAGCCTGCACGGCCCCTGGGGCGTCCGTCTTGTCCCTCGTGGTGGCCGGCACCTGGCCCCGTTGGGAGCACTGGGGACACATGTGGTGCTAACTGGACGGGGGAAGGGGTGGGGGTGGGGGTCGGGGGTGGCAGGCCCCGGGAGGCCCGCTGTCTGTGTGGCCCCTGGGCCGGGGTGCGCGGGGCCCCGGCCGCTGCCTGGGATCCTCGCTCCTGCACATCCTCGTGCCCTCGTATCTCACCCCACATTGTCGCCCTGCAGACCCAGCCCGCGTCCTCAACATGCCCCCTGTCATCTACGTGCCCGTGGGAATTCACGGCTACATCCGCTGCCCTGTGGACGCAGAGCCGCCGGCCACCGTGGTCAAGTGGAACAAGGATGGCCGCCCGCTGCAGGTCGAGAAGGTGCTAGAGGGATGCCCGTGGGGTCCCAGCGCCGTGTGCCTCCCGATGGCCGAGGCTGCCCCCGAGGGTCCGGTTCCCTGCCCGGGCTCCTGCACTCCCCACCCCACCTCTGGGGGTGCAAAGCTGCTTGGGGGGGGTGGTCTGCGGGGCCTGAGCCCCTGGCCCAGGCTGGCTGCTGCTCTGCCTCCCCGGCCGGCCGGAGCCCCTGCCCTGACACTGGCTCCCCGCTGTGCTGTCTGCTTGGGCAGAACCTGGGCTGGACCCTGATGGAGGATGGCTCCATTCGGATTGAGGAGGCCACAGAGGAGGCCCTTGGCACTTACACCTGTGTGCCTTACAACACCCTGGGGACCATGGGCCAGTCTGCTCCCGCACGGCTTGTCCTGAAGGTGAGTCTGGGGCTGAGTGGCTGTGGAGCGGGCGCCCCGAGCGCTGGGCGTCACCAGGTGGCCGTGTCCTCCCTAGGACCCCCCGTATTTTACGGTGCTACCAGGCTGGGAATATCGGCAGGAGGCTGGCCGGGAGCTGCTCATTCCCTGTGCTGCTGCCGGGGACCCCTTCCCCGTCATCACGTGGAGAAAGGTACCCCCGGGTTCTGGAGCCTGGGAAGTGGGGCGGCGGTGGGGGGGGCAGTGAGGGGGCGAGGAGGGGACGGGGCTTGGTGGGGGGACGGGAGGAGCAGGTTGCGGGGCCTGGTAGCAGCTCTGCTGGGAGAAGGTGGGGTGCAGAGGAGTGGGGTGGGCCCCCTGCGGGAGGGGCAGCGGGGGCGGGCTGAGACTTGGGGTGCCCCTCGCTCCTCCGGCCTCTGATGTGTGGGTGGCTTCTCTTCCTCCCTGCTGACCTGGCTCCTCCCCTGGCGCCCTGCCCTGCCTTCCTCCTGCCCCCTTGTTGGCCAAGGTAGGGAAGCCCAGCAGAAGCAAGCACAACGCCCTGCCCAGCGGGAGCCTCCAGTTTCGAGCCCTGAGTAAGGAGGACCACGGGGAGTGGGAGTGCATCGCCACCAACGTGGTCACCAGCATCACTGCCAGTACCCACCTGACCGTCATCGGTACGGGGGCTGCGGGCAGGAGGGCTGCGGTCTGGGTGCTGCACACGGTTGCCCACTCTGGGTGCTGTGCACAGTTGCCTGCTCTGGGTGCTGCGCACAGTCTGCCCGCTCTGGGTGCTGCGCACAGTCACCTGCTCTGAGTGCTGCGCACGGTTGCCTGCTCTGGGCGTCTCTCCTGAATCGGCCCGCCTCGGAACTGGGAGCCTGCCACGTGCAGCCCTAGCCCTCTAGACGCTGCCCGAGGGAAGGGGCCAGGGGGCCTGTCCTGGGGGATCTTCCTCGGGCGAGATGCCCCCAGCAACACCCCCAGGCAGACCGAGGCATGTGCGTAGGCAGGAGCAGCTGCTGGGGGTCTGTGTCCAGAGCCCGGGAGGGGTCTCGGGAGGGCCCAGCGTGGAGGTTCCTGGTGCTGCCGCGTCCCCACGTAGCCGCCCGTGGGTGGAGAGGCGGTGGCGCCAGCCGAGGCCAAGGCGGCAGGCGTTGCCGCAGTCTCAGGCCCTGTACCCGGTGGTGCCCGTCCCCTATAACCCGAGGCGAGAGCGGATAGCCCGGTGCACCCCGTTGGGCCCGGGCCTGGCGTGGGTCGCACACCTCGCGGGCATCGCACCGCCGGGCAGCGCGGGCTCAGGACGCACAGGCGGGAAGCTCTTAACAGTCGTGTTGCGCGGCCTGTCACGCCGGCGGTCGGGTGGCGTGTGGCTCTCGTGGGGCCGGAGGACCTGGCGGGTCGGGGGCTTTCTGGCTTTGCCTGTGAGCTCCGGGGAGAGTGTGTGCTCGGGGGGAGCCCAGGACTTCGGCCCGGGGTGACGCAGGCTCCAGGTTCCCTTCGCTCAGGCCGAGTGCTCCGGGAGGCACGGGGCGGGTTTCCTGCCGCAGCCCTGCTGCGCGGGCGTCGGCTCCTCCGGGGTCCCCGAGGGCCCCGAGCGCCCCCTTGGGCACTGCCCTCGCCACCACGCGGTGCCGCTGCGGCCCGGCTCGCTGGGCCCAGCTCGTTTTGGTCTGAGAGGACTCCGCTTGGTCTCCAGGCACCAGCCCCCATGCCCCGGGCAGTGTCCGGGTCCAGGTCTCCATGACAACTGCCAACGTGTCCTGGGAGCCAGGCTATGATGGAGGATTCGAGCAGACATTCTCAGTTTGGTACGGACCTCTGTGAGTCACCCCCGCATGCTTTGCTCTCTGCTTCTCCCTCCCCGACCCCCGACTTCAGGCAGCCCCCGGGGGGTAGACGCTAGGAGGAGGAGACGGTTCTTGGCCTGCTAGGCCTCCCGGCCGCGAGGTGCGTGGATGCGGTGACTAGCTCTCGGGGACTCCGGGCCCTCTCTGCCTTCCGGCCTGGAAGGTTTGGGACGCCAGCTTAGCTTGTGGCCCGACGTGACCACCGGCCTCTGCTGCTCCTTCCCCAGCTTATCTCCCGGCCCCCTTTTGTGTCCTTGGATCATGCTCCTTTGAGGTTCCTCTGCCCTCTGGAGTCTGGAGGAGACTCCGGGGATCTTCAAGGGCGTTGTGCAACAGCCCGGCAGGAGGCGTGGACTCTAACTGTTATGCCGTGGCTTCCCCAGGGGTTCCAGGAACCCGTTGGAAGTGGTGCTTGCCTTCCGGCCTGGTCTTCAGCATCTCCTTTCCTCCAGGACCCTGTGTCTCTATCTGTGTTTATGTCTCTCCTGCTCAGTTGGCCGGATGTGGCGATGGGAGATCTTTGCCCGAACCTTGGGGGTAGGTTAGGGAATCTCAGAGATGCACACATCAGGCTGAGGTCGGGGGGCACCGCAGGGGTGGAGAGGGGGACCTGTAGCTGAGCTCCTTCCCGATCCCCACGGAATTCCCTCCCTGTCCTGAGCCGGGGACCGGCCCCCGCAGCGTGGGACACCGCCGAGCAGGAGGGTGGGTCCTCCTTTCAGACCTGCCTCATCTGGGGGTGCACGCGTAGTCAGGCTCACCCGGAGCCTGGGAGGGAGGAGACACCCCTGCAGAGGGCAACTCAGGGACGTTCAGGGAGGGCCCTCGATGCACTTCTCGACAGCCGGGGAGCTGCCCCGTCTCCCACCATCAAACATGGGGCCCGTGCCCCGAGCTTCCCAGGGGCCCGAGCTCTGGATGGGCGGGCTCCCTGGGCCTCCGGGGGGAGTGTGGGGGGCTCTGCGAGTTGCAGCCAGAATATCCTCCCACCTTTACCTCTGCTCCTCCTGAGGCAGGGGGCGGGGGCGGGGGGGGCACACCCCCGCAGGTGGCCCTGCAAGCATCGCGGTGAGGCCAGGTGGCTGAGTGTCCAGGGCAGGGTGTTTGGCCGGGCCGAGCCGTGTCTGGGGACAGCCAAGTGGCAGGTGTGGGCGTAGACGGGGTTTCCCTCACTGCTTGTGGTCCTGCTCCACGCTGCTGCTCATCTGCACCGCTCTGTTACACTCCGCTCACTTGCTTTGGTGCCGGGGGCGGGCATGGGGGGGCCGGGCGGTTGTGAAGTGGGGGAGGTCGCCTCCCCCCCTCGCTGAGTGGCTCTGACTCCCGGGACTGACTCAGACGTTTGGTGCTAGCTTCCTTTCTCGGCTGTGCTTTCTGCTGCCTCAGCGTCCAGGGTGGTGAGCCCTTCCTTGTGGGGGGATCCTGCGGGGGGCGGGGGGCGTCCACCAGGCGGCGGCTCGGGGATGAGGCTGGCTGGGGCCGGGTCCCGCGGGGTGATGTCTCCTCCCCGTGGCGAGGCCGGGGCACTGCACCTGCACACAGGCCGCGGCTGAGCCGGGTGGGGCGGGCGGTCCACAGCAAGGCCTGCAGCAAGGCCTCACCCTCGCCCCAGGGCGTCTCCGTGCTGGGGACCCCCCCCCCCCATGGTGAGTTCTAACCCTTAAAGCCTGAAGGATCCTCCTGCTCACCGTGGGGAAACCCCTGCTTATTTTCATCACACGCCCTCGGCTTCCTCAGATGACTCAAACCTGCTCGGGGGGCCGGGGAGCCGTCTGGCTTCCCTGACACCCCAGCGTGGGCTGCCCCGGGGGACGGGGTTGTGGTTCTTCCCCTGGGTCGCTGCCGCTCACTGTCCCACGATGGCCCCTGCCTTGCTCCCGGAGCCCGGACCCTCCCGAGGCAGAGCCACTCTCAGGGTGGTGCTCGGGGCGACGCTGTCCCCAGATGCACTTGCTACTTCGACCTGGGCCTTGAGCGCCACGTATACCTAAGGGTCCCGTTCGTAGCGGCGGTACCGGCCATGGCTGGCGACCTGCGTTCTGGGACCGGCACGGCCACGTTGGGTAGGTCACCCCGCCTTGGTCGGCACCCGTCTCCGTGCTGACGCCCCGGGAGGCCAGGTGTGTCCGCCGCCACCTCCTGGAGGACCTTGCACGCGCGCCTGTGTCTCCAGTGTGACCCACCCCACCCCCTCGTCCCCGATCCTCTCTCTTCCTTTCGGCCAGGATGAAGCGGGCGCAGTTTGGGCCGCACGACTGGCTGTCTTTGCCCGTGCCGCCGGGACCCAGCTGGCTGCTGGTGGACGCGCTGGAGCCCGAGACAGCCTACCAGTTCAGCGTCCTGGCCCAGAACAAGCTGGGAACGAGCGCCTTCAGTGAGGTGGTCACTGTGAACACTTTAGGTGAGGGCCGCAGGCTGCGCAGCCGCGAGGGCTTCCCGGGGGGGCCGGGTGGGCCGCTGCCGACCGCGTGCTCTGTGCCGTTGTGCGGGGCTTGCCCCAGCCCGGATGCCTTGTCCCCCGTCGCAGCGCTCGGGGCCGGATTCCTGTCGGGAAGAGGCTTGGCATTTGTCCTTCCTCGCCAGGCCGGGGCTTTGCAGCGTCCCGTGGCTTCGCAGGGCAGGGTCGGAGGCGCTCCCCCGTCTGCCCTCCCCGATTCCTTCCTCTGGCCTTGGCCTCACTTGCTGGCGGGCGTGTGGCCGGTTCTTGCCGTCGACTCCTGGTCCTCCGTGGGCCTCGGGGCTCCGTCCATGCCGCGCGAACGGGGGCGCCCCTCCTGCCCGCCCCGGGGCCTCTGCTGCCTCCAGGGCCTGCGGCTCTGATGGGACGCTCGGCCCCGCTCTGCAGCCTTCCTCCCTGGCCCTTGGTTCCCTCCCGGGGCCGAGAGGGCGGCTGAGGGCGGGCGGCGAGCCCTGGGACGGGGGCCCCGGCCTCCTTAGAGGAGGTCGCGGGATGCGATGCTCGGTGTCCTCATAAAGATGCCGCGCTGTTTAGAGGATCACATTCAAACATTCAAGTTCTCCGCCTTCCCCCCCTTCCTGTTTGTTGGTGTGTTTTTTTATCCGCCCCCTCCCCCGTCCTTCCGAGGAGCTGCGTTCTCTCGTCTGTGTGCGTGGATCATGGGGCCGCTTCCGTGGGTGTCGAGGGCTCTTGCTGTGCAAGCCTCGTCTCTGAAACAACCCCCGCGTGGGCGTGTGGCCCTCGCTGTGGGGCCGTGGCCCGGCGGCGTGCGGGGAGGTGGGGCGCCTGGCCCCGCAGGTGCCGCCACGTACCCTCTGTCTCCCCCCGCTGCAGCATTCCCTGTCACAACTCCAGAACCCCTGGTGCTGGTTACCCCACCGAGGTGCCTCACAGCCAACCGGACCCAGCAGGGCGTGCTCCTGTCCTGGCTGCCCCCTGCCAACCACAGCTTCCCCATCGACCGCTACATCATGGAGTACCGCGTCGGGGAGCACTGGGAGACGCTGGACAGTGCCATCCCGGGCACCGAGGGAGACTTCTTTGCCAAGGATTTGTCGCAGGTGAGGGGCCCGGCTTTTCCCAAATTCCGAAAGTGACGTGAGCCTGGAGACACCAAAAGCTTCCGGTGACCAAGGCAGGTGTGCTGCCCCCCACGCTCTCCGATCTGCTGCCGAGGTCTGGGATCCTCAGGCCCCACAGGCTCAGGGCCATTGTGTGGCCACAGAGACTTCTATTGCCTTGAGGGCTTTTCCCACACACGGACGTGAGCTGGGGCCGCGCGGGGCAGGTGAGGAGCCCCACCTGTGACCCTGGACGTCGACCTCTGCTCCTTGCCGGACTCTGACGCGCGCTGGGCAAAGCGTTTCCCAGAAGGGCTGTCTCCTGCTTTGCCCCCTGCTTTAACAAGTTAGAGTCCCCGGAGGAAGATGCATTATCTTTTTTTTAGCAGCTGGTCCCCTGTAAACTTTGCTGTGTCTCTCTCTCGCTAGAGGGAGGAAGCAGCTTATTTCATGGAAATAAGTCTGGACAGTCTGGACAGTCTTTTTTTTTTTTCTTTTTTTTCAAGATTTTATTTATTTATTCATGAGAGACACACAGAGAGAGGCAGAGACACAGGCAGAGGGAGAAGCAGGCTCCATGCAGGGAGCCCGATGCGGGACTCGATCCCAGATCTGGGGATCTCGCTCTGAGCCGAAGGCAGAGGCTCAACCCCCGAGCCACCCAGGTGTCCCGAAACAGTCTCGTCTGTCTTTCTGTCTTCCTTCCCTGGGCACTTATTCCGCGGTACAACCAGCCCCCGGGGGCCCATGAGAGCCCATGTGTGCGTCCCTCTCCACCTCTGCTTTCTGCGACCTCACAGCCCTAGATTGAAATCCACCGCGGTGGGAGTATTTTTTTTTTTTTTAATTTATTCATGAGAGACACAGGCAGAGGGAGAAGCAGGCTCCATGCAGGGAGCCCAACACGGGACTCGATCCTGGGTCTCCAGGATCAGGCCCTGGCTGAAGGCGGGCACTAAACCGCTGAGCCACCCAGGCTGCCCAGTGGGAGTATTTTTACCATGGAAATGGAAGTTGGTAAATGCTGCAAATGAGGACTTTGTTTTTTCTTTTCCTTTTTCTTTTTCTTTTTTTTTTTTTGGTAACCCGAGAGCTGGTTGTTCATCACTTCCAGTCCGCCACGGCTTCGGGTACCTGTTCCCCCTTGGGGGAGGGTCTGCGGTAGGTCAGCGTCCGCCTGGGGTCCCAGGCTGACGAGAGTCTTGTCCCCGGGGCTGCAGGACACCTGGTACGAATTCCGGGTTCTGGCCGTCATGCAGGATCTGATCAGCGAGCCCAGCAACATCGCCGGCGTCTCCAGCACAGGTACGTGGGCTCGGCTCTTGTATAAGCCGAGGGCTTAGGGCCGCACGGAGTCCCTTGTGAGGAAGCTAGTCCGGGAGGGAGGCTGAGTCGGAAACGAGCAAGGGCTCTGGTTGAGACCGGAGCGTTTCTTCAGGCCCTCCAGCCCGTCGGAGGACGGGACAGGCGCTCCCCTGCTGGAGCTGCGTGCACGGCCCTGCCTGCGGGGCACCCGTCGCTGGGACTGGCGCTAGCCCCCTCCTCGTAGTAGTCCAAAAGGACCTGGCTCACGTTCCTTTGCTGTGACATCCCTGTTTCCGCCAGCGCGTCCTCTGTAAGGGACTGGGGTGGTGAACTGGAGAGACCGCAGGTCAGCACATATTTGCTGAAGGCCTGGGATGAGACTGCTTTCTAATTATGGTGGTTTTATTTGGAAAATTGCTGTTTGGTGTTGTTTCCTCCACTCCTTCGTCTCCCTAGGTTTTTTTTTCAGGCTAAATAAAGCCAACTCCCTAGCATTTTCCACATTTATCTTTCTTTCTCTTGGCCCTGGTCCCACTTCTACGCATCTTCCTCCGGCTACGGGTCCCGAAACCCAGCAGAGCCCCTCCCTCGCCCGGTCAAGTGGCTCCCTCGGTATGGGAAGAGGCTTTCACTTAGTGATTAAGCGGGGGCGCCATTTCTGGGGGCGCTGCTCCTCCAAGGACCCCTGGGGCCGGCGGCAGGGGCTTGGCCAGGGCGCTCGTGCAGCAGGACAGCTCCAGAGGCACTGGGCAGGCCGATGTGGGGAAGCAGGGGAGACGGTGGCCAAGCCCTGGGGCGGAGGGGCATCACTCCTGCCTCACCTTAGGCACCGTGGCACCGAGGCTGTTTTCTTGTTTTTCCCCATACAGAGGTACCCTGTCTTGGCTTCCCTCTAGGGAGGGGACTCTAGAGCGAGGGAGGAACAGGGACCAGGGCTCACAGCCGAGGCCACAGTAAAAGACGCAAGGGTTTGCATCGGCGGGCTCTTCTGTGTTCAGTGGCTTTATGTCTGGCACCCGAATGGAAGACGGGTACCGGGGCGCAGTGGCCTCAGCCCCCGTCTCAGCCCCCCACTCCCAAGGGCTCATAGCTTTCCATCGGCCCACGCCACTCGTCAGGGTGATCCAGGCTGTTTCGGCTCTGGCCCAAGACATCCGCGTACACAGAATATAAAGAGTGGCGCTTTCCGGTGTCACCAACTGTGAAGTAGGGCCTGGCGGGTGGGGGTCCAGCCCTGGCTCCGTCACTAACGAGCTGGGCACAAAGCGAACCGCGGTTCTTTACCTGTAAGAGGAGGTTGGACTAGTGTGGAGCGTCCCTGCGGGCTCCGGAGTTGTGAGCCGAGGTGTCGGGGACATGCTAACTCTCCCTGCAGAAATTGCTCAGCCGTGATGCGGTGGCTCGGAATCTCTGGTCACAGCCCCTTCTCCCCTCCGTGGCATTTAACTCCCAAGGTGGCTTCACAGCCAGGGTCCCATTTTGTCGGGATGGCAGGAAGCAGCAATACCCCCTCCCCCAGGAGGCCGAGTAGCAGGGGTGTAGACCGGATAGGCCGTGTCTGTTGGCCAGTCCGTGACGGTGTCTTTACGTCAGAGTGAGCGCGTGTGCCCCGTTTGCCCCCTGTGAGGGCGTCTGGTAGTGTGCACCGTGGCCAAGCGGATGTTACTGTCGGAGTCATGCCTGCCATGCGGTCACCGTGGCTGTGACTTTTTCGCAAGCCCTGTGGACGTCACTTGACTTCCATCCACCCATCTGCGGTCCCTCTCCTCGGCCGTCCCCCTCTCTCCAAACCTCAAGTGCTAGACTTGCGCGTCGTCTGTTCCACGGGGCTAGCAAAGACGCCTGGGGGCTCAGCGTCAGAGTTGGGGGGCTCCTGCGGGAGGGAGGGGAGGGAGTCACGCATGTTCCTCGCCCCCCGCAGACATCTTCCCACAGCCGGACCTGACTGATGACGGGCTAGCCCGGCCCGTGTTGGCTGGAATCGTAGCTACCATCTGCTTCTTGGCAGCTGCCATCCTGTTCAGCACCCTGGCCGCCTGCTTTGTCAACAAGCAGCGCAAGCGTAAGCTCAAGCGCAAAAAAGGTGGGTGTCTGCCCCCACCGCCCTCCTCTGCCTGGCCCGGTTCCCAGTGCTCCCTGTTGGAAGAGGCGGCTCTCCTTGAGCGTGGGCCCCCTTGCCAATAGGGAAATGGGGTCTTAGGGGTACAACTGCCAATGGGACCGGATGGGCAAGAGGGAGTAAGGAAGGTAGATGCTGGGGAGGGGGTGATGGGCCCAGGCCGTGAGAGGGCAGGTCTGCAGCTCTGCTCTGGGGGCCATGGACCTGAGGCGAATTTTGGGTCCCTGGCCTCAGCGGGCTCTCCTTCCCCTTCTTCTTTCTTGTAGATCCTCCACTGTCCATCACTCACTGCAGAAAGAGCCTAGAGTCTCCGTAAGTGCCCCCGCGGTCATGCTGAGTGCACAGAGGGCGGAGGGCGGATGCGGGCAGGTGGTTTGCCTAGCTCGGCCCCCAGACGAGCGTGTCTAGACTGTTTGCTGTCCACTGCTCTGCACGTGCACAGAGGGAGCAGTGGCGTAGACCATCCCAATAGCGGATAATCCATGGCTCTTTAGCTTCGGAATGTGTTTCCGTGGGTTTCTTTCACCCTAATAGACGCGCCTTCTTGGCGTGTCTTGCGTAAGTCGACCTTAAGGTGGGCTTGCATTTCTTGAGCACGCCGGGAACGATGCTAGAGGTGTGACTGCACGGAATGGGGCAGGCAGGAAGGGCCAGAACGAGGGCAGACGTGCGCGTTCATTCAAAAGCCGGCCGGCACCCGCCTAGATGGTTTCACGCCAGAGTGTTTCACGCCAAAGTACACAGCCCATCGGCACCCCCTTCTGTTGAGCATCCTCTTAGGCGTTTGTGGTTGTTTGTTAAGAGGAGGAAAAGAAGTGCCTGAGCGGGCGTCTGCAGCCTCACGCTCCTGCCCCCTCGCTCACCCCCACAGCTTGTCGTCTGGCAAGGTGAGCCCCGAGAGCATCCGCACGCTCCGGGCCCCATCGGAGTCCTCTGATGACCAAGGCCAGCCGGCCGCCAAGAGGATGCTGAGTCCCACCCGGGAGAAGGAGCTGTCGTTGTACAAGAAGACCAAGAGGGCCATCAGCAGCAAGAAGTATAGCGTGGCCAAGGCCGAGGCCGAGGCCGAGGCCACCACGCCCATCGAGCTCATCAGCAGAGGCCCCGACGGCCGCTTCGTGATGGATCCCTCTGAGATGGAGCCCTCGATGAAGAGCAGGCGCATCGAGGGCTTTCCCTTTGCCGAGGAGACGGACATGTACCCCGAGTTCCGCCAGTCGGACGAGGAGAATGAGGACCCGCTGGTGCCCACGTCTGTGGCTGCCCTCAAGTCCCAGCTGACCCCTCTGTCGTCCAGCCAGGAGTCCTACCTGCCACCACCAGCATACAGCCCTCGGTTCCAGCCCCGTGGGCTGGAGGGCCCCGGCGGCCTGGAGGGGCGGCTGCAGGCCACGGGCCAGGCCAGGCCTCCCGCGCCCCGGCCCTTCCACCATGGCCAGTATTATGGGTACCTCAGCAGCAGCAGCCCCGGGGAGGTGGAGCCGCCGCCCTTCTACATGCCGGAGGTGGGCAGCCCCCTGAGCTCCGTCATGTCCTCCCCACCCCTGCACGCCGAGGGGCCCTTCGGCCACCCCACCATTCCCGAGGAGAACGGAGAGAACGCTTCCAACAGCACGCTGCCCTTGACTCAGACGCCCACAGGCGGCCGCTCCCCTGAGCCCTGGGGCCGGCCGGAGTTCCCCTTTGGGGGCCTGGAGACCCCGGCCATGATGTTCCCCCACCAGCTGCACCCCTGTGACGTCGCCGAGAGTCTGCAGCCCAAGGCCTGCCTCCCCCGAGGACTGCCCCCCACCTCCCTGCAGGTGCCCTCGGCCTACCCGGGCATCCTGTCCCTGGAGGCGCCCAAGGGCTGGGCGGGCAAGTCGCCGGGCCGAGGCCCCGTCCCGGGGCCCCCCTCCGCCAAGTGGCAGGACAGACCTATGCAACCTCTGGTGAGCCAAGGGCAGCTAAGACATACCAGCCAAGGTATGGGCATACCCGTGTTGCCTTACCCCGAGCCGGCCGAGCCGGGGGGGCACAGCGGCCCCAGCACGTTTGGCCTGGACACCCGGTGGTACGAGCCCCAGCCCCGGCCCCGGCCCAGCCCCCGGCAGGCCAGGCGCGCCGAGCCCAGTTTACATCAAGTGGTGCTACAGCCGTCCCGGCTCTCGCCTCTCACCCAAAGCCCCCTGAGCTCGCGCACCGGCTCCCCCGAGCTGGCGGCCCGCGCCCGGCCCCGCCCGGGGCTCCTGCAGCAGGCCGAGATGGAGATCGCGCTGCAGCCGCCGGCCGCCGGCAGCTTCTCCCGCAAGTCCACGCCGTCCACGGGCTCCCCGTCCCAGAGCAGCCGCAGTGGCAGCCCCAGCTACCGGCCCGCCACGGGCTTCCCGGCCCTGGCCGCCGCCTACCCTGCGCCCCCGCCCGCGCCTGCGCCCGCGGGGCCTGCCGACAGCCTGGACGTGTTTGGACCCACGGCCTCCCCTCGCAGCGGGGGGGAGGAGCTGCTGCGGCCGGAGCCCCCCCCGCCGCCGTTACCTACTTCGGGGTGAGTGCCGGCCGGTTGCCCTGCCCGCGTCCGCGCCTGGTCATCCTCGCCCCCATTCCCCACCCGCCCCCACCCCTCCATCACCCCGAATGACAGGGCTTGTGTGGACATGCTGCAGCATCCCTTCCGGAGAGTTCTGGTCTTGGCATCGGCGGGCGAGCTCGTGGGGTCCAGTGCGGGGCGGACCTGGTCCCCCCCGCCCCTCCCCTCCCGAGACAGGACGGACATGCGTGGGCAGGGGCGGGGTGTGCCGTGCAGGCCGAGCGGCCCCCAGGTCCTCTTGCAGTGCAGAGCGCTCCCGTGCCGTGACCCTGGCTTGGGGTGGGGGGTCCAGGGCCCTCCAGACACTTCGGATCCAGCCTCTTTGCTGCCCCGGCCCATCCTCCCTGCCAGGCAGGACCCCAGAGCCCCCCTCCACCCAGGACGGGTCGCCAGGCGGGGTCTCCTCCCCCCCCCCTTCCCCGGCCTTAGTAGCCTAGAGAGCCGGAGGGGCCGTCCCCAGACCGCCCCCTGGGCGGGGAGCAAGGTCTCAGGCCTGTGAACCGTGTGCCTGGAGCCACACACCCTACCCCGACCTGTGTGCCTCGCAGGAAGCTGCAGACAGACAGACAGACAGACAGACAAGCTCCTGCGATCAGCCTGCCCGAGAGAGCACACTCTAAACTGTAGCAGCTGGTATTCCAGGTACCAGAGTCGGCCTGGACGCCCGTCTGTGCCTCCTTCTCTCGCTTCTCTTGCCCCGACCCCTCGTCCCTCCTCCCCCTCCCCCCCTCCCCCCCTCCCCCCTCCTCAAGTCTGGCTTTCCTTCTGTCTGTCCTCCTTCCTCCTCCATCTTCTTCGGGTTGGCCCGACTTGCTCCGAAGGGCTGGCAGCGTCTCCGTAGTGCCCCTCACCCCTCCTGGCCTCCCCTCCCTGCCCCTCTCCACCCCTCCCTCCCTCTCTCTCTCTCTCTCTCTCTCTCTCTCTGGTTCCGTCCTTTGGTCTCTCTTGATGTGGCCGCCTGTGCAGGGGAGCAGAGTGTTCCAGAGGAGGCTGGCCTGCTGGTAGGCAGGATGGGAGGCGGTCGGAGAGGAGGGAGCCCAGCGCCCTTCCCCTGCCCCACGCACTCCCACCCTCTCTGGTACCTGGAAGCACAGCCTCCCCTCCCGCTGCCCCTGCTCCTGGCGGGCGGGGAAGGCGAGGCGAGCTCTAGCTAGGACGCCGGGCGCGGCGCCCACGGAGCCGGGCCTCTGTCTGTGCAGGAGATGCTGTGCGCCGCAGCCCTGTCGTCTGTGCTTTGTGCAGCGCTCATCTGCCTCGTCCATCGTGCCGTCTGGTTCTCTGTCTCTCTCCTCTCCTTCCCCTCACCCCATTCTCTGGCCTCGCTTGTGGTTCTCTGGCCCCCGTGCTCCTCCCCTCCTCCCCTCTGGGTGTGCGTGGGTGGTTGCCCCACGGCCCGGCCCGTGTTGATAACTGCTTTGTTTCTGATTGATCTCAGCTATCTGGGCAGTGTTGTCGAGACAAGCCTCTCCTCAGCTCAATAGGTAAGGGAGCTCCGTGGCTGGGGCGGGGCGGGGGGTGGACAGGCGGACGGGGCTTCGGCAGGGCCATCGCTTCCTTTACAGGGGAATCCAGGCCATGTCCCCTCCCCCCGCGTGGGCGGCAGCTCCGCTGCTCCGGGCCCCACGGCTTCTGGGTTCCCCACATCATGCTGCTCCCACAGCCTCACCGGGCCGCGCTCGGGCACCGCCTAGCTGCAGCTTCTGACGCCCGCCCCACACGCCACGCCTGCCCCAGAGCCTCCCTGCAGTTCCCCTCACTCGGACCCCTGCTGCCCACATACCCAGGGCCTCCCACAGACACCCCCGGGGACCCTGCATGCTCCCTGAGGGGCCTAGAATGCCTACGATCCGCTTTGCATCTCTGCACCTCTGGAAACACCAGGGTCACACTCAGATCCAGAAACACCGCCTCTCCCCTGTCCCCCCGCAGCCTCAGGCAGGGTGTCCCCCGCCCCATCCTGGCTCCCCAGAGACTCCGGTCTTCCTCAGGGGTTGCTGGTCCCTCCCAGTCTTCTCGGGCTCGCTCTGATATTGTCAGGGAGCCAGGGTTGGGGTGTGGCCCCGTTCCTTCCCTCAACGGCTGGGTCGTCCCCAGGACCAGGTCACCTGTAGTCCTGTGAGGTCAGGGGCGGGGAGACGCCGCCACTTGCCGTGCCCCTTGCCTGCCAGAGCCCGTTGGGGGCTGTTACAGGACTGACACGTGGACCTCGCCCTCGGGTCAGATTGCCCCCAGACCCCATAGCGGCCACTCCCGATCCCACTGGGTCACAGCTCCAGGGGCCTGGGAGGAGTTCCCGGGCGCAGAGGACAGGCTGGCCCTGGGGCAGCACTACGCTCCTTCCTCTGCTCTCTTCCGAGGGCGTCCCTGCCCCCAAGCCCTGTCCCCTGTCCCCAAGCCCTGTCCCTCCCGCGTCCTTGCAGGTGGAGGTGTCAGGAATCTGAGGGCTCCCAGAGGGGTGTGAGGTCTCCTGCAGAGGCTTGAGGTCACCCGAGACTCACTGTCTCCCACGGTGGCTGCGACACTCTGTTTGCCATGGATGCCCCTGCCTGTGCTTCTGGGCACTAGCAGCGTGGGAGCTTCCCATGGGGAGAAGCACCTGCATCCCCTGCCTACCTAGAGATGCCAGAGGGCTCAGGACGCTATGCTCAGGCGTAGGACCGGCCGCCCGTGAGGAGGGCTGCGCTGTGTGGCCGTGTCCTTGTGCTCTGCAGCCTCAGGCTTGTTAGCAGCCGAGGCCCCGGGGGGCGTGAGGCTGGTTGGGTGTCACGCTGCGGCCGCGAGCAGTGGCGAGCGGGGCCAGCATCGGGCCGTAGGTGTGAGCCCACCCTCACCTGCCGACGGCCGCCTGTCCCCCACCGTCTGAGCTCGCCCTCCCTCCCTCCCTCCCTCCCTGAGTCCCAGTTCTGACCCCCGCCACCCCCAGAGAGGAGGGAGCTCCAGGCCCAGCCGTCACTGCACTCCTGGACAGTGCCCGGACCCCCGCCCCGCGGTGACTGCCACGCCCTCACCCGGCTGTCGCCCTGCACCCCCAGCACGCCCCACCCGCCCCCGCCGAGGGCCTGGCCCCTGTACCCTCACTGCTGTGGCAAACCCAGAAACCAAGGGCAGTGGTAGGGGACCGCAGGATCCTCGGGGCCTGGCCGGGTCCCCAGCCGAGGAGAGTCAGGTGCCCCCCGCAGCCCGGAGCCGGGCCTTGGTGGTGCTGGGCAGCACGAGCCACCCTAGTCCTGCTTGCTGAGAGCTCCCCGGGCGCGGGAGCTGCTGGGGCCATCGGGAGGCGTTAGGCTCCTCTTCAGACGCTGTCTTCATGCTGCGCCTTTGCATGTGTCTCCACTCGGTCTTGCTTGGAGAGGATGTGACGCGTCTTGTCTACGTGCGTTCTCGCTCTGTTCCTGTTTCCTTCAGTCTGTCTCCCGCTCCTCCCCTGGGCCCGCAGTGGTCCTCCTCCTCTCCCCCTCTCTCTCTCTGCCTCCCCTCCCTCTCCTCTTCCCAACTCCCATCTCGGAGCGGGAGTTGTACTGTGTGGACCTGCCCTGTGTGGGGCCGGCGGGCTCCCGGGCTCGTCCCGTAGCAGGCCTCTTCTCCCCTCGCCCTTGAGCCCTGTCCCTCAGCGCTGACTTTGGCCTGTCGGATGGGGTGGGTCTGGGGGGCGGACCCCAGGAAGGAGCTCCCGAGTCCCGAGTCCTGAGTCCTGAGGCCAGACCCTGGGTTTGTCCCCACCCCACAGGGAATGCTGCCGTTGGTCGTCAGGGCTTGGGGGGGGGGGGGCACGACCTCCGCGGTCCGGACTTTCTCTGTTGTAAGGGGGGGCGGTGGCGGGACTTGTTCCCAGCTCACCTCGGGCACTACTGGATTTTCTGCCCCCACCCCCCACCCCGGGTCTGGTCAGGTGGTTATGCAGAGGAGGAAAGCTCCCCTTCCCTCCCGGCCGCCGACTGCCGGGGTGCCCGGCCCCGGGGGGCAGGCGCTGGCCTGCGGTTCTCACCTCTGTCCTGCGGTCTGCCTACTTTTGGAACCTTTTTGTCTGTGTCTTTTCTCCACTGTTTTGGGTGAGCACAGAGCTAAGCAACCATTAGCCAACCCTGGGCTAAATGCTTGATTTGTATGGATTTTATGAAAACAGAAAGAGAGAAGATTCCAGGCAGTTCCTAGCAGTCGTGACCCTCAGTGAAGCATCAGTGGGCTGGAGTGCTGGGGTTCGGGGGAGCTCCACAGACATGGAAGATCTAGGGAGACCCTGGGCTTTTAGGGTTGTACCCCCGCCCCCCCAACTTCTTGGGATCAGGAGAGCCTGGTCTGCTGGGCTCCGGTAGGTTTTCGGAGGACCGGGCCTGACGGGGAAGGGGGCTGCCCTCTGTCTGTCGGAGAGCCCGGTGGGTGCTGTTGTGGGGTGCACCCTGCTGGTGCACTGCAGACTCCCGGGCTGAGGCCGCGGCAGGGGTGAAGTCGCATAGCCCAGGTCTCCCACCGTCTCCCGGCAGCACGAAGCTCCGTTGTCCATGGTCCCCCGTGGGCCTGGGACGTGGTCCCCTTCTAGAGCACAGAGGTGACTTGATTCCAAAGGGCGTCACGGGCTGCAAGTCAAGTGTGTTGGGCCGCATTTCACGTTTTTTTTTCTGTATAATTTGCTAAAAATAATTCAATTTTTGCCCTCCCCTCCCCGTCCGCCCCATCCGTCCGCCCCGTCCGCCCCGTCCTTCCAGACACTTGCTGTTATTTCTCCCTCCTGCATCGGCAGAGTGTCTCAGGGCCTCCAGGAGCCTTCGGTCACGTTTCTGTGTTTGAGCGCTGAGCCCAGCGCGGAGGCGGGTGGACAGCAGGCGTCCCGTCCCAGAGGGGCTGCGGCTTGGCTGTTCCACAAAGGGAAGTTGGCCTGTCCTCCTCAGCGGGTCATCACGGTTTGGGAACTTTGGCCTGAAGACAGACCTTGAGCGCCCCTTCCCCACCCCTGGCGCGTCTTCCTGGGGGCGCACGGGGTTCCCAGGTGGAGCACGGGAGCGCGGCCCTCTGCTAGGTGGCTTCCGAACCTGTTTCCCTCAGGAAGAACTCGGAAGAGCCCTTTGATGTTCTCAGCCTCGGCTCTGTGTCGTGAGAGCTGGATCCTTAGGCGAGCTGCTTCAGTTTGCCCCTCTGAGAAACGGGGTCAGTCCAGTATTTACCCGGTAGGGTTCTCGTAAGGACGGGAGAGAACAGTCAGTGCGGCCTGGTAAGTGGTGACTAACCGCCGCGTGACAGAGGCGATGAAGGCCGCGACAGGTTGATTTTAGTGAGGATGTCCTTGGAGGTTTCACCCGGCTGGGAGGGTCCCCAGGAACGACCCCAGGCGCCTTGGCCAGTTTTTCTCGCGGCCTCTGGGTCGCTCACCCTGGATTATGTGGTTTAAGCCCTGCCCCCTGGGGCCTCGCATCCCTCACCTCGTGTGGTCCCTTTGAAGAGGCTGGCCTGGACCGGGGCACAGGTAAACCCAACGGCTGATTCACACCTTTGATTCTCCTTTTAGGAGCTGGAGAAGCCCTAGTCAAGGATGAGAAGGGGGTGAGCACTGCCCGCCAGCATTGCAAACTCATGCTCCCCCATCCCCTAGCCATCTCCACCCGTTGTCCGCCTTCCAGATTCCCTTGCGGCCGCGCGGCCGCCCTGTAAGGTCCGTGCGGGTGGAGTCGAAGGAGGAGGGGACGGGGATTTGCAGGTCGGGTCTCTGGGGGCAGAAGACCTGACTCCTAACGGTGAGTCGGACTTCCCTCCGAGACCGTGTGCTGCCTGCCTGCGTGTGCGTGGACGTGGGGCCCCCGCGCTCTGTGCTGTCAGGGCCTATGGGAAACCCAGGAGCCGCCTCTGACCTGGACTTCGGAGGAGCTTCTGGGTACTTTATGTGCCGAGAGGCTACGGAGTGACGGCATCCGTCAGGGAAGGTGGAGGTGGCTTCATTGCCACTTACTGAGGAGGCCCCAGAGACCAGAGGCTTACCACCAGTCAGCCTGCGGGTGGCTTCTTGCTCCTTCCCCGCAAGTCCCACCGGTCCCGGGAGACGGGCTGCAGACCTCCCTCCCTCCTTCCCTGCGTCGTCGGTTCTGCCTCGGATTGTCGGCTCACCGCTGGCCGCTTCTCCCCCCCAGGGTTGGCCATCCTCCTGCTAATCAGGACTTACCCAAAATCCATGTGCTGCAGTTGGAAGAGGCTGGAGGAAGAGCGTGGTCGCCTCCGTGGGTGGCCCGGGGGGCACGCTGCACCCAGCGCTCTCCCTGCCTCTCCTCCTCGGGCTCCTCCATCCCGGGAAGCAGTGACACTGATAACTCGCCTTCTAGGTTTTCCTTTATGACCCGCGGGCAGTTCTCTCCCGTCCAGTGTGCACCGGTTGCCTCGGCCCAGCCTTGCAGCGGCCTGGGGTCCCCCGGGTCGCAGAGGCCGCACGGCTCCAGCAGAATCGTGGGCTTCGTTCTAACTGCAGGGTTGATCCATCAGGCGAATGACCATGTCCGCCCGCAGCGGGGGGACAGGGAGACCGTGGCGCGCGTGGCGTCTCTCCCATCCCCGCTTTTCCCACTGAGCCTGAAAGCGTAGACAGTCCTTGGACGTTTGCCACCGAAGGCAAGGGCTTCACGAGGCTGCCGGATTTGGACGCCCAGCGTCCGGGTTGACATCCACCTTCTTTTGGACTCTGAGCCTAGGCCGCGGGAGGTCCAGGCGCCCGCCCGCCAAGGTGCTGCTGGATGACCATGCCGCCGCCCCTGGCTGCCGGGTGCCGCCTGGCTCCGGTTGGCGCCAGGGAAGACGCCCGGTGAAGTGGGTTGTACGCGCCCCCTGCCTCACAGGGCGTGGGGCTCCTCGTGGGCCCTGGCCTTCTCCTCCCCAGAGGACAACGGTTCAGTGGCGGTCTTTACCTCCTCTAACCTGCCCTCTTACTTTCCACTTTAAGGTCTCGGTCGTGGTGATTTCTGGCAGCTTGGGGCACGGATGCCGCCTTCTTCCTGCGTTGAGTGACACGTGATGCGGCCCCCTACTAAAGCCTGTCTCCCCTTTTCTTAGGTCTTCTCATTGCTCCACACGGTGGTTTCCATCCGAGGTAGGCCTCCCGCGGCTCAAGCCTTCTACCGGCTTTTCTCCCTTCCAGGAACAACCGAGAGGCGGGTGCCCGGGGACCACCGTGCACACCTGGGACTGCCCAGCACTGTGCCTGTCCTCCCGTCGGCCGGTGCTGTGGTTTTCTTCCAGCCGCTCTTCGGACGCTCCCTCTCTGGGGGCTGACCTGTGCCTCTCTGATTGTCCTTCCAGAACACATCCACCTGCACCCGGGAACGCTGCTACACCTGAGAGGCTGGAGGCTCTGAAATACCAACGGATAAAGAAGCCCAAAAAGTCATCCAAGGGCTCCTCGAAGTCAAAGAAACGATCCGGTAAATGGCGGATCCTCTCTTTCCTCCTCTCTCCGCCGTCATTGTGGGGTTGTTCGGCTCGGGATCCCGTCCCTGGGTTGTCTCCAGAATTGAATCCAGCAGTTTATGTCACTGTGTCTTTTTAATATTAGTTACTAAGTAATATGTAAGTATGATTTCCATGTAAACGTTAGAAAGACAGGGTCTCGAATTTCCTCTCAATCGTTTCCTCCCCACTGGGAACCATCCTTTTGTTCTTTTTTTTTTTTGAGATTTTATTTCTTTATTTGACAGACAGCAGGGGAGCACAAGCAGGGGGAGCAGGGAGGGGGGAAGGGGAAGCAGGCTCTTTGCTGAGCAGGGAGCTTGGTGCGGGGCTGGACCCAGGACCCCAGGATCATGACCTGACCCAAGGCAGCCGCTTCACCGACGGAGCCCCCCAGGCACCCCGGGAGCCACCTTCTTGGTTGTAGATGTGCTTTCAGAGGGTTCTGTGCATTTGCCTCCAGGAGATGCAGCTTGTTGCCTCTATGCGTTTCCAGACGACATAAGTAGCATCTTGATCCCTTTCCCTTCTGCCATAGGCCTTTTGGAACTCCCTTTATTTCCTTATATGTTTCTTTGTTATTTCAGACCGTCTAGTTGGACGTGGGATTTGTGGGGTCCTACTCAGTGCTTAGGGCACCTGGTGGCATGGACCCGCCCTCTGCGGGATGACCGAGATAGAATGAAATCCCCTTACGGTAGAGAGAACATTCCTGCTGACATATGTCTGATGTTTTCATCCCACACGGAGGGGTAGCTGCTAAGGTAGCGCAAAAATAATTCAGCCCTTTCCTACACTTAGAAAATTCTTTGATATTTATCACGTCGTCTTTATTATTTCACCAATGGTTTTACGAATCTTGTCCCAGGCTGTCAAAAGAGACAGCTGGACAGCTTCCTCGCTGATCTTTAGTAACCACGGACAGTGTTACTACTTTCTTTGGAGGCGGGGTCACGGGCAAGCCTTCTACGAGGCCGCCGGGATCTTTGGAAGACAGGGAGCCTTTGGGTGGCGCTCATATCCTGTTGGTTTATAGATGGGCGAACTGAGGCAGAAGAGGAGAAGATGATGTTTTTAGGGCTTGAGTGAGGAATGGGAGCCGAAGCTTGAGTGCTCAACCCACTTAAGCTCGTTGCAGTTGAGGACGCACGTACCCACCCACCTACCTATGTTTGTTTTTTTTTTTAATTAAAAAAATTTTTTTTAAAGATTTTATTTATTCTTAAAGAGACAGAGAAAGAGAGACACAGGCAGAGGGAGAAGCAGGCTCCATGCAGGGAGCCCAACGTGGGACTCGATCCCGGGTCTCCAGGATCATGCCCTGGGCCAAAGGCGGCGCTAAACCGCTGGGCCACCTGGGCTGCCCTGTTTTATTTTTTTATTTGCTTTTTTTTTTTTTTTTTTTGCTTATTTATTTTTAACAAAAAGAGCCACACCAGATCCCTGTGTTCCCTCCTGCTCTGCCCCGGCGTCCTGTTCCTATAAGACGTTGATGGCTCCCAAACGTCTCTTCCAAGCCCCAGTCTCTTCCAAGAGCTCACGTCTCATGTTTCCAGCTGCCTGCTGAACACGCACTTAGATGTTTTATAAGCCTCCGAAACGTCCAAAATAGAGTTATCGATCACCCTCTCCAAATGTGCGTCTCCTACCTCCTCCCCACCTTCTTGCATAGCACTGCTACGGGCCTCGCCACTCAGCCTTGCTCCTTGTCTGGCCTCACGGGTCCTGTCTAGCCACTTGGTAAGGTCTGCGGGACCAACTTTTATAGCACGTCCTCCGTCCGACTCTTTCCCACCTCAATTGCTAAAACTAAAGCTATTCCCACCCTGATTCTCGCAGTGGCCTCCTTGCTGGTTGTCTCGCTCCCTCCTTACTCCTCCTACAGTGCAGTCTACACTCAGCAACTGGAGCGATCTTCAGACAATGCAGTAGCGTCCTCTTGGCAATGTACACACACATGCACCTGGAGAAAACCTTCTAGAAGCTTCCTGCTGCAGCCAGAGCAGATTCCAAGCTCTTTAGGATTCCCACCTCCATCTTCCTTGCCTCACTGTCCTTTGCTCGCTCTGCTTCAGCTACGATGGCCTCCTTCCTTCCTTCCTTCCTTCCTTCCTTCCTTCCTTCCTTCCTTCCGTCCGTCTCTGAAATGTGGCAGTTGGCTCATCAGCCATGGGTCTCACTTTCGCCCATCCTCCTTCTTTTGGGAAACTCCTCCCTTGGGGCTTCAGAAAGCTCGTCGGCCTTTCAAGAGTAGAACCATACTTTATTTTTTGGTTTATTTTTTAAGATTTTAGTCCTTTACTTGAGAGAGAGAGAGAACGAGTGAGAGGGAGAAGCAGGCTGCCTGCCAAGCAGGGAGCCTGAGGTGGGGCTTGATCCCGGGACCCCTGAGATCACGCCCTGAGCTGAAGGCAGACGCTAACTCACCGAGCCACCCAGGCACCCCAGGACCGTGCTTAGTCATTTGCTCTCACGTGGCCTTCTTTTCATCTTTCTTTGTAGGACTTTCAGGATCTGGAAATTTTATTTCTGTATTTTTTAAGTCCACACTAAAGTATAATTTTCTAGAAACCCAGCCCTTTACTGCCGTATCTGCAGAAGAGCCATGAGGCAGCGTGGTGGCCCTGGCGTCTAGGAAGGGCCTCGCCTGGCTCTACGGCAAGGATTGAAGTCTTGGGTAGAGTCCATCACTGCTGTGGGGCGGGGGGTGACAGCACGTGTTGAGGTCCACCCATCCTTGGAAGCCCCAATCCCCAGCTCCTACAATGATGCTTGGTACCTGGGAGGCATGGAAGGAGAAATATCGATATTACTCTGATAAAAGTTAAAATACTAGATAACAGGTTTTAAATCAAAACATTTAATATTACATAAAAGATAAGTGCCGGTGGACTGGGCGCATCCTGCTTCCCTCCGCTCTCCGTGCACCCAGGGGAGTGGATGCGGGTCATTGGTGCCCAGCAAGGACCCCCTCGGCCACAGGGCCCCCAGCCCTGGCTGCACCACAAGGGGCTGAGGGGTCACTGGTGGTGACGACGGGGTTGTCTGCTGCGGTCACCCCCGGCCCGGCTACGCTGATGAGTCTCGTCCTGCTAGAAAGCCCGGGGTGTGAGTCTCCGCGGATGGAAGAGGTGAGTGCGTGGGGTTACTGTCTTCCCTTTCACCCACTTTATTTTCTTCCTGTTTGTTTGCTGCACCTGTTCCCTCCTCCCTAGACGGTCCTGCCTCCCAGGCTCAGCAGCTTCCAGACTCCCAGGTTCTGTGGCCCGATGAAGCCGTCTGCCTCCGAAAGAAGAAGAGACATTCTCGGCCTGACCCCTTTGCCCGCCTCTCAGACCTGTGCCACCGCCAGCTCCCGGAAGACCAGACGGCGATTCTCAACAGCGTGGATCACGACGACCCCGGCCACGCCACCTTGCTGTGACGCCACGAGCGCTGAGCGGTCCCGGAGCGGCGTCGCGGCGGCGCTGGGCTGAGGGGCCGGGGAGGGGGCCGGGGTGTGCCGGCAGGGGGGCGGCTGGGGGGCTGCTTCCCCCGCGGCCTGGCCGGCGGCGTCGCCGTGAGGACAGAGGGCCGGGGCTCGTGGGAGCGATTAGGAAGCCAACAGGGGTCAGGGAGGGACCCGCCTTGCCCCCCTTGGCTCTCCGGCGGCGGCGGGATGTTTCCGCCTCCGCAGATCCCTTGGGAGCGAGGAAGGGAAAGCGATGGCTCTTACTGCTCTCCGCTCTGTGGGGTGTTCGGGTCCTGGAGGAGGGCTGGGCTCCCCTCCCCTCTTCCGAATCTACATATACATAGATATAGATACAAATGCATCGTATGTAGTTTGTGGGCCTCTCTATGTATATATATGTACATTGAAGCAAAGTGCTGTTTATTTCTGTGGTCAGTGGAGGAAGGAGGAGGAGCGCGGCGAAGGCGTGGGGTCCGTGGGGGGGACCCGCAGGGCCAGCGGGCGTCCCCCCGCAGCCAGGAGCCGGGCCTCCTCCCCTGAACTCCCCGAGCACGGAGGGGCCGCGGCTGGGCTACCGCACAGCTAAACCCGAGCCTTGGGCCCGGCTCAGGCCACGCAGCGGGGGCTGCTCAGCAGCGAGGCGGCCCCCCCCGCAGCCCCCCGTCCTGCGGCCCCGGTGCTGAGCCCTGAGCTGCCGCGGCTCTATTTATATCCTGCTCGGCTCAGCGCCCTCCCGAGTGGAGGATTGGATCCCTCCTTTCCTTTTGTGGGAGCTAATTCCCCAGATTGAGTAATTGCCACTTGCGGGCCCGCCTGCGGCTCCTCCCGCCTCCCCGCGTGCTGCCTGCGGGCTCCTCTCTGCCCGGGGTTCAGCTGCTGGGTCGGGTCGGGTCGGGTCAGGCCAGGCAAAGGGAGCGGCCCAGATTCCCGGTCCTGGGGGCACGCTGGGCCCCCTGCCGTCCCCTGGATTCATTTACAGGAACCGGCTGAGGCAGGGGTGGAGCTGGAAGGGGAGGTGGGCCGGGGCCTGGGCTCCGACCTTTTCTGCCACAATCTCGTCCTAGTTCACAGCGTTAGCAGCAGAAGCGCCTGTGAGGCCGTGTTGCCCTGCCTGAGGGTGCGTCTGTGTCCCAGTGTGATGGTGGATGGTGGTGCTGCCGGGCAGTGCCCCGCTCCGTGGGGCCCGTGCTCTGGCCGCCTGGGGATAAAGGTGCTGCGGGTCCTCGACGGGTCTCCTCCTGGTGCTCTGGTCCTGGCGGCTCCGGGCACCTGCCTCTCCCCGCCACCTGTGTGGCTGCCGCCTGGTCAAAGCGCCAGAGGCTCCGCACAGTTGCTAGCAGGAGAGCGGCGCAGGGGGAGGCCCCGAGGGCTGGGGAGCGGCGCCTCGCTGGGAGCCCCATCTTAGGGTCGGTTCTTCTCTGCCGCACAAGCTCTGGTGCTTCCGTCCTGTCGCCCCGCCAGTGGGGCCCGACTCCGCCTTGGGGGTCTCCACGTCCCCAGCCACGGGTCACCCGAGGGTGGGGAGGCGGAGGGGGAGGGCCTCACCCTGGGGACCCTCTGTGCTCCCTGCCCTGGGCCTCGGGCGTCCGGGACCACCCGGCCAGGGTGAGGAGGGGCAGAGGCCGGGCCTCCGCCTGGCGCCCCAGGGCAGCTCTACCTCCGCCCGGGCGTGCAGGGAGCGGTCGCGGGTCTCCCGCTGGGTCACTTGCAGCCTGTCCTGGTGCGCGGGGTGCGTGCCGACCGGGCGGATCCCGGCTGAAATGTGGGGGTGTGATCCGTGGGACCTTAGGGTGGGGGGGGCCCTTCCTGGGCGCTGTGCTCGAATTCTAGGTCCCAAGCGTGGAAAGGAAGAGGAGGAGGTGGGGGGGCATAGGCTCTTCGGGGCACCCTCGGGGCCCCCCTGGCTACGGCTCCCGGCTCCCGGTCAAGGGCCCACCCCAGGCGGTCTCGGAGCTTCCACGGTGCTGACTCCTGTCTTCCCTGCCTCTGGCGGGGCCCTTACCTCGGCACATCAGACCAAATGCTTGGGCTCTGCTTGCGTCCCCAGGCTGGGGGAGGGACACCACACGGCTCTTCACGGCCGCAGCCTCCCGTCCTCCCGCGGCCGTGTCCTGGAAGGCCGGCGGCCCCCTGCACCTGGGGCTCTCCCGGCCCTTTGGGCGCCGTCCCCCCGTCCACGCGACGGAGGGTAAAGGGGCCATGGGCACATGCTTCCATGCGGGGTGTGTGCCCGCGTGTGCATGACGGGGCCGTCGTCATCGCTAGGGCCCACTGTCCTCTCCTCCCCACTGGCAATCGCAGTGCACCCTCTTGAGCTCCCACCACCTCGTGCCCCACCGCGGGGCCAGCAGACACCCCCCAGACCCCTCCCTTCCAGGCCTGGTGCCTTCGCGGGGAGGCAGCCCCACAAAAGCCCATGCCTTGCATCCCGGGTTCCCGCCTGCGCCTGACTGAGCCCCGGGACTGCCTCGGGGGCCGGGGGCTCGTGCAGCAGGACGGGGGCCATGGGTCCCGAGGGGCTCAGGCTGACAGCGCGGGGGCGGGGGGGGGGACTAGCAAGGAGGAGGAATCGGATCCTGGATCTCGGAAGCCCGCTGACCACATGGCGCGGCTCCGGCATGGCTCCGTGGCTCGTGTGGGGCCCTGCATGCGGGTAGGCGTCCGGGGCCCAGTGGGGCCCATGCGGGGAGCCCTGCCTGCCTCCTCCCTGACCCGGGGGCCGGCGCTCGAGGCCCCTGGAGGGTCCCCTTTCTCCAGAGGGAGGCTGCTGTGAAGGGCCTGTGCCCGGCGGCCGTGCGCCGGGGCCTCTCAGGCAGGGGTGGGTGACCACTGACACTTCTCAATGCTCTCTCGTCTTTATTTTGGTTTGGGATCTAAAATATTTATAGAGTCGTGTCGATTCCAGTTGTTTTCCTGTGGCCTTTTTATGCAGAGGAAACCGGGTAGGGTTCAGATGTGAAATTTCCTGACTAGCTTTGTTCTTGTTTTTTACCTCGTTTTCGTTTTGTTGTTTTTGCTGAGTTGACAAAACAGTAGCTTCAAGGGAGAAACAGACTTCACAAAAAAACGTCAGGGCGACTTTGCCCCTCCCCGGGATTAGAATCCAGGGCCGAGGTGTGCGTGGCTGCAGCTGTTTCTTCCAGTTTTGTTAGAAAGCCTTCTGGGGGGTTGGGGTGGGCTGGGGGGAGAATTGTACATAAAGTACGTTTTATTACTATGTAGAAACATAAGAAAAGAGAAGCTAATGGTTAATCTCGGGCTTGCTTTGCTTGCATGTAGAGGAGCTTTGGGGCACCCTCACGGGTCGCTGGGGAGCAGTCGGAAAGAGTCAAAGGGTAGAGAGGGCGGGAGCGGGGAAGAGCGCGCGTCTTCATCCGCCCTCCTGGCCCGCCCTGCCATCATGTCATGTCCTCTGTAGGACACAGGGAGGCAGGCTTGGGCAGGCCGGATGCTTGGAGCCCCAGGGGCCGCCCTTGTTGCTCTGGGGGGGATGGTCCGGATCTAAGGTGAATAAAGGACTTGGCGGGGTGGGGTGTTTCAGGAGCGGGAGTCAGAGAGGGGGAGCACAGAAAGGAGGTCAGAGCTTTTGTGCAGGGTCTGTAAGGCCGGAAGGGGGATGGAGGGCGAGGTCAATCCCATGGGAGGCGGTGGGGACCCTGAGATGTGATAGTGAGGCCAAGGCAGGATGGGGAACATCAAGCCTTACCTTTCTGTTTGCAGCATGTGGCAACTTACCCCTAAGGGTACCATGTACAAGTTGGGTAGGGATGGGGGTCATCCCAAGAAAGCAAAGACGCGCCATTGCCCGGGGCGGGGCAGGCTGGGGAGTGGTGGCAGCAAGGATGGTTTGGGGGACAGGGTGGGAGGGTGATGGAGCCGTTGAAGACGGACTGAGGAGCAGGGTCTCGGCCCAGCGGCCCAGCCTGGCTCTCGGGACGGGTCTCGCGTCCTTAGCTGGCCTCCCTCGCGTCTCCTAGAATTAGCCTATAACACGAAGTGCCCGAGCCAAACGCGGTCATATCCTCTGTGATGTCCTTCAACTTCATCCGTCTGCTTTCCGGGGTTGCTCAGGCCCGGAGCTAGGAGATTTGTCCTGAGAGCCCCGTCGGATCGCCAGCTCTGTGTCGGGGGAGAAGGAAGACTCGTTCTCATGAGCTTCGTGTGCTCGTTTTCCTAAGCGGGAGCGTCGGGCGGCCTTTTCCCTCCCCTCTCTCCCGTGATCGGAAGACGCGGTTGCTGGTGGAGGAGGACGGGGGTGGGGGGGTGGTGGTGGCTGGTGCACCTGTCCCCTTTTCTTCTTGAGCACAGAGGCTGCCTTTGGACCGTGAAGCCACACAGTGGCTCCAGACCTGGAGGTCTCGTTCTCACTTTCTCCTCCTTCGACGGCATGAGGCCAGAGTCTGGCATCGAAGGACAAACGAGACCGGCCCTTCCTCTGTCCTCTCCGAGTCCGCAGCCCGGCTTCCTCTCACATCGAGAGGCAGAATGAAAAATCTCTTCTTTAGAAGAAGTCCATAAAAATCAAGCCCAGGCGGGACGCCAGCCCTCCTGGCACCTTGACGTTCGGTTAGGGAGGTGGGGGGGTCCCCATTACCCCCCATCCTTCTGATTGGTGGTGAAATCATGCTGCTCTAGGGCTTTTTTTCTGCCCCCCCCCCCGCCCCCGTCCGTAGTTTTCAAATAAGTCGTGAACAAATAGAATGTCCTCACCACATGTTCTGTGTTTTGGAAGTGGTTTCACAACCTCATTTTGAGCTGATCAAATAATTCCTAATAGATCTGATCCAAAGACATGCCCCTCCCCGCCCCCTGCCCCAGACCTTACCCCAAGGGTTTCTGGGTAGGATAAAGAAAACTGAAGTATCAGTGCAAATATCCTTAATGGCCTGCCACACCTTATGGAAGGGAGAGTTGGAGGATCTCTGTTAATAAATCCCTTGCTAGGATGGCAGCCAGCAGTCGAACTCACTTAGGTATTCTCTTCTGTCATGGGTCGGTAGTAGTAGTTGGGGTTGTTGAAGACGTAATGGGCAGCTCTGGACCCCTGGCTGGGGAGACTTAGGTTGGGGAGTGAGGGGGGTGCAGAGGCTCAGTTCCTGTCCCCGGTACCTTGGCTGTTTGCCTTTCCCATCCCGCTGGATGGGGACGTGGATGGCTGTCTTGGCCTGTTGTTCCTTTTGGTCTCGAAGGAATGTGCTTCACCGTCCCCACCTATCCCTGGCACTGGATTTCCTGGATTTATTTTAGGAACTAGGGCAAGCTCTCCACCTCCACCCCATATACACACCAGCTAGGCCTTTCCTTCCTTACCCCACTTCTTTACGGCTCCAGGGATCTTAAATTTGTGCATGGTTTACAGATGGGGAGACGGTTGGGTGGGGAAGGGAATCTGGGAGGGGAGATGGGTTGGGCTGGGGGGGGCGGGATTTACATTTTCAGCCTTAGAAACACTGCAAGCATGTTTTTGGGGTTTTCACATATTAGGTGGAAGGGGCAAGTGCAGACCCTCCTCGTGGGCGATGAGGGCTTCGAGGCTTTGTGCTTCCTTTTGGCTTAGGGCATCCTTGAAACCTCATTTCTGATAGAGGGGAATAGACCTCCTCATGGGCATCTTGTAGTCCGTGGAAGGCAGTTGCCAGTCGCTTTGTCAGTGCGTATTCACTGCCCATGCGAGCAGAGAGGTCTGTCAGTGGACAGCGGCCTACCTGGGCCAGGAACGGGGCCGTCTCCCCCGTCCCTCTAAGTTGTGGGGTCGTCTCCCTGGTTCTCCGGCCCCCGCCAGCTGTCTAGTCTGTGCTCCTTTCCTGGGCTCAGGAAGTGAGAACGTGTGTGCGCCGTGTGGGTGCGAGACTGGGGTTTGCGTGTGAGAGTGTGTGGGCGTGGTGTGTATGTGGTGTTTGGGGAGTGTGTGCTGTTGTGTTGTGTGATGTAGGTGTTTGTGTTTGGCGTGTTTGTGGTGTGTGTATGTGAGTGTGGTGTGCGTGTATGGGGTACGTGGGTGTTTGTGTCTGGCGTCTTTGCCGTATGTGGGTGTGTGGTTTGTGGTGCGTGCGGTGTGGGGTGTGTTTGTGGTTTGAGGTGTGTGTGTGTGTGTGTGTGTGTGTGTCTAGAGGTTTATAAGGACACAACTAATTTGCCTGAGGAGCATCAGGCCCAGACGACCCCCTCTTTGGTTGACTCTTTGATAGGCAACTTCTGTGTAGGTAGGAGGGTGAAATTAGTGACACACCATCCTTAGTGTATTTTTTATGGAGATTGTATATAAAATTATATAAGTGCATATAATTTGTTCTATTTTAAGGAGAGAGGGAACTTATGTAATGGGTGGGTGGGTGCAAGGATCAGATGCAGTAGTCAGGAGTGGGAGGCTTCAGGCAAGTGGGGCATCTGGGGAGTGGGAAGCGGGAGGACAGGAGACTCAAGCTGGGCAGGAGGAGTGGGGCTCACGCCCTGGGCGCACATATATAAATATACAGAAAGCCTATATAAAGTCTAGCTAGCTAGCTTATCTATATATCTATATATCTATATGAAGTCATAGTTTGCTTTATTTTTGTACCTGTGCTTAGAGACGTCTTGAGCCGGACCGCCTTGCCCAGGTGGCCTGGAATACGAGCTCATGCCTTGATGCCCCCACCTCCCCCGTCCTCCCTCCATGCCGCTCTTCCCCTGAGACGCTCTCTGCCTAGAGTTGCTGGGGTCTTCCGGATGGGAATGTGCGTACAGGAAGATTAAAAAAAAAAAAATAGCAAAACGAATGATCGACTTGCGGAAAGGACAAGTGAGCCGAGGGTTGTGGGAAGCTGCCGGATCTGATGGCCCCAAGGAACCGGGATTCGGGGAAGGACACTGAGGCTCGAACACGTTGGCACGGTGCCTACTGCGGTGAGGACGGAGAGTGACGACTGTGAGTCTGCCCTCCTGTTGCCAGGGGTTGGTACCCGGCTCCTCTGAAGGAACCCGGCTCAGCGGCATTAGGAAGGAGGCTAGGGTTCCCTGCGGGCTGACAGCACCTAGGTTACAGCACCTTGACCCGCGCGCTCTCGGACGGTGTGGTAGCGGGAGGGAGGCGCCTCGAGACAGCTTGTCCAGGCCGCCTGCACGGGCTCAGGCCTGGAGACGAATACCCGGGTCATTCTTGCTGCAGATTCTTGGAACCAGTGTGAATGTGATATATCTAATATAAACATGTCTTATATGCGTTCTTAGAGTTATTATTTTGATCGGAAAAATACGGTGTCACTGGAAATAGGGTGGTCGAGTCCTGGGACACGGAGTGGAGGACGAGGTGCGGGAGAAGCACTCTGGGCGTGACGGGGAGGATGGGGCTGGGTGGAACCTCCTGCTCCCTGGGAACTTAACAGAGCCAAACATCACCACACTGGACGAACTTGGCCCAGAATTGGAGATTTTGGAGAGCGGGAGCTCACTTGCACTGGCGCAGGAAACTTTGTGCGGCCTGAAGAATACCTCCTTGAGAATTCAAGACCTCACATACGCTGCAAGGGCTGTGCACCTTGCAGCCTCAGCAATTGTCTCTTGGGTGCTAGCTTTTCCTTCTGACTTGCCAGAGCTCAGAGTGATGTGTTTGAAGCTGGGAAAGGGCCAGATGGTACAGGCAGCCAGGAGAGACGTGTGCCTGCAGCCTTTTCTGCTCTCATCCTTCTTGTCAACTAAAAAAAGGCAATACTAACCCTTCCTCCCCAACCAAAGTGTCGTGTTGTCCCAGAGTTTCTGTCTTAACGGAGTTTGATCATTAGAAGGACTCCGATGCTTCGGCCACCAGTAGGAGCTCTCTTTACCATTTGGGGATATTATGGGAAGAGTAGGTTGGGGTAGAGCTTGAGCCTGACTCCTGACCCTACTGCCCCAACAGTGTAAACCTTATGGGGCTTTGCCATCCACTCAGGCACTGTCCTAGAGGCCCCGGGAGTACTTGCTCAAAACACTTCTCATTTTCTAAGGACACCGAAGGAAAATGGGCTTTGTCCAGACAGTACTGGAAGGGCGCTAACACTGAGTCCAGTTGGCCGTCGTGTCCATCCTTGACCAACTTTTTCTGCAGTCTTCCAGGAGGCCAAAGGAGGATATAGCCAGATGTTTCTTAGTAAGGTTTTTCAGGGAGGCTGGGCAAGAGACAAAGCAGCACATTCTATGTCCCTTCCCAGCTCGCGACCTAACCCCTTTCAACCCATCCAAGCCTCCACACAATGAGGGCTTCCCATTATTGGTTTTGTTTTGTTTTGTTTTGGCTCTTAAAGTGGTCATCCCTTCTTTCTCCGTAGACTCTGTCCCATTTCTGGTACTCACGCGACCAGCAGAATAAATCACTTTAGCATCCCAGGCCTCTCAGAGAGATAGTAGTACCCTCCGTAGATCTACAGTCGCTCTAAAACTTACTTCTTCCCACATTATACTCAAAGCTTAGAATCCTCAGCAGCATCAGAGTTACAAGGTCAAAAGTCACTGGCCACATTCCCATTTCATTCTCTAACCTCCAGTTGGACTCTTTCATGTATGGAAGGAAAAATGAAGACAAGGGACGTGGGTCCCCCTTGAAATTGTGGTGCTTGGAGGGGATCGGATACTCACTTCGGCCCTTTCCACGGTCCTGGCCGTCGGCCCTCAGAGAGAGGTGAAAGGCAGACAGCGGAGCGGGGAGGGAGAGCGCCCGGGGTAGGGTTCCAGGCTCTCTGAAGAGCCAGCCTTCTACAAAGTCCCACGGAGCAAAATGGGTTGAGATCTGGTTCTATATGGAGTAGGCAGAAGTTCCTGTCTGGGGCCTGTCGGTTAGTGGGGCCGGTTGGTGATGGGTGCTCGGAGGAGGCCCGTGGCCCGCGCTGGGAGCCACGCTCCTTGGCCCCCCCCCTCCTTGGCCCTCGGTAGGAGGGATACTGCAGTTTGGCTTTTCGGCTGGCGGCTGGCGGCGGACCCCGGGGAGTTGTTGGACTTGTGCTGCCTCTGGCTGCTGGACGGGGCAAGGGCTGGGAGCAGACGGGTCCGGGACTGTGGGGGTCACAGGCTTCCCCCCTTTGTCATCAGCTGTGGGGGGGGGCTCCTCCGCTGGAGATGCCCCTGCTGGCGGCCTGCGATGTCCGATGTCCGGAGTGGGGGGAGCAGGACAGGCCTCCATACCGACTGCTGAGCGAACGGGCTGGGCGGGGGCGCTTCTGGAAGGGTCTCGGCTGCTGGAGCCCTGGGCGGAATGGTGCGGCAGGGAAGAAGAGCAGTGGGAAGCTCCGCTTACCGGTCTCCAAGGGTCTTGACCTGCCCCTCGGACGTCCCTTCCACGCCGCCGTCTGCGGGGCTGGCCGGGTGGTGTGGGCTTTCGGCCGCCGCCCCCTTTGCGCAGCCCCGACCTGCTTCTTGTGGGGGGGGGGGGCGCCCTGCAGGTGCAGCGTCCTCTCTGCCGCCAGGACAGATGCTGCATCCTGGGCACGTCTTCCACCGCACACCTGGAGGCCACGGGGTGTGACTTCCTTCCCCGTCTCCCCGGGGTCCGCGGACCGGGTGAGGCTCCCGGGGCTCCCTCCCCGAGGCCCCCAGCCTCCAGACGCCCGGTAGCCTCCCAGTCCTTTCCTGGCGAGTCTGGATGCGACCATCAGTTCCGTCACGGGAGCTCTTGCTCTCACTTCACCCTCTTTCTTTCCCTTCTTCAGCTTTCTTTGGGAGCCACGCCCCACCCATGCCGGGTCTTCTCGGGACACCATTCAAACCTCGTTTCCATTCTTGAATGTCAAGTATTAACCACATAACCGCGCTAGGGTGCTCTATGGTGCTGTTCCTGAAGAGGCCAGCTGGACTGAACCTCCTTCGTCCCACTGGTTCCTTAAATCCTTGCTGTATTTTGTCTTCTAATTTCTTTTCTCCCTGGGGGTTGGGGGTGGGAGACATGGGGGTGGCCTTTGTGTTCTCTCCCTCTCTTTTCTTTGTGTACGGGCTGGTGAAAGTCAGTTATCACGGGCAGCTGACTTCACGGCTTTGGTTGGCGGACTTTGGTTAATTATTAAAGACAAACCAACAAATTGTACAGCTGCACACAGAACACCTTTATGTGTGGATTTGAATGGCAACTAGAGGCTTACTTTTTGAACTTCAGGTATGTAACTCAAAAGTAAATAAAAACACTATTTTTTCAGTAAGCTTTTTTTTTTTTTTTTTCCTTCTAAGAGACGATTTAGAAGTCAAACTGTAAGAACATTAAATCGGTGCTGTACCAAAGCCTTATGTGGACATACTTACACTCTGTACGGCCGGTCTCTGGTAGCTTCCTGCTCTCTCACCCTCTTCTCAAAAGCCTGGGGGTGGATGCCAGCCTGTGCCAAGCCTGGGGCCGGGTCTCGAGGACCTGGGGGCCACGGGGACGCCTGGGAGCAGAGGATCCTGGTGAAGATGGGACACCGTGCTGCCTCCTGAGTAGACTGAAGGGAAACGAGGCATTTGTGTATGTGTGGGTGTGTACATGTGTGCGTGTGCGTGTGCTTACAGGTGCACAATGCCAAAGCAAATGCGTTCCCCGGGGGTCTGAAAGGGAGACCCAGGTTGGCTCGGGGAGGGGGCTGGCTGTAATGAAAGGGGGAGCATCTCCTCTCCCCTATTTCCTGTCCTTCCCTCTCCCCTCCGTCAGGGAAAGGGGGTGTATGGAAACAGCCACTCTTAACCAGGTGCTTTTCCCTCAAAATCTCCAAATGCTAAGCATCTATGAAGAGCCCATCCAAGAGGCAGGCGCTCCGGCCACCGGATCCCGGGCTGCCGAGGCAGGGAGGAAGCATTCCTCTCTCCAGCTCTGGCTTGTCCTCTTGGGGAAGGGGGCTCCTCGGGCAGGGTTCCTTGACCTCCATCCCAGGCCCCGGCCTGTTCGAGCTGCTGCCCCTCCAATGGGCTCTGATTGGCTGTCCTACCCCTTCCCCATCCGCAAAGAAGACCTGGCTTGAGACCACCCCTCAGCCACGCCCGCCCTCGGCCCTAAGCAATAAAGCCTGCCCTAGCTACCAAGGACTCCTTTGGCCTTAGACTCTCGCCAGTTAAAAAAACCGAGTGACGCCCTGAATTCAATTAGGGAGAGGATCTATCTGCAGCCTGCGTTGGCTCCAGCTGCCATGCCAGGCTCCACTCGCTGGTACTTTCAGGCTTGCCGGATACTAACCAACTTATCTCCAGTAACACCGCATGTTCCTATAGTGAGTTAAAAATCAAAACAAGCAAACACGTGCATAAGCAAACAAACGAAAAACAGGAAAAAGGGCACATCCGACGACGAGATGCGTAGCCAGTGAAGGTATCCTGGGAGTGTTGCAAGTTAAACTGATGAAAAGAAGTTTAGTATTTAACTGCTCCTCATGTAATATTACTCTGCTTCAGAAATGTTTTGTATTTTGATATAAATAAACATTTGCTAAAAAAGTTTATTTCCTAATTTTTATTTATGCCTAGGAAGTATTTTCCGATATTTTCTAATCTCACCTCTGGCTTTGGGTCTCCCTAATTTAACCCTAAAATTTGAAACTCGTGACTCAGGCTGATTCTGGAAGGATTTGAGGTGTGGAGAGTAAGGAAGGACTCCTCTCTCACTGAGCAAACACGTCCTGAGGGTACGGGATGTGGGAGGCCCTGTTCTCTTCAGCTGGAATCTTTTTTTTAAATAAATATTTTATTTATTTATTCATGAGAGACACAGAGACACAGACAGAGGGAGAAGCAGGCTCCATGCAGGGAGCCCGACGCAGGACTCGATCCCGGGTCTCCAGGATCACGCCCTGGGCTGGAGGTAGATGCTAAACCGCTGAGCCACCCGGGCTGCCCCCTTCAGCTGGAATCTATCTGTGAGCAAAACAGACTAGGTTTCCCTTCTTCTAGGGCTTCTGTTCTGGTGGTGGGGAGACAGACCATAAGCAATTATCGCAATGAGGAAATTGCATAGAATATAATAAGGTGATAAGTGCTTTAGGGAAACAAAAAATAGAGCAGGATAAGGGACAGGTGGAGTATGGAGGGAGGGGGTCGCTGCAGTTTAAGCCCGAGCAGGCCTCTCTGGGAAGGTAACACTTGCACATAAACTGACCGGGACGGCTCGGCTCAGGGTCTAATAAAGTTCTTTAACTCCGTAGATGTCTTTACAGTGCCTGAGAGCAACCGGAAGGCACACTGACTTTTCAGTTACGGGATGAAGGTAATTTTTTGTTTGATTCCATCTTTGTCTAACTGAGCTCCCACCCTAAGGGGGGCTGGCCCTGGGCGAAGTGTTACTATGGGAGTCGGAGGTGCCGTGACTCCTCTCTGCTTGAATTACGCCTTTCCTTCCACTTGAGGGGATTAGCTGGCCTCCACATCTCATTCCGTCATCCCCGGGGTTGATTTGGTGGATTTGACGGCCCAAAGCAGCGAGCTTTCCCTCCTTTAACACGGCATCCTTCTTGTTTCTTCTTTTTTCTTTTCTTTTCTTTCTTTCTTTTCCTTTTTCCTTTCCTTTCCTTTCCTTTCCTTTCCTTTCCTTTCCTTTCCTTTCCTTTCCTTTCCTTTCCTTTCCTTTCCTTTCCTTCTTTCCTTTCCTCTTTCCTTTCCTTTCTTTTCTTTTCTTTCTTCCCTTTTCTTTTTTAGAGAGTGAGAGCACTCGTGCGTGCGTGCACATGCCATGGGGTGGGGACAAAGAGAGAGAGAGAGTCTTAAGCAGACTCTTGAGCCTAAATCAACAGCCAGAGGCTTAATGGACTGAGCCCCCCAGGCGCCCCTGTCTTGTTTCTCGATGTCCTTCCTTGGGGTCTATCTCCGCAGCACTCCGATTATCGATCAACTCATAGGCTGCTTATTTTTAATTTCAGTTGGTCTTTGGGCGGCAGATACCGTGATGTCCCTGTTTATGCTCAAGGGTCCCAAGGGAAGCAAACAACCAACCCGTCAGCCGAAAAAAAACAAAAATAGGTCCATCTACAAATTTACACACGTTTGCCATGGAGTAAAAAGCCTCCACATAAAATTCCCTGAAGGCCACGAGACGGGGCCGTGATGCAGGGGATGTCTAGTATCCATGTGCTGGCTTTGGCCTCACGCTCTGGTCTTGGTTCTCATCCCTACAGGTTCCATTTCGTGTCCTTTGCCCTCTGTCATAGCAGGCCACGATGGAAATCTTTTTGGTACTTCTCACAGACTCTCTGCTGTTGGTTTTTAAAAACCGATACATGAAGGAGCGTTTTGCAGTCCCCTACTCACATACACAAGTGTGGCCACGTCATCAAGCCCACGCTTGCACGGGCCAGCTACCAGTGCCCGCTCATTGGGCGCCAGAGCCCGGTGGTCCATTGATCCTCTCCCAGCGTGTGTATGTGGCAGGAGGAGCTTGCGGACAGAACGTTTCTCTTACATTTGTAAGTAGTGAGGAAAAAATAAGTAGTTTGGGTCAAGAGGCCCTTCTCTGTGTTAAATGATGTAATTTTAGGGACTTCGATCTATTTTCAAAATTGGCCCTAACTTCACGTTGACCCAGGGCTCCATGCTTTAAGCAGTTCTCTTGCATGTGTATCACTTGGTGCTCATGGTAACCTTATGGCTTAAGTAAAGTAGGTGTTTCCGTTTTTTAGAGACAGGAATGAGATGGTGAGAACCAACAAATGAGTCAACCCATCAATGCCCCTCGTTTCCTCTTCCCCTCTTCCCTCCTCTGTGTCCCCACCCCCATCACTTTGTCCTCCGTTTTCCACCTTTCGTCCAGCCCTTCCATACCCCTCCTCATTCCACAGAGGCCTTAAAGGCAGCAAGAAGTTGCCTAGAAAATAAGAAGAGGCCTCAGACACTAGTCCTGGTCCCATACTTTTCCCCTTAGTCTTCCTTTCAGATGGATGTGACCCAGTACCTGGAAACCTGTATTTTCCCTGTGAGGTCAAATAGCCCCTTGAGTCTGGAAGATGAGACTCTGGAACCCTACTGAGCAAAGCCAATACATGTATAATGGGGATTCAGCTAAATGACAGTGACAAGAAAGGTGGGGAAGACCATGTGATAAGCAAACTTTATAAGCTTTATCCACCTCAAGACACTACTGATTTCTGGGGTCAAGACTATTTGCTTTTAGATTTTAGGAATAAACCAGGCTGGTCTTGGGCAGTAAAGGACCTTCTGTCCTCATGCAGACAGCATGGTGCATGGTGAGCCCAGGTCAGACTTGTAATCCTCAGCCTTCTCTTTTGGGATTCCTTTCCCAATAAAAATACCTATTGAATCCTTTCCCTCTGTGATCCTTTTGTCCACAAACATGATGTTAAGGAAGGATCTCAAGATGCTTTAGTTTCTTCATCAAGAGAGCTGGGCAGGATTTCCCCAGGACCCTGAAATCTCAGATTGTAGCTCACTCTGCTTTTGAGAAATTGCCTTTCTCCTTTATGTCCTCAGCCCCGGTCTATAAACTGGCCATATTTATGATGGTTTCCTGCCCACTCCCCTCAGGCTCCCTGATCCCCTTTGTCTTGGTAACTGATGAATTTGGGGACACAACTTAACCTTTCTAAGGGAGCTACGCGCTTGCCGGTTTCCCTCGTTCAAGAAACGCTGGGTGGGAGGCGTGCATTCTCTGCGCTGACACGTACTCTCAGACCTCGGGACGCTCTGGTCAGTTTGTCTCGGGGAGCTCCCTTAGCAGCACCAGATTGAGCCACAACGTTCTACGGTTCAGCCAGAAGCCATTCCAGGGAGAGGGGCAACATTCCCTCCTTGCCAGCAACCCTGATCTCTACGACAAGGTATTTTAGAGCTCTTATTTCATTTGGCTTTGAGTGAAGATATATTCTTTCTGCCCACATAGGGAGGCGAGAAATAAACCCCTTAGCATTTACAGATGCTCCCCATAAAGCAGTAACTCGGGACTGGAGTCTCTCCTTTCTCTTCCCTCCCCAGGCCTCTATCTTACCAGTGCAGAGGTGTGGGGTGGGGGTGCTGCCTCTTGGTAGGTTGCGATGGACTAACTGGCCCTCCTGACAGCTGTGGCTACCTTGGGAGGGAGAGGTACTTAGCTCCCCTTTATCCTCAGGTTGGGACCTTGGTTGCCCATTTGGCGGCAGCAGGAGTGTTACCTGTCAAGTGCCCCTTAACACTGTTAGACTAGCTCATTGTGTGTCTGCCTCACTCGTGTGTAAGCTCCGTGGGGATTGGGCCCTATCTGACCTGTTCACTGTTGGAGTCCGAATGCCTCTCACAAGAGAGAGAGATTTAATAAACACTTATTGAAAGGATGAGTGGCTGGTCAGAAAATGCCTATTCTGTTTGGCAGCATTGAATTTGCTGGTCATTGGTAGTCTTGGTGAGAGCAGCGTCAGTGCACCCGTGGGAGCGGAAGCTAGATCTAGTTCCCCATGCCCAGTTGAGGCTCATGGGAAATGAGCATGAGAGACAAGTCTAGAAGCAACACTTTTGTGTTCCAAAAAGTAGAAACTCTTGAGGTGTAGTAAGGCCAACAGATAAGCAGACAATTGTCATTGAAAACATGGTTTGTTATGGTTGCCAAGGGGAGGGGGCCACACAGGGCCACACCAGAGCTGTCCAGGAGGCAGAAACAGAGGGGGAACTCGGGGCAAGAGTATTGTAGTTTCTTTTTTTTTTTAATTTTTATTTTTTTATGATAGTCACAGATTGAGAGAGAGAGGCAGAGACACAGGCAGAGGGAGAAGCAGGCTCCATGCACCGGGAGCCCGACGTGGGATTCGATCCCGGGTCTCCAGGATCGCGCCCTGGGCCAAAGGCAGGCGCTAAACCGCTGCGCCACCCAGGGATCCCAGTATTGTAGTTTCCACAAGAAAGAAGGAGCAGGGCAGGGAAAACCGTTTTTGGATTGGCTAGTTTGGATAATTTCAGCAGGCCCCATGGCACAGAGGCTGTTTCTAGTTGTCCAGTCCCTGGCCCTGGGGTGATTAGGGCAGGGAGATAATAGCCTGGAGTGTGAAAGCGCGATAAAGAGGTGGGATGGGGTACAGACACTGGGTAGGTTGGTTTGTATTTGAAAAATGCACTTGTGGGCAGATTATCTACTATCTGTAGGTATTGGCCCCCCTGGGAGGGGCGGGCCTCCAGGGTAACTCAGGCCCCAGATGTCAATGCATCACAATACAGTAAACAAAAGGCAGAGTTAAGACAGTTTGTAGCAAAGGGGAACAGCAAAACGGGGTGGTAGTGAGGGAATAATGTCCCAAGGATAAGCTTTGTTTGTTTTTAAGTCAGGAGATGTTAAAGTATGTTTTGTGCCGCTGGAATGAGCCAACGGAGGAAGAGACTCACGATACCAGAGAGAATGGTGGTAACCAGAGTAGTACAGTTCTTGTTAAATAACAGTAGAAAGGATCCAGACCACATGCAAAAGAACTGCAGAAGGCCTTTTGAGAAAGAGTAGGCGATGCTATTCTTTGGGATGGGAAGGGAGATGATGCCAGGAGTAGTAGTAGTAGTACTCCAAAGGAGTAGTAGAGTTCTCATTTGATGACTTGTGTTTTCTTATGAAGTGACAGACAAGGTTATCAGATAGACAGAAGGTCAGAGGGGTTGTGCTGCTGGTGGAAAAAAATATGAAGAATAAATGAGCTTCCAGCCAGAAAAGAACATCCTCAGTAGAGGGTGCAGTTAGTGCAAAGGCCCTAAGGCAGGAATGAGTTTGAGATGTCTGAGGAACACAGAGCATGGAGGTGTGCGTGTGCAGGAAAGGGTGATAGAGGTGAGGCTGGAGAGATAGGCCGGAGTTCTGCAAACTTGAATAAGGAATTTGATTTGGTTTTAGGGTGATGGAAACTCGTTGGAGAGTTTTAGGCGGGGAAAAGACGTGGTCTGACTTACACTTTAAAAAGATTCCCTCCACTTCTGGTGGATAGTAGGCTGGAGGAGGGGAGGGCAGAAGCAGGGAGACCAGTGAGAAGACCAAGCCTGGAGTCCAGAGTTGAGAACGTGCTGTAACAGATTAGGGCAGTCAGTGCAGATGGGGAGAAGGAAGGCCGATTTGGTACGCGTTTGCAGGGGTTTGGGAGGCTTGCTGAAAGATCTAATGTGGGAGGTGAGGGAAGTAGAAGAGTTAAGAATGACTCCTAGATGTTTTACCTAAGTGAGAATGAGAAGATGGAAGGAGGAGGAGGAGATATTAAAGGAGGGGGGGATCAAGAGTTTGTCTCATGATCATTAAACATCCAATTGGCTACTTAGCCAACTGGACATACGAGTCTGGAATTCCAGAGGGAGACTAGGGCCAGAGATATGGATCGGGGGATGATCCTCAGAGAGATGGTGTTTAAATCCTAGGAAGTGGGGTCCCAGCGGTTGAGCGTCTGCCTTCTTGCCCAGGGCGTGATCCTGGGTTCCGGGATCGAGTCACACATCGGGCTCCCTGCATGGAGCCTGCTTCTCCCTCTGCCTGTGTCTCTGCCTCTCTGTCTCTCATGAATCAGTCAATCAACCAATCAATCTTTAAAAAAAAATAAAACCTAGGAGGTGGGTAGATAGGAGTATGTAAGAGATGTACTAGAAGCCACTGAGTGAAGAAAAAGTCAGGTCAATTCAGAGGAATGACTACAGATTTGGGCAGCTTAGAGACTTGTAGCTAGTGGTGTTGACAGAGGCAGCCTCAGTGGAATGGTGGGGACAGCAGTCTAGCTGAAGTGGGCTAAGAAAGTCCGGACAGTGGCTATTGACAAAACGAGGGCTAGGAGACAGAGGGAAGTGCTGATAACATCGGGGAATTTGCTGACCACTGAGTGGAAGTTTTCCAAGACATTGTTTAAAGGGTCAGAAGCACCGTAGGTGCTATCACTTCCTAATTTGATCCCCTATACTGGACAGGTGCTTCCATTCTCCAGCTTCCCTGGTGGGGGTAACTGATGGCTCAAGTTCCCCGTTGCTGAAGAAGTGCCCTTGACGGACACAAGCCTCTTTGCAAGAGATTATATGTCCCTTCGCCTGGGTCAGTGACTGACGCAGGGACCAAGGACCACACCCTTTCCTTAAGAGGGGGTGTCTCCATGGTGAGCTCCATGGATTAGGGCAAGGCTAGAATCCAGCTGGGTCTATATCTTTCTTTTTGTATTTTTTTTAAGCTTTTATTTATTTTTGAGAGAGAGAGAGAGAGAGAGAGAGAGAGCGTGAGCAAGGGGAGGGGCAGAGGGAAGGGAGAGAGAGAATCTCAAGCAGATCCCGCGCTGAGCAGGGAGCTGCGGGGCTCAATCTCACCACTCTGAGATCATGACCTGAGCCAAAACCAAAGGTGGGACTTGACCAATTGGGCTGCCCAGGTGCCCTGACCACGTCCTTCTTTCCCCAATTCTGGGAGCTTTTCTTCGCCTTTTTCCTGAGCAGCATTTCTCCCACGTACCGCATGCACCCAGTTGCTAGCCGTAGGCTCTGCCTGTAGGGAACCCATTCCAAGGGCCGCTGCTAGGAGACCGTAAGGATGACGTTCTGGTGTCGGGTCACTTGCCGCCTCGCTGCCTCAGGACTCCATCGTGGTGGCTACAGTGTCAGGAGCCACCCACCCCCGGCACGTGCTAACCGTGTAACTGCTAAGACATCACCCGTGCTGAACTGAAGCAGGGTTCGGGTGAGGGGATAAGCTGATTCATAGAGTATCTCCTATTGGAGAGATACTGGGAAAGGCAGACTTGTAGGAACGTGGAATCACTGAGTGGCTATTGCAGAATATCATTGGTGCTGTGAAGAGAGAAAATACAGGGTCAGGGCGATCCATCACCAATTTAAAGCAAAGTGTGAGTTAAAATGCTTCCTTTGGAGCTAGAAGGAGACTTCATCTCCTGCAACAGAAGGGCAGACGACGCTGAAGACCAAACCCAGGACTTAACTGTGAGACTGGAAGGATTCTGGAGAAGGCTCAACTTCAGCCTCATGAGTCTCCCATGCCAAAGTCACAGCTTTGATAGGGAAGGAGTGAGACCCTATAATCCAGAATGGGAATATCGAGATGAATGCATTAGAAAATCCTACCCCTCCAGGTTCCTCTCAAACCTCTGACCTCTTGCTGGAAGATAGAAGACCCCCTTGCTTGAAGAACATGCAGATGCCTCAGATGAGGCAAATGTCTTACAAGAAATTCTTTTTTTTCCCCTGATTATATTTCCAGGTTTATATAAGGAAAGTGTGGGAAAACAGGCCAGTGGGTATGTGCAGGTGGGCAGGAAAGGGCAGGCGATCACGTCTCGGAGTCAGTCCCACGGGCTTCGCTGGCTCAGGGCTGTCCTTATTGCTTGGCAGGGTAGTTTCCATCCCCCTCACGGGTTGCTTTGCCTGCAGGGTCTTTTGCCCGAGTTAAGAGATAAGCTGAGTGTTGTCTCTTTGTTTTTTCATTTAGTGGGACACTGTACAAGTAAGGCAACATGCCCTTCATTTTGGAGGGGACACACAAAGAGTCTGAATGTGATATGCTTAAACACTGGATTACTACTCAGCCACAAAAAGGAATGAGCCACTGACACACGTAAGAGTGTGGATGGATCTCCAGAACATTGTGCTGACTGGAAGAAGTCGGGCCCAAGAGTCCTTTCCACTTGATTCCATCTATAGGAAGTCCTTTGCCCTACTTTTTCCTTAACCTCTTCTTTCCAGCTTATCTCTTAACTCAGGCAAATGAAAGGCAAGAAACTCTTGACTTCCTTAGCAGCTACCCCATTCTTCCCTTCTTATCACCAGACCAATAATGAGGGCCAAACCTCAGTGTGACCCCACTGGGCAACTGTTGAGTCTGCTGAGAAGACAGGGGTTTCCCTGGGGCCTGGCTAACATGCCCTGGGCAGGGACTGGAGAGTGTGCCTGCTGGGAGATCCTGTGGGCACTGGATCAAAACATAAAACTCTCTGTGAGAGAATTTGTTAACATGGGAGTACCGTCCCATGACACAGAACTTTACAATCTTGCAAGAGCCCTGGATGGTGATTCTAGTAGCTACTGGAATGATTTTTTTTTTTTTTTAATGATCTTGAAAGCTAGATGAATGTGATGACCCACATGGAGTGGAATAGATATGTCAGGACTCCACTGCAGACTGGATGGAGGGATCAAAAGGCATGGAGAAGTGGGCACGCTAGAATGGACCACTATTTAGAACCAAGAAATCCACTGGCCGACTGGGTTTTCCAGTTGGGTAGGAGGACTCCCTATTCTCTCCTCATGGAGAAGAATGTGTTGGTAAGAAGGGCGCCAGCATGGATGGGAGGCTCAGCAGTGGCTGTCCTCTGCAGGCTGGGGCTGGTGACTGATCTTGGACTTTCAGAACAGACTGTTACCAAAAACCTGTAGAAGGTATTATTATTATTAATGGTGAAATATTAGAGGAATCCTTTTAAAGCCTAGAATAAGAAAAGAAATAAGACATCAATTCTATCATAACATATTGTACTGGAAATCCAACCACTGTGGTTGAAAAAAGTAAAAATATGAGAGGTTTAAAAATTAGAAACTAAAACAATACTTTCATTATTTTCAAATAATATGAATAGCTACAAAAAAAATCTGCATGCATCTGTGGACACACTATTAGAAATAGTAAGAACCAAGCGGCGTTGCTGGATTTAAGACGAGTGTTATTTCTTTATACTAGCAACAGACAACATAAATTAGAAGGTACCTTTATAATAGTGATGACAACAACAAAATAACATACACAGGAATAACCAAACACGGGCAAGACCTTGACAGATCAAATTGTAAAACTTAATCAAAAGACATAAGAAAAAGCCTAAATAAGGTGAGCCACAGATTGAGGCAGACCAGTATCTCTGTCTCCCTGTTTGGTAGCTGGATTTTCCGATTTTTCTTCTCACTGAGGATGTGGTTCTGCAGAGGTGCAGGCTTTATGTGGCATGTGAGGACCAACACTGCCTTTCATGGGACTATGCCTGGGATCTTGTCCCCAGATGTTAAAACTCCAGCTCTTTACCCACAGGATTGAACCCTTCCACTCCTCCCACCACCCCCATCCCTGCCCCTGCTCCTACTCAGGTCAACCATAGCTGCAGCTTAGCCTTAGGATTCTAGTTTCCAACTCCCTTTTAATTTTTGGCTACTGGCAATTACTAATACTTTCTTATGAACTCAGCTCTGTATTCAGAAGTATGTATGCTTTATTTCAGCCAACATTCTATATTTTTGAGGCAGGAAGCTTTCTAGGTCATCTAGTCAGACTTTATATCAACCCTGAGAGTCTCCAATTTTTCTATGTCTCTGTTTAAAGTATGCTGTTTCTTCTAAATAGCATATTTATAAATATGTTTCTTAACTCAATCTAATGGTGTCTGTTTTTCCAAGGAACATTCAATTCTTTCAGTCATTACTGTTACATTTTATATAGCATTCTTTTATTTTATTTAAATTCAATTAGCCAACATATAGTATAAATATAGCATCCTACCTTATTTTATATTTTTTATTCATTTTATTTTGTGGTCTCCTGGTTTTCCTTTTCTGTATTTTTGTTTGCTACTTATTTTTTGGTTGCTAGTTATTGGTGTTTTGACCTTTTATTAAATTTGGGAGCTTAAATATTATTTCCCATTCCAATAGTGATAATGTTTCTTTCCCTAGTACTCAGTTGGGTCTATCTTTCCTTCATCACTATTAAATGGTGACAAATGCCAACTCCCCTCCCCCCCACTTAGATCCTCTATTATCTGGCTGCTTCCTACACCCAGTGTAAGATGAGGCCTTGGAACATTTTCACTTCCCCCTTTCCCTAATCTGAAATGATAGCTTTGAATATTTTTACTTCTACCTCCCCATCCTAATACCTATATTTTGCTGAGACTTTAATACATTTATTCTAAGTTATTTTTAGGATTTATCTCACAATAGATCTCTTCTGTTTTAAGAATCCTTATTTCTTAGATTTTATATTCTCAGATGCTCATTTTCAATACATTTAGCTACATGTACATATACAGTCAAAGTGACATCTAGGAATGCATATACATACATATGTAAGAGTTAGTGCGTATTTATTACTTACCACTGTCTTATCTTCATTGCTTTCCATCTTGAACTCCTTGGCTTAAAAAAAATTGAGAGTAAGGACTTTCCTCACTTTTTTTTTTCTTATATAGGTTCATAGGTGATATAGTGCCTGGACCCTGCCTATCTGCAAGTAAAATTTTTGATTCCTTGTGATAGCATCAGCAGCAGGGGGTTTTCAGCCCTCTTTCAAGGCACTAAAGTGAAGCCTCTCAGCTCCCTGATCATCTCTCACTCTTCTGGGCTTGGGGAGACAGAAGACTCACCTCATTTGTTCAGCCCTTCCTTTGCTCCTTGAAGGACTGAGAGAATCGGCACCATCTCATGAGCTATTATCATTTCCCACTTGGGATTCAGGTATCTCTGCACACCAAGTTCCTCTGCTGACCTTGGGATTTTCCCAACACTTTTTCCTAATTTGTTGCAAAGGAAGAACAAATGAAGCCTCATGTTAAATAATGAAAGTGGTGAAGATTGCTTGTGAGAACATGGCAAGAGGGGTGATCAGGGGGCCAAAACAGAATCTCCGGCAACACCAACATTTAAGGAGAAGGCAGAAAAAAGGGAGCCTAAGAAGCAGACCTAAAAGGACAAATCAGGAAGGAGAGGAGAACCAGGGAATAGAGAGTCTCAAGGAGGAAGTGGTCAGTAGAATCAAAATACAATAGAAAGGTCATGTAAATATCTGTATGTCTTCACAAGCTGGGGTGAAATCACATTAGTTTTACATTGAAACCATACATTTCGATGACTCTATGTCTCATTTGCCAAATGAGCAGGAAGGATGCAAATATGAATGCTGTGCTCTATAGTCTAGAGAGGGCCAAATATTGCATACATGAAGTGCCAATTCCTTCTGTTTTAGGTGTTTGTTTTTGTTTCCTGTGAGGACATCTCAATTCCTAAAATTTCAAAGGGTAGGAATTAGGGACTCCCCATTTTCTCCCTCTCTTCCTCAATAAAAATTATTGGATGTGATTAGATGGATAGAAGGAGCAACATCTGAGTCCTAAATGTAAATGGATATGCTGAGATAGAGAGGGGAGCAACGAACAATGCTACACTGTAGCAACTAGAGTTCTAACAAGAAACAGATAATTACTTATAAAGGGGTTGTTTTTATAGGTGTGGGAGGGATGTAGGAAGACCACAGTGAGGTAACACAGGGACAGGGGGCAATGAGTGGCTGATTGACACCATCGTATGCCTAAAGGCAAGAAGGGAGAAGAGGTCATCATTATTGGCAGAAGGTGTCATATAGTGCAGGCCACCTTGAGAAGAGCAGTGACAAGAGAGACAGCTCCAGATGACCTCACAGGTATAGAACCAAGAGAATAAATGCTATGCTCTCCTGCTTTCTCCCTTCAATCTCCTGACAAGGATTCCCACAAGTTGGAGCCAATTAGAGACCAAAGGGTATAGGAGTCCATGGATGTCACCCATATAGTAGAAGAGAGAAGGAAGGAGAGGGGTGGAGAATGGATCTGGAGGGGCAATTGGAAGGTATCTGGCACAAACATGATCTGTCTACAGAATGTAGGACTTAAATTTATGTTCAACGAACAGGCTCTGTCACATAAGGATCAAAAAATACATATTGGATTTGGCAATTTAGAGTCCACTGGCAAACTTGTAAACAGGTCTAGTGGAAAGATCAGAAGAGGAAGCCAAATTGCAGTGGACTGGATTGAAGAGGAGATGAGGATGTGGAGAGAGTGATAAAGACTTTCAAGTAGCCCAAGATGATAGGAGGAGATCTGGAATGAACTGGATCTAGGAGACTGCAGGATATAGTAGATGTCCTCCATTCTTTATCTCTTCTCATATTCAAACCTTTGCCATGTAGTTTTCTAGGGCCTTCCTTCTTGAACTCTGGAACTGATCAGGTGTCTTGCTTCAGCCAATGGGATATCAGCAAATATTGCATAAGCAAAAGATTGAATAAGTCTGTGCTTTACGTCTTGTTCTATCATGTTTCTGCCATTGCCATGAAAACACAACGGGTAGCCTATTGGAAGATTACTGAGTCATGGAGCAGAGCCACAGTGCTCTAATTGTTCCGGTTGAAGCCAGCCTATATTAGAAGCCAGGGCACATCAACTGATCCCCAGAAATTAAGGTGACTCAGAGAGAGCACCTAACCAGTTTCAGATAGATAAGAAACAAACATTTATTGTTATATGCCACTGACATTTTATGGTTTATTTAAAATATGTGTGTGTGCGTGTGTGTATGTGCATGTGTATATACCTTTTAAGTAAGAAAGAAGGAGAAATAAGAATAGATTTTAGAGGTTCTACTTTTAGATCGGATGACAGCAGCCCAGCTTAAAAAACCCAGACATTATACAGGTGTATTTTAAAATACTTAGGGGATCAGGGAAGCAATAAGGAAGAAAAGAACTAGGATTCCAGAGAGAATGGAGCCTTTCTGAGGAAAGCTGGTTGCTGCTAGTGATTTTTTCCTCTGGAGTCATTTATTGATTCTAGGGCCCATCCTATGTTTAGTTTAGGACCCCCTGAGAGGGACAATACTGGGAGACAGACATCAGGAAGCTTTAGGGATCATACAGAGTCGTGTGACAGATTGGAAGTGCAAGAAGCCACAAATGTATGTTAAGTTCTTCCAATAGGATATATTTTTTTGAGATTGGGACTGTGCACAGGAGGCTGGGGAACTAGGCAAGGACTTGGAAAAGGCAGAGGGAAATATTCTGTAATCTTGAAGGAGACTAAGTCTGGAAAGAGAGAGGAAACTCCTCAAATATAATCTGCCTTTTCCTCAAGGCATTTGCCAGATTTTGAAACTAAATGGGGGAAGGAGCCTGAAGAAATAAACTTAGAATCTTCAAGGAGCAGAACTACATTTCCAGCAGAAAAATATATTGAAGAGTAGACTGGACATGGCAGGAGACAGGGCTAGGGAACCAGAAGCCAGGATAATAAGAAATAGCCAAGCTGAAGTGCTGAGACAAAAGGGAAAAGAGTAAGAAAGGAGTAGAGCAAAAGAGACATGTGGAACACAAACAAAAAGGTCTAATGGAACATATAATTGGAGCCCCAGACAGGAAGAGACAATGAATGGGTAGAAGCAATATTGGAAGAGATAATGTCAGAGAAATTTTCTAAACTGGTGGAAGATATCCCACAGATTCAAGATGCTCAATGAATCATAAGGAAGATAAATACAAAGGAAAACACACCAGCACATCACAGTCAATCTGCCGAAAACTGAAGATAAAAAGAAAAATCTTAAAAGGTTCAAGAAAAAAACCCAACACATTATCTTCAAAGAAGCAACAGCAAGATTAATGACAGCCTTTTCAGCATAAACAATGGAAGACAGAAGACAATGGAATATCTTTGAAGTGCTGAAATGAACAGCCAACCTATAACTCAGTAAACAATGGAGTAATTTAAAACATTTGATTTAAAATAAAATAAGGAAAGGATAAAAAACAGATTATACAAATATAAAGATATTAATTTTAAAACTATCTAAAATATATTGATAATTGTATTGATTTTAAATGGACTAAGAAATCCAGCTAGTAAAGTAAACATTGTCAAACTGGATTTGAAAACCACAACTAGATGCTGTTTATAGGAGCATATAGGAAGCAATAATATTTAAAAATATATACCACAGAAGTACTAACAAAAAGAAAGTTGCCAAAGCTTTATTAAATCAGACAAAGTCATTTTTTTTTCTAATAAGGAATGAGTTTATTGGCTTATTATCTCTTAATCTTTTGCTTTTTTTCCCTGAAATTTTTCATTGGCCTAAACCTAATGACTTTGAACATATGTGCTTTAGTATGGGGCCCATGGCTCCCTGTAGACCTCAGGAAAGTCTTAACATTTTTTATGAGGATTCTTAAAAATTGGGGGTTTTCCTTTTGATCAAATTATAAAAATTGAATTTTACCATTTTCTGCATCATTCTGACTCCAAATAGTCAAAACATGCCGTGGAATTCCACCTTGCTTGTTCAAGTGGCACATATGTAGACAGACAAAGTCAATTTTAGAGTCAGAAATATTTTTGGTCATTAAAGCTATTGTAAAGTGGGCAATTTGATAGGAAGATATATCCATGCTAAATTTGTGTGTACTTAATAGCAGCATACTTTCAAAGTGTATGAAGTAAAAATTGACAGAACTAAGAGAAAAAATAGACAAACACAATCATAGTGGGAGATTTTAATATATTTTTTTCTCAGTAATTTATAGAACAAGTAAGGAAAAATTAGTAAAGATTTAGAAGAATAGAACAAATGATCAACTAACTTGAACTAATTGACACGTGTAGATCTGCGCACTCAACAACTGCAGTGTACATCTTCTTTTTCAGCACTCTGGATCAGTTACCAATATAGACAATCTTCAGGATCAGAACACTTACCTTGTTAATTTCAGAAGATTGAAATCACAGTAGTTCTGTGACCAGAGTGGAATTCAATTATAAATTAATAATTACCATGTTTCCAAAAGTTTTTCAGTTAAGGAATTCTAAGTAATCCAAAAGTCAAAGAAAAAAATCACAATGTAAGAAAACATATTGTTTTTAAAGATTTTTTATTTATTTATTCATGGAGACACAGGCAGAGGGAGAAGCAGGCACCATGCAGGGAGCCTGATGTGGGACTTGATCCAGGGTCTCCAGGATCATGCCCTAGGCTGCAGGTGGCTCTAAACTGCTGTGCCACCGGGGCTGCCCCAGAAAACATTTTGATTAGGTAATAATAAAAATGCTTGTGAAATGCAACTAAAGCAATGTTCTGAGGGTAATTTTCAGTCCAAGTGCATATGTCGGAAAAGAAAAAAGTTGTAAATCAATGAGGTTAAAACAATAGCAATAAACTAAACCTAAAGAATACAGAACAAAGGAAGTAATAAAGTTGTGGTATTGAAATTTAACAGACACACACATGAAAATCAACAAAAGATAGTTATTTGAAAAGATTAACAAAACTGACAAACCTCTAGCAAGACTAGTGAGGATACAAAGACAAAAATCATAATGTAACATTACCAGGATTCACATCAAATTCTACAAAAAAGCAGAATTCATGTCAAATTCTATGAATATTAGATGTCAAAAGAATATTGTGAACACTTTATGCCAATAAATTTGACAACTTGGATAAAATGGATACATTCCTTGAAAAATACATTAAAACACAAGCAAAAAGCCCAAATCTGAATAATCCTATACATATTAAAGAAGTTAGTTCTGTAATTAAAAACTATCCAATAAAGAAAACTCCTGTCCAGATAGATAGATAGATTCACAGATGAGTTCCTCCAAACACATATGGAAGAAATAAATCTTACATGAATTCTTCTAGAGAATAGAAATAGGGAGTGCATCTAAATTCATTTTATGACTTCAGTGCAATGTTGATATCAATATCTGACAAAAAATACAAGAAAGAAAAATTATAGGCTAATATTTGTTATTATCATAGATGCAAATGTTCTAATAAGGCTACATATTTATGAATAATGTATATAACATATAACATATATAATATATATTATATGTATCCTGAACAAGTGGGGTTTGCATAAAATTTCAATGTTGCTTTACCATTTGAAAATCAGTCAGTAAAATGCACTATAATAATAAAAGAAAGCCCATGTGATCATCTCAACAGACACAAAATATTTGTTAAAATTAACACACTTTCATGACAAAAACTCTGCAAGCTAGGAATAGAAGGAACAAAATTTAATTGAGTGAGGGGAGTCTACCAAAGACCTAGCTCCAGAATTAATGATGAAAGTAAGCACTTTTCTTTTAAGATTAGAAACAAGGCACAGATTGTTTTTATCAATTCTATCAACATTTTACTGAAGATATTAGCTAGGACAAAAGAGTAAGCAACAAAACAAAACAAAACAAAACACACAAAAAAACACCCACATAAAAGCAAACACCCCAAAACAGAAAAACACAACATGATTTAATACTCAGAAAATCTTCAAAAATCTGTATGTAATCACTATTAGTAACTGAATTCCACAGATTTATTGGATATAGGGACAATATAAAAAATTTCTTTTTTTTTTTTAAAGAATCTTTTTTTTTTTTTTTTTTAATTTATGATAGTCACAGAGAGAGAGAGAGAGAGGCACAGAGACATAGGCAGAGGGAGAAGCAGGCTCCATGCACCGGGAGCCTGATGTGGGATTCGATCCCGGGTCTCCAGGATCGCGCCCTGGGCCAAAGGCAGGCGCCAAACCGCTGCGCCACCCAGGGATCCCCAATATAAAAAATTTCTATTTACTACCAGAAACTAGTTGAAGTAGAACTGAAGCAGAAAAAGAAATAAAATATCAAATATTTAGAGATAAATCTAATGAGAGATATACAAATCCTCTACACTAAAAACTACAAAACATGTTGATAAAATTAAAAAACTTACATAAATGGAGGAATGTAGCATGTTTAAGGATGGAAATCTCACTTTAAATAAAATGCCATTTCTCTCCATTTGAGCTATAGATTTAATAAAATACCCAATCAAAATTCCAGAACTTTTTTTGTGGTAATTGACAATTTAATTTTAAATAAATATATGGAAATACAAAAAGAACTAGAAAAGCCAAGATAATAATTAAGACAAATGAAAAAGCAGGAGGACTCACACTGCCAGGTATCAAGACCAATGATAAGATTAAAATTAAGGAAGAGTGCTATTGATGGTAAATTAGAGGAAAAGGAGAAGAGAAGGCAGAGGGGAAGGGAAGAAGAAGGTAGATCAATAGGATAGAGAAGAGAACCCAGAAATAGCTCTACACATGCACTGCCATCTGTTTATGACAAAGGCACCACTCTCATTCAGTGGGCTATTAGTGGAATGGGAAGTATAAATGAACCTAGTTGTGTAACACATTACACAACACACAAAATTGATTTGACATAGATTATAGATCTAAATATAAAAGCTTCTAAAATGGTAACGTTTCCAGAAAAAAACCATAAGAGAATGTCTTCATGATGTTGGGGTAGAGATAGTTCCTTAAACATGAAACAAAAACATAAGGGAAAAAAATGATTGACAAAAGGATCTGGGACACTAGTAATCTTGCCTGAATTGGGTTGTTTTAGTTTTCCACTGTTAACCACAGGCCATGTAATAGGACACATCCTGGTGGATCTCCTATATTCCAGACACACTCTTCCTTACTTCGTAACAGTCCACTTTCCTCATGGTACTAGGATCAGTTACCGCAGCCAATATAGTAACTATCACCTTTGCCTTTTGATTTAATGGTAGGAGGAGCCCAAAGTGCCCAGGTGGCAGTAGTAACCACCACGTGATCGGAATCATTGCTGTGCTCCGCGGTGGAAGCATTCCTCCCTTTGGAGCTAAGGTCTCTAGACCAGTAGAGCAAAAGTTCTTGGGGAGAGAAAGCAGAAGGTTGCTGGTGGATAATTAGGGGTAATAGTGAGGAGTGCCACTGCCATTCCCATCCCTTAATTCCTGGACCTGTGAATCCTGGCTGTGGGAGAAATAGCACAATACACTGGACACTGATTTGGAACATGCACCACTTCTCATAGAACATCGCTTCAGCCCTGCAGGATGTTGCCACCTAACGGGCACCGTGAATGCGTCTTCAAAAGGCCTTTCCACTGTTCTTCCAAACCAGTTGCTATCGGGTGGCGGGAAACATGATAAGACGAGTGAACAGGCCCATCACTGCCCTTAATTTGCTGTGAGGTCCCACAGAAGCAATGCTGTGTAGAACACCATGGCAGCGGGTAAGGCGTTCTGTAAACCCACTGAGGGCAGTCAGGGCAGAGGCAGTGCGTGCAGAGAAGGCAAATTCACACGCAGAGCAAGTGTCTATTCCAGTAAGACCAAAACATTGTCTCCTACACAATGGGAGTAGGCCAGTAGGACCCGCTTGTTGTCTGAGGGCTGGGGTTGCCCAGAGGAGCAGCCCCGCAGCTGGGCCTCGGTATTGGTCTCTGCTGCAGGCCGACTAGGCAGTCACTTGTGGCTTGTAGGTCAGCTTTGGCGAGAGGAAGTCCATGTTGCGGAACCAGGCGCAGCCTCTGTCCTTGCTACCACCGCCGCTTTGTTCACGGGCCCACTGGGTGATAACGGGGAGCTGGGGAAAGAGACTGAATGCTATCTACAGAATGGGTCATTTAAAAAATATTTTGTCTAAATTCAGTTTGCCAACATACAGTATAACATCCAGTGCTCAACCCATCAAGTGCCTCCCCCTTAGTGCCCGTCACCTGGTCACCCCATCCCCCTCTCCACCTCCCCTTCTGCAACCCTTTGTTTGTTTCCCAGAGTCAGGAGTCCCTCATGGTTTGTCTTCGTCTCTACTTTTTCTCTACTTGTTCCCCTCCTTTCCCTTATGGTCCCTTTCACTATTTCTTATTATATGTATTATTCCCTGTATGAGTGAAACCCTATGATGTCTGTCCTCCGATTGACTTACTTACTGAGCATACTACCCTCCAGTTCTATCCATGTTGATGTAAATGGTGGGCACTCGTCCTGTCTGATGGCTGAGGAACAGCCCACTGTATATGTGGGACCACATCTCTATCCATCATCTGTTGGAGGACATCGTGGCTCCTTCCACAGTTTGGCTGTTGTGGGCATTGCTGCTGTGACCATTGGGGTGCAGGTGTCCCAGCATTTCACCGCATCTGTATCTTTGGGGTAAATACCCAGTAGTGCAATTTCTGGGTCATAGGGCAGCTCTCTTTTTAACCAGAATGGGTCATCTTATCCAGTTATTAGTAAAACGCTCCTCTGCTGAGCTCACCTTTGGTGAACATACATGGGACACAAATCTCTTCACTTTTCCCGCCCCCGCCATCCAGAGAGGTCTAAGCACATACCTCTTCCCCACACCTCTTTATCAATTTTCTAATCATGTTCCTTCCAAGTCGTTGACTATCCAGCCAAACCATTGGGCGCAACCCATACCTTAGTGTACGGTCACGAGTGTGGCCACTTTATCGGCGGAAAGTGAACAGGCAAGAGCACAGCAGGAAGCTCTGCCCTTCAGAGCTTCAAGGGAGGATTTCTCTTCACCAACTGTCCTTTAAGGTGTTCCAGAAAGTAGTGCGGCAGTAGTTTACTTTCAGGGTTGGATGACATGTTACGCAGAACCATCTGTAAATCAGGCCCGAGTCCTCTCCTGTCAGCTGGTCATATGGAACTCCACGTGAGGCCATAGGTACGCACTGGGAGAAAGAAGGTAGTGGAGCCAGAGTAGGGAACAAGGACATTTGGGGCCACTTCCTCATAAAACGCTTTTTCGCCTTCAGGACCAGTTTGTGCCTGATTTCAACTATTCCACTTCTATTTGATGATGGAATGCTGCTGTGTGCACACAACTTTACGGCTTGATGGTTCAGATAACACCCCATTCGTAAAGGGCTGCTCAGGTTGTGTGGTAACTTCATGGCTGATGGTTAAACATTCCTTCTCTACTAGGGCCTTGTAGCAAATGGAAAGCTGCATATCAAAAGGAGAGTAGTTCTCCACAGAGCATGGCAAAGCTTTGCTCCAAATCCTCATGGTTCCTACTGTGACGCACATATCGAGGCCTGCTGCAGTTTTCACATAGCATCCCTATCTGCCACTGACACTTCAAACGACATCGAAGCTACTGGATCATGTGGCTCAAGCGGCTGAACTACTTCTGGCAGCTTTTACTAACAGGTATTGAGAAAAAAGCATTTGCTAGCTACCTTCCTATATACCATACACCATGTACAAGGGATTGTTTTCATTTGCTCAAGCAATGAAACCACATCTGTAACAGCAACTGCAGTTGGAGTCCCACCTGGTTAAGTTTACAATGATCCACTGTCATACCCCAGGATCCTTCTGTCTTCTGCACAGACAAAACAGGCAAACCGTGTGGGAAGGAGGTGAGAATCCCCACCCCTGCATCTTTCAGGTCCTTAATGGCGGCACTGATCTCTATAATCCCTCCTCATTGTCGTATTGCTTTTGATTTACTCTTCCCAAGTAGGGGAAGTTCTGCTGGCTTCCACTTAGCCGTCCCTACCATAACAGTCTTCACTCTACAGGTTAGGGAAGCAGTGTGGGGATTCTCCAGCTGCTGAATATGTCGGTTACAGTTATGGATTCTGGAACTAGAGAGCCATAGGATGGGTTTAGGGACACATTGGGCCCTCTGTGAGTGGGACTTGAGCTAAAATTCCATTGATCACCTGACCTCCCTAAGCCCCTGCTCTGAATTACTGTCTCCTAGAATTAGTAGAAGTTCAGAGTCAGTGTCCAGGAATCCCTGAAAAGTCTATTTCCTTTTCCTCAATTTACAGTCACCCCAGTAAAAGGCTGTAAGTTCCTTTGGGAAGGGTGGAATATTAACACTATGCATTTTTTGTAGTAGGGTTTTTCCTCAAAGGGATCCAGACTGTCCTTCATTCAAATTCCGGGGCTGTACATTGGCTTAATCAAGAATTGGTCAGAGGGTCATCATGACTCTTTCTATGATTCAAGTTAGACTTCTGTTCACTTGACCTAGAATTCTTCCTCTTATATAAATCAGGCAAGAATTTAGTAAACTACTCATTTCTTTTACTTCTGATCTGCCAACACTATAGGTCTCTGGAAGTCAGATTCTTCTTATTACTGCTTTGACTCCACTGCCCATTATAGTAACCATGCCCACCTTGCTTTTGATGATTAAGGTTGCAGCATGGCCCCTGCTACCTGGGGTCCAAATATCCCTATTGCATTTAGAGTTCCCATGTAAGTGGCAGCAGTTCCCACCTTAATTTCTCACCTACAGAGAAGAGTGACCCCAGAGCTCTTCAAAGGTTTATTTTTTTCAGTCGTAAGTTTATTTTTTTCAGTCGTAATAAAAGTTGTGTCCTCCGGACTCTCCCGGGGTGGGTGAGAGTGTCTTGCATGATAAATACACTCGAGCCTTCCAATCTCCCTACACTTTTGGATACCATCCGCTGTAATATACCAACCCAGTCCTGGCATTTCAAATTCATTTAGTGTAGGTCATCTTTTGATCCATATTTCAGCCAAACAACCAAGCAAACCATTAGGGATGAAAAATGCTACTACTCTCCTTTTGATATGCAGCTTTCCAATTGCTACAAGGCCCTAGTAGAGAATGAATGTTAATTTATGGGTCACTGATTCATGACAAGGGAGCTAAGACAATTTAATTGAGAAAGAAGTTCTTTTCAAATAAATGGAACTGGGACAATGAAATTCAAAATGCAAAAAGAATGAAATTGGGGGGCACCTGGGTGGCTCAGTGGTTGAGCATCTGCCTTTGGCTCAGGTCATGATCTCAGGGTCCTGGGATTGAGTCCCTCATTGGGATCCCCACAGGGAGCCTGTTCCTCCCTCTGCTTATGTCTCTGTCTCTCTCTGTGTCTCTCATGAATAAATAAATAAAATCTTTTTAAAAATGAAGTTAGATCCCCTACCTCACACCATATCCAAAATTAATTAAAAATGGATAGCAGACACAAATGTAAAAGCAACAGTTATTAAATTCTTAGAAAAAAAGCATAGGTATAAATCTTCATGACCATGTAATGGGAATATCTTAGATATAGCATCAAAAAGCACAAACAACAAAAGTAAAGATAGATAAATTGCACCTCATTAAAAGTTCAATTCATCATTTTATGTGATGAGTGATAACTTCATTCATCATTTCTTTCCTTCATATGATATCATCTAGAAAGTGAAAAGACAACCTAGAGAATAGGAGTAAGTACTTGCTAATTATGTATCTGAGAAGACACTTGTACAGAGAATATATAAAGAACTTTTACTTAAAATTCAACAATAAAAAGACAATCCAATTATAAAATCAAAAGCATCTAAATAGATATTTCCCCAAAGAAGATATATCCATGGCTAATAAGCACATAAAAAGATACTCAGCATCATTTATCACTAGGGAGATACAAATCAAAACCACAATGAGACACCACTTCACACTTACTAGAATGGATAAAAACAGGTAACATGTTGGCAAGGATGTGGGGAAACTAGAACCCTCATGCATTTATGGTGGAAATGTAAAATGGTGCTGCCATTTAGAAAGCATTTCGACAGCTCCTCAAATAGTTACCATGTAATTCAGATGTTTAACACCAATAATTAATTAATTATTTACAAATTAAACTATTCCTGGTTACCAATTTATCTCCATTCATCTGGATAAACTATAAAAACGTCATACCAAGTAAATGTAATAAAAAAGAAAGAAAGAGAAAAGAATAGAATTAAGGAGGGGTACACGGGGTATTTCAAAAGTAACAATAATGTTCTTTTATCTTTAATGGGTATGCTTGTATTATCATTCTTTAGACTGTACATAGACTGTACTATAAATATTCCTTCATATGGATTAAATATTCAATAAAAAATGATATACCACGTGTTGGCTAGAAGGTGCAGCAACTGTCAGTTGCATGTATTGCTTACGGGCTGTAGCTGGTGCAAGCACTTTGCGGTACTCTTTGGTATATACTAATACTGAAAATACGTAAGGCCTATGACCTAGCAAGTCCACTTTTTGCTGTGTATATGCTCTAAAGATTCAGTGCTTATGTTAACCAAAAGAGAGGTATAGGGTGTTTATAGTAGCATTATTTTATTTCATTATTATTATTAGATTGTATTTATTTATTTGAGAGAGAGAGAAAACAAGCAGGAGCAGTGACAGAGGAAGAGGGAGAAGCAGGCTCCCTGCGGGGCAGGGAGCCCAATGTGAGGCTCGGTTCTGGGGCCCAGGATCATGACCTGAGCCAAAGGCAGATGCCCAACTGACTGAGCCACCTAGGCACCCCTATAGCAACATTATTTTTTAAAAAATCAAAGTAGATATAACATAAATGTCCATTAATAGTAAATTTGACAAATAACTTGCGTTCTGCTAATACAAAGGAATACTAGGTGATAGAGGTCACCTTTGGTGATAGAGGTCAAAATGATGGTCACCTTGTGGGAGAGTATTACTTGGGCATGCTGGGATACCGGAAGGGGTTCAATGTGCATGTGTGTGTATGTGTATGCACACCCACTTGATTTTTCTGAGCTGTGCATGTACTTGTACACTGTCCTGTATGCATTTTATAACATAGTAATAAAACAGTGAAGATAGATTTACGTGTGTGTTTTATTTTGGAAATATAAACACAGGTTGTATATCTTTAAAACATACGGAAATCATCATATGGTTTCACTCATACGGGGAATATAAGACATAGTGAAAGGGATTATAGGGGAAAGGGAACTGAGTGGGGAAAATTAGAGAGGGAGACAAACCATGAGGGACTTCTGACTCTAGGAAACACACAACGGGTTGTGGAAGGGGAGGTGGGCGGGGGGATGGGGTAACTGGGCACTGAGGGGCACTGAGGGGGGCACTTGAAGGGGTGAGCACTGGGTGTTAAACTGTATGTTGGCAGATCGAACTTCAATAAAAACAAATGTAAAAAAAAAGAAAATGGGGGATCCCTGGGTGGCCCAGCGGTTTGGCGCCTGCCTTTGGCCCAGGGCGCGATCCTGGAGACCCGGGATCGAATCCCACGTCGGGCTCCCGGTGCATGGAGCCTGCTTCTCCCTCTGCCTATGTCTCTGCCTCTCTCTCTCTCTCTCTCTCTCTCTCTCTGTGACTATCATAAATAAATAAAAATTAAAAAAGAAAAGAAAGAAAATGTATGGAAATCTTGCTTCTGAAGTAAGAACAAGGTTGACCAGATAGGAGAGGACACAGGACCCTCCTGAGTATATCTTTTCATGTAGTTCTAACTTTTGAATCACATAAATGTGTTTATATTCAGAAAATTATACCAATAAAGATAGAAACATGACTTTTAGAGGATAGTGGCAGAAACAGAGGTGTTGACAAGTAATTTCACCTTCTACTTTTCAATTTCCAGTCAGCCTGGGAGTTAGGTTGGGGTCACATGACCAGTACTGGCCAACAAGCTTTAGGAAGAAGCCGTTGGGCTGAAGCAGAAGAGCTGATTTTCTTGCTCCACACGTTCCGTCTCCTTGCTTCGGCAATCACGGGGCTAACATCATGAGACCTTGGAGCCACAGGATGGGGTTCTTCCTGGATCTTAGGTCACCACACGGAGCAGGACTACCCACAAGAGCTTCTCCACTTTGGAGAAGTTTGGAGTTTTTGAGAGTGAGAAGTGAACCTTTTTTTGTTTGTTTTAACTCTTAATCCCAGTTAGTTAATCTGCAGTGTTAGGTAAGTTTCAGGTGTACAATACAGTGACTCAACACTTCCATACACCCCCCCCTCCCCCGTGAGAAGTCCATCTTTTTAACAATTGGGGACAGTTTGTTGCCTCAACATAGCCTAGAGTATTCTGATGAATAAAGAAGATATAAAATTGAGGTGATTTGTTGCGAGGGAGGAGACATAATGGTTGTATCAGAGGAACTGGGGGGTGATACTCTTTGATATTCTTGGAAGAAAGAGAATGTGAACATTTATAGAATATTAGAGCTAGAAGAAATCTACAGACATTATTCTATTTTTTTTTTTTTTCATTTTGAAGAAGAACGTAGAACTGGAGAGACTGATGATGGGTTAAGGCCACACAATGAGTTAGTATAAAGCCAGGACTACAGCCTGTTTTTTGGGATTTTGAGAATAGTCTCAGGGTTAGGCAACCATTACTTTTGAGAGCAGCTCAACATTTGCTTAGGATCCTTTAGATATTCTGAACTTCCTTCCATTTCTTGGTGAAGGTTCTAGATGGGAATAGAAGGCTCTAGACGAGCTATCAATGTTTTCCTCCGATCTGAAGTCACAATGCAATCCGCGTCTCGCTTCCACTTTGCTCCCCTGCAGCAGTCCACTGGAAATCCTCAGGAAATATTTTTTAAATAATAAATGGCACTTGCAATTTACTCCATTCTTCTTATTGTTTGGATTTTTTTTTTAATGATTTGAATCACTGGTGTAAACAAAATAGAATAAAGGAAAATGTCCTTGTTGAGACTTTTGTTCCTCTGTCTTTTGATTTTTTTGGGGGGTGGACAAATTCTTTCTTCCCTTTATATAAGAATAAGAAGTACCTGTGGCATTGTTTGAGTCAACATCTAGACGACCTGGACCATTTTGTCACAAATTTGTTTCTTTTTTGATTCATCAGATCTCTTTCTGCTTTAGCATTGCTCAATACTGGGTGACCCACCACAATCCCCCTTTCCAAATCAAGTCTCTAGGATTTTGGTAATTTCCCCCTGTGTCTTTCTCGGGCTTATATTGGTTTGTATGTGACTTTTTCTTCCCATCCCCGTATCTCCCCATTTCTGAGCTATGGCCATCACTAGGGCAAATGCTTCCTGACCTCTTTTTTCCATCCCACTCTGACCCCGGAGGTTAAAGGAGGCCATTGTCACATCATCGTTGACCAAACAATCAGGGGGGAACCTCCCGTCAATGAGCCCTTGTTCCAGAGGAGTTCTCAGGCAGCTTCAATGGAAGGAGGGAGCCAAGCAGGAGCCCTGGCATCAGTCCAAAGATGATAATTACAACATGGATTGTGTACATTCTCGCCCGGAAAGGCGCCGGGTTCCCTTTCCCACCAAAAATCAGTTCGGTAGGTAGAACTGGGGGTGGCCACCGGGAAGTGTTTCTCATCCCTCTGATCCCTCCTGGGCCCCCCTCTATCGCATCTTCTCATAGGTAACTTTGGATAAGGACGGAGGCGGGGAGGGCTGTGTCTCGAGGGACTCTGAGGGCATTAACTTACCAATTTGTTACAGGACGTTGAAGTCATAGAAAGCGAGGCTGTATCCGTAGTACAGCACTGGTTGAAAAAAGTAAGTAAGATCCCTCTGTGACGCAGGGTGCCCCAGATTCTAGGGAGCTGGCCTCAGTGGGAACAGGGATCTGGATTGCTTTCCCCTTAGAGCCGGGACACTCAGGTTCACTGCCCAACACCCTGCCTCCGCTGTGTCTACCTCACCGACTATCCTAGAAGACACTGGGGCTCGTGTCCTTGTCACAGAGGCTTTGGGGTCACCGCTATTCCCGCCCCACTTCTGAAGGATGCCGGACGCGGGTTTCAGATGCGCCGTCCTCAGCCTGGGGCACCTCAGCCACACCCTGAGCCCCGCGGGGGCTTCATGAGTCCCCCGAACCCTACAGGGAGGTCATAATAGGAACTAGGAGACACGGGGGGTGTATGTGAGGACGCGTGGCATGTGTGTTGTGACGGAAAAAGAGAGAAAAAGAAGAGACCGATTTCAGCTCAGACACGGAGCAACACTTTCAGGGGACCCTGCTCCCCTTTCAGACTGAAGAAGAGGCTTCCCAGGACATAAAGGAGAAGATGTCCACCAACTGCCCTCCCACTCACGGCCAGGATGTCCACGTCACCAGAGACGTGGTAACTGGGAGTTTGAGACCATCGTCCGGGGCGAGTGGGTGGAAAGGGAGGTGGGTGGGCACAGGATCCGACTGAAAGGGTCCTGGGCAAGTAGGCGGAGCTGGTACTGACCCGCCCTTCCACGGTGGCCTCGCGGGACCATGACCACACGTGCTACCTGGATCTCCTAGGTGAAGCACCATCTCTCCAAGTCTGACTTGTTGGCGAACCAGAGTCAAGACGTCCTGGAGGAAAGAACAAGAATCCAGTTCATACGATGGAGGTAAAGGATCCGATTTTCCCTGAGTGGGGTGGTGGGAGGGAGGCGCAAGGCCCCCCTCGGGATTGCTGCCAAAGCGGACTCGCAGCTCTTCTCTGGAGATGTGGGCTTCTCTGGCTGAGAAAGTCTCCGGCCTTACTTCGGGCTCTTAGGGGAATATTTCCCCTGTCTCGGAAGCCCAGCTGGCTCCGAATTCCCTACGTGGCCCGAGGGCTGCTAGGCGGGCTGGCTCCCCGGGTCTTGAGTGCGTGCGAATAGGCTTCCGACTTCTGCTGCTTTTGCACTTGATTTGCTCAGAACTGGCTGCACTCTAAGGAGCTAAAAGAAAATAAGCTCTTACAATGCTAAAGCTAAGCCCTCCTCTGCAGCTGAGGTGAGGGGAGGTTTCTCAGCGCCCGAGGCCGGCACCCTGCGCCGCACAGTAGGGACCACCCTGTGGCCTGTCCCCGCGCCCAAGGGTGCCCAAGGGCAGAGGTCCCAGGCGGAGGGACCCGAGCCCTCATTCCCTCTGGTATAAGCCTCCCTATTTCCTTTCCAGGATTTGTGTTTGCTCAGCGTCTCTTTTCCCAGCAGAACCGTGGGGTTAAACTGGTCCTCCAGGAAACTCTCTCTCTCATATCCATGCGCTCCTCCTTTCCATGCCCCCATCACCAGCTTTGCTCACTTCTATTAAGGAGGACACGTTTCTCAAGAAATGTATTTTTGCCTGGGGGATATCCAGTTTTCTTGTGTTTACCCCTTCTGGTGCCGTTAGTATTTTATTTTATTTTATTTTATTTTATTTTATTTTATTTTATTTTATTTTATTTTATTTGTTAAAGATTTTATTTATTTATTCATGAGAGATACAGAAGGAGAGGCAGAGACACAGGCAGAGGGAGAAGCAGGCTCCACGCAGGGAGCCCAACGTGGGACTCGATCCCAGGACCCTGGGATCACACCCTGGGCCAAAGGCAGATGCTCAACCTCTGAGCCACCCAAGCGTCCCCTGTTAGCATTTTAAAACCGGATTCAAATGCTCAGGAAGGAGTAAAAAATGGTGGGATTTGCGAACTGCCTGGGAAAGTCTCTTTGGAGGGGAGCTCTATTCTAAAATCATAAACGTGGGGACTGTTATCCAGCCACAGCCGTACGGGCGAGGGACTGTCCCTGCCTGACGTGGCTGCACTGGAGGGAGCTCTGCACGTTCTGTCCCTTGGTCTGGATGATATGCACATTGTCTTCGGAAATTCTGGAGGCCCCACTGTGTGGCATAACTAGGCCTGAGCTTGGGAGACAAGCTACGGGAACCACGGGCAATCATCCACAGGTAATCTTTCCACCCCGGACTTTCTGTGGCTTTTTGAAACCCGTACAGTGTGCGTGGCTCCCCGTATAAGCCACTGGTTGGGGCACTCTCCGTGTCGGTAAGTACGCAGCCAGGGGCACGTGCCCCTTCTCCGGGCATCGGGCCACTCATTTATTCGGTAGATGTGTGCCAACCACCAGATGTTTGCTAGGCCCCCGAAAGGGGGAGAAAATAGGACGGAGTCCCCAGTTTTGAAAGGATACAAGTGAACAAGGGGAATAAGGCGTGTGAATGCGAGAGAACATCAGAAAGCCACAAGGGGGCCCACGCGAGCATGGGTCCAGCCCGTGTGCCACCCCAGTAAAGGCAGGGAAGCTCTCTGTTTCTCCGCCTCTCCCTAGGGCTGTCTGCCCCCGGCCAGGATTATTGGGTGGCTCAGGGCTACTTGAAGTGACAAATCTAAAAAACCAAAACCAAAACCACCCTTGTGTGCCTCGTGCAAGATGTGTGAAGGACCCCCCCGCCACCCCGCTCAGAAGTCCCTCGAGACAGGGTGGGAACTGCGGCTCCTGGCTTCCAACCTGCCGGCTATGCCTGTGAGGGACCTCAGGGATCCCAGGGTCCCCTCGCTGTTTTGCAGCCACACCCGAATCTTCCAAGTCCCCAGTGAGGTGAGGGACGATGTCATGCGAGAGCGAATAGAGCAGGTGAGACGCAGGTAAGCAGCTGAGATCAGCGGGTTGGACACCTACACAGGGGCAGGTGGGCAGGTGGGCAGGTGAGGCAGGTGGGGCACGTGGGGCACATGGGGCACGTGGGGGGGCACTCCCGCGCCGACATCTTCCCGGCCACCTGTGCGTCCTTGAGGGCCAAGCACAGGTTTGTAGGATGTGCTCCGGGCTGAGTGGGCGCAGCTCAGGTGGGGTGCCCGCCCCGACGCCGCGGTCTGGGGAGCCTGGGCGCAGCCTCCTGGGGGCCTTGCTCGTCTCTTCCATCCCTGCAGCATATGCAACCTCACGGATGAAGCGTCCCAGGAGATTCGCAGCAGAAATTCCTACGCAGACTGCTGAGAGCTACAGGTGAGAGGGCGCCAGGTGAGGAGCCTGGCAGGGGCAGGGGGTGCGGCCCTCCTGGGTAGGCCTGGGACAGTGTGCAGGGGTGGGGCGGGGGGGCTTGATAATAAGTGATAATAAGGCAGAGCCCTGCCTTGGGGGGAGACGCGCTTGGGGAGGGGAGGGTGGGCCAGGCTCCCGCAGGGGCCGAGGCGTCACGGTGAGCGGGGCTCAGTGGGGCTGTGACGGGGGTTGGTGTGGACGCCGCTCTCGGGTCTAACAACCCTGGCATCACTGCCGTCGGGCCACCCACCCCACCGTGTGCACTGCGGGCACATCTGGGGGCACGCGGATTTGGGCCCTGCCGCAGGCTGGGGCCTTGCCTTGGGGTGCGTGGCTCCTGGTCTCACCCCGGGGACCAGGGATTGCAGCGGAGGCCGTGGCTCGGGGAGGTGGCGGGGGGCGGGGGGCGGGAGTACCCGGTGCTGCATTTATGGGACACTTGCTGCTTGCCCACATGCTTCTCGTCCCATCCAAGGCACCTGGAGAGGAACGCGGCCCTCGTGCCCCTTCCTTCGCAGCCGGGCCAGCCCTGGGGGTGCGCACCAACCCGCCCCCCGTGCAGCTCCACATTGGGCACACTCGTGTATGCGCGTGTGACCCAGGAGCACTGCCTGAGGGGGCTGGCCGGCCGTGTCCTCCCATCACTGACCCCGTGGCTGCGGGGCCGCCGGGGTGCTCGGGGTGCTGCAGGCTGTCCCAAGGTGTGAGGCCCCGCAGGGCAGGGGTGTGTGCTGCGCGGGTGTGCAGCCGTGTGCAGGCGGGTGGCGGGATCTGGGGAGCCCGGCCTCCCCTGATAACGGGGTCGTGTCCTCCGTGTCCTCCAGGGTTGGGGAACAGCCTGTGTCACAGAACGTCTATGACCCTTGACGGGAGGAGCAACCACACCTGGGCAGAGGGGACCCCGCGGTGAGCCCTTGCTTGTGACGGGCCCACTGGAACCTTCTCGCCCACCGGCTAATAAAGAGATGAGCTATTTAATCACCGTCCTGGCCCTGGGCTCAGTGCCTGCTGTTCACCCGCCCATCGCCCTGCGCCTCACGCCCTGGGCCCTGGGGACACGGGGGCGGGGGCGCGGCGGGGAGCCGCCCGGCCAGCACAGAGCTGGGTCCAGCGGCCGTGGCAGGTGCTCCTGGAATGTGGGAAGGGGTGCTGGGCTAGCCCGAGGGCTTCCTGGGGGAGGCTGGCTTGTTTGTTTCCCTCATGGGTTTATTTATTTATTTTTAAAGATTTTATCTATTTATTCATGAGCAACACAGAGAGAGGCAGAGACACAGGCCGAGGGAGGAGCAGGCTCCCCGTGGGGACTTAATCCCGGGTCCCCCCGGGGTCACGCCCTGAGCCGAAGGCAGAGGCTCCACTGCTGAGCGCCCCAGGCGTCCCCTGTTGATAGCTTCCCGGGGCGTCGTCTGTCTGCCTCGTTGCCTGTCTGTCCTTGTGCGCTGTCCACTTTCCCTAACAGATCCCTCAGCATATTTATCATAGTCCTAACTCCCAGTCTGACACCCCGTGCCCTGCCTTACCCAAGTCTGCCTCTCCGGATGGCATGCTCACCTTGTGCCGGGCAGCTTCTGGTTTCGCTGAAGCCACATATGCTGGGGGGTGGGGGTTGGGGGGTAGTGGGACAGGGGCAGGGGTGTGAGGTGGGGGCAGGGGCAGGGGGTCTGGGCATGTGGCTGACAGGCTGTGCTTACTGTCTCCATGGCCGTAGCTGCAGACGCTAACGTGTCTCATCCCCCTGGTTTTCTCTCCCGTCTTTAGGCTTCCCTACAGGTTCCTTCTTAAACAGGGTTCGAGGCTTTTCGCGCGCTCAGCTGAAATTCCCTGTGGCTACAAAGGGGTCCCTGCTGCGCCGGGGCGGCTGGAGGGCAGAGCGGGGGGTGGGATGTCCCCTGGGCCTCTGCTGAGGCCTCAGTCTCAGCCCGCAGCCCTGGCCTGTGTCCTCCTCGCCACCCCTCCTGCCCCCACTCCGGAGCCACAGGAAGGTCGCAGGGGGCCACATTGGGGGGTTTCCTTTCCCCAGGTTAGGGGGCTCTTCCTGGAGGGCGGGCCTTTGTTAAGTACAACAGAATGCTCTGGACGGTCTTCAAAATGGTTATCCCCCCCGCCCCCGTTATTGAAGTAGGCGAGAGGGACGCGCTCTCTGATCCTCACTCTGGACCTGCTAGGGCTCTGGGAGGCAAAATTGAGGAAGTTGGGAGCCTTCTAAGACGGGGGTCTCTGGACTTCGTAAATCTCAGGCTTGTTCACATTGAGCCGCCAGCAATGAGTCGGTGACGTTTCAGCTTCCCTGCCCTGGGCCCTGGGCTGCCTCCTGGGCTTCGTGTCGCACAGTTGTGACTCTCCGAACAACCACCTGTCTGCTTCTCCAATTCTCACGTCTGCGTTTTGCCTTGTGACCTAAATTCTCTGATGGGTCTAAGAAGTGTTGTTGGCTTTTGGTTTCTTTGGCTTTTTTCCCCCCCCGCAATTCTGAGAATGGGAGTGACCATTTCCAAGCTCTTTACACTTCAGCCCAGAAACTGGAAGATGTGTCGAAGTTTTTATTGCATGTCTGCGAGAACAGCAGCTAACGTGGACTGAGCTCCCGCTGTGGGCCGGGTACCAGCCAAGCGCCCTCACGAGCTATTGGTCCCCATTTTCACGGTCACTCTGTAGGGAATGGGAGCTTGCTCTCCTCCGAGAAGAAGACAGATTTATTTCTGATCATTTAGGAATCACCACCCCCGTTTACCTGGAAGTTCAAAGAAGTTATGTGGCGTGCCTGATGTCTCACAGCCACTGAGTGGCACGGCCGGGTGGAGCGCAGGCGGTGGCGTGCCAGCCGGGGCCCCCGACCACTCCGCCGTGGAGCTGAGCTGGGGACGGGTCGTTTTGCTTGATGGTGGTGGTGAGCCTTGGCCAGCCAGGCGCCGTCGGAGGACAGAGGTCCTTACCCCGCGTGCTCCGCTACCCCCAGAGCTAAGGAGCACCTGCGCTTCCCCCCATCACCCCACCCTCCCGGCCTCCCTTGGCCTGCTTGCTCCAGGGCAGGAGGACAGGAGGAGGGAGGGGAGCAGGGGTTAAGCAGCCAGGGGACAGGGGCCCAGGCCTGGGCAGAGGCGAGTGAGAGGGCTCTGGGATGAAGAGAGGAGTGTGACATGACCGAGAAGATGCCAGGATGGGGGCAGGAGGAAGAAGGGCCACAGAGGAGGCCGCTGCGAGGGGGCCAGGGCCAGGCCCTGTGGGCCGGGGGGCTTGTCGCAGCAGAGATGGAAAGTGCAGGATTGTTGGGGGCAAAAGGGGTCACATGTGTGGACGTGGGCTGTGGACAGGGTGGAGGCAGGGAGCCCAGGGGGTCCCCTGGGAGGGTGAGGGGACATGGAGAAGCCGATGGATCTGAGACAGGACAGTGACATGGTGATGTGCGGCGTCTGGACAATGGGGGAGATGAAATGTCCTGGCACAGCTGGCCGTGGACCTGCCATGTGCCCAGATGGGGAGGGCTCAGCGCGGGGAGAGAAGGTCAGTTCGGGTGATGACTCAGGTCCCTGTTGGGCTTGGGGTGATATGGAGCAGGTGGGTGAACACACGGGATGGGGCTGGCAGGTGGGCGCCTTGGTGGAGGGGCGGTACCTGGTGGCGAGGACCAGCCTGTCCTGCGTGGGGGGACGGGGGGGGGGGACAGCTGCAGGAAACGGGGGAGAGAAGAAGAAAGCGGGCTGTCCTCAGCCGTCCTGGAGGTGACCCTGCCGTCCCAAGCCCTCAGGTTTGCGGTGGGGGGGGGGGCAGGTGTCAGCACACAGCCCGCTGGGCCCAGGGCTGGGCCACAGGGTCTCGCCAGGGGACGAGGCCTTCTCTGCGCGGCTGGGGTTGTCTCGCCAGAAACCACCAGATGGCACCATTTCCACACAAAATCGTTTTCTGCAGGCGCCCTGGTCCCTCTCGGAGCCCACAGAGCGGGGTGCGCAGGGCCGACCCTGAGGATCTGAGCTTCACGGTGGGTACACTTCACACCCAGCACGTGAAGCGTGCAGGCGCGGCCCATTCGAACAAGAGTCGTTGTTTACACCGGACACTGTGACACCCAGAGGACTGGCCTGGCCTGGCCTCAGGGAGCTCAGGGTGCTGGAGCCGAGGACACGCAGACATGGTTTCAGCGTCGGGTGTAAACAAACCAGGAGTGGCTACGCGGTAAAGCCCAAGAGGGGCGGTTTTCTCGGCCTCGGCCTCGGCCTCGGCCTCAGGTGGGAAGGTGCTGACTTGGCAGCACAGGTGACCTCTAAACGGAGGCTTTGCCAGGCCCGCAGCGGCGGAGGGGACTTCTGGGGAAGAGGGCATGTGCACAGGAAGGCCTGCGGGACGGCTGGGGAATTGGGCCTGGGCCTGAGCCTTGGGATGCAGGTCAGGGTGGGGAGCATGGGTGGCGGGGGATGGGGTGGGGGGGTTCGGAGGTGCCCAGGTGTGGCTCCTCCAGGTGAGTGCAAAAGAAGGCCCTGAAACCTGGCTGAAACCTGGCCGCAGGACCCAGGGGCAAGCTGAGCACACCTGCCGGGCCGGCCACGCAAGGCAGCTCCCCAGAGAGCTGGGGTGCAGAAGGGTCCGGGCCTCTGGGAAAGAGGGGAGCCGGTGCCCTCAGAAAGGAAAGGCGCTCTGACTCGGGAGGCAGTGGTCAAGGAGCTCACAGGCCCCCACGCGTTCGTTCCCTCGCACACAAACATCTGGGGTTTGGGGACACAGGGACCTACATTAGTATTATAGCCGCAGCTCCTTCAAACCTGGGGTGGAAATGAAATCATTAAGTGGCTCAAATGGAGTTTTGTTCTGTGCATGATTAACCCCAGGAGGGGAGTTTGGGAACAAATATGCCTCCTCTACCTGTATTACAGGGGGACTGAGCCATGGTAAATTAAAAGAAAATCACTGGCAAATTTGGGATCAGTCAGCTGTGACCAAGCCATTTGTGTAGTTAAATGGAGCTGAAAGAGCTAATAAAGGCTTTGTGGGTCATGGATCTTTCCGTGAGGGGGGGCCCCGGAGATGGGGGTGGGCAGGTGGGTGGGGGCGCATCCAGGCTGTAGGGGTGGAAGGCTTACCTGGGACCTGTTGGGGTGGGGGTCTGGGGACCACGGCCTGTTCCCATCATCCAGGTGTGTCCCGTCCTACCTACCGGGGAATTTGCTGGTTCTGGACACACAGTGACGCAGACCCGGCCGGGGCCTCCGCTGTCTCCCGGATGAGACTCGGTCCTTACAAAGCAGGGTCTTGGGCAGCAGGCGGCGAGCAGCCCCCTGAGCCTGTCCCTGCAGGGTGAGGTGCCTGTGGGGACCCAGCAGCCACGAGCTAGTGAACCCCACCCAACGCCTCGGCCCCGTGGGGAGCTGCAGGAAGGGGACCCAGCCAGTGCCCTGGGGTGTCCATGGAGAGGTGGGGGCCGCTCTGGCCTGTCCCCGGAGGACATGTAAGGCACCCAGCCAAACCAGGGCATGAAATGGGGCGAGCTGGTCTGGGAGAGCCCAGGGTGTGGGCCACAGGCCAAGGCCGGGACAGGTAGCCTGGCAGGTGGACTGCCGGGAGGGGGAGGCCGCAGGGAGGCGTTAGACAGTTGAACCGAGTCCAGGGGGAGATCTCGTTGTCTTCCTTAACCACCCGGCAGCCTACGTCTAGCCAACGGGGGCGAGCTGCTTTTTTTAAAAAAATTTATTTGACAGAGAGATAGGGACAGAGAGAGAGAGAGAGAGAGAGAGAGAGGGAGCCAGAGGGAGGGAGCCCACAGCAGGGGAGGTGCAGGCAGAGGGAGGGGGAGAAGCCCATGCGGGCGATCCCTGCACCGGGACTGGACTGGCCTGAACCAGAGGCTCAGCGGGTGCAGCACCCGAGGGGCGGGGGGCGCTTCTGAGGACTCGTGCAAAATGGGAGGTTTCTATGGGGGGGCAGGGAGTGCTTAGGGAAAGAACTGGATTGCTCCCGCTAGGGTCAGCCTGTTAGGTCGGGGGGGGGGGGGGGGGGGGGGGGGGCGGGGGAGGCAGGGGTCCCCTGCAGGTCGCCCCGCCTTCCCGCGGGAGGGTGCGGGGTGCGGGGCAGGAAACTTCCTGACGGTCGGGGCCCCTCCCGAGAGCACCCCGAGGGGGCCTCGGGGGCGTGGCCGGGGCGGGGCTGGGAGGGCGCCCTGGGTGCGCGACGGAGCATGGCCTGGAGGGGGACTCCCAGTGTGTCCGCAGCGCGGGGCCTCTTTGCCTACCCGCACCCCGCACCCCGCACCCCGCACCCCGCACCCCTACAGGGCGGGACCGACCCCGAGGCCGCGCTGCGCGCCCAAAGCACAGTTCCACACGCTTCCCGATGACTGGGCAGGCTCGGCAGCGAGGCTCCGGACTCATGCTACGTTGAGCGGAGAAAAAGCAGGGGAGCGGAGGGGAGGGGGGCAGAGGGGTGGGGGGAAGAGTGGGGGGCCGGCGGGGCGGAGCCTGCGGGGCGGCAGGAGGCAGTGCCGGGCCTCGCCCCTCCTCCCCTACCCCGCCTCTCCTCGCCCCGCCTCCCCTCGCCCCGCCTCCCCTCGCCCCGCCTCCCCCGTCCTGGCCCCGCCTCCGGTCCCCCGCGCCACTCCCCGGGCGCAGGCCCCCTCCTCCGCTGACCCCTGCCCCCTGTCTCCCTCCCCACGGCCTCCCTCCCCGCCACCTCTCCCCCTCGACCTTCCTGGGCCTCGCGCTTCCTCGCTGCCTCAGTCCGCCTACACCCTCCCTGGCTCTCTTGCCCCGCTCTCCCCTTCCCCTACCCCGCTCTGCTCCCTCCTCCCCCCTCCCCGCCGCGCCCCGCTCCCCCCCATCCCCCGCCACCCTGGCTTCCTCTCCCCCATCACTGTTCCCACCTTGCGCTCTCCCCGCTGCCTCTCCCCTGCCCCCCTTCCCCTCACTCCTGCTTAGCCCCTCTCCCTAGCCCCCCTCCCCGTCCCCTCCCCACCGCGTTCCCGGAGGGTGCGTTCCCGGTGCGTTCCCGGAGGGTGCGCTGGGGGGGTGCCCAGGCCTGCAGCCCGCGGGCCCCAGTGAGTGGGCTTGGGTGGAGTGAGAGGGGAGGGGAGCACAGGGCAGTAGCCGTGGGGGGACAGCCCTTGGCGGGGCCGGCCCCTCCCGCGGCCCCTGTGCAGGTGCCCCTGCCCTGAGCCCGCGGAGTGCCCGCCCCACGCAGGATCACGCGGCTGCAGGTCGCAGGTGCCCGGCGTGGCCGCCGAGATGGGTCTTAGCCTGTCTGAGCGCGCACCTGGCTCTGGGCCCCCTCGCCCCCCGGGCCCCTTGGTGGTGGGTGGGCCTGGACGTGGGTCCCCGAGACGGGGCCTGGTGGTGAGAGGCCCTGACCCGGCGCAGCCAGGGCGGCTCCTGCCCCGTGGGTGGGCGTGGAAGGCCTGGTGAGAAACCTCCCGCGGCCTTCTGCTTCAGAGGATGCAGCTGCTCAAGCCTCGTGCACACGTGCTTTTCCTGCATTGGCCTGGCGGCTGAGGCCGAGGGCCGCAGGGCTTCTCCTGGATCCTGGCTCCACTCTTCAGTGGCCGGAGCCCCCCAGCCGGGTGGGTGACCTCTCCGGACTCCGTTTCCTTGCCTCTTTGGGAAGCCCAAGGCCACCCCTGTGAAGCATGCAGGGCCCACCAGGCCCTTGGGAAGCCGGCAGCTGTCAAAGCGCACTGGCCCCGACGGCGACCGTCTCCAGGACGAGGCACCCGTCCTGGTGCCACACTTTCTGATGGTGCCGGTTGTTGGCTGTTGCTCTGCACCGTCACAAAGTACTGTCCCCGCGCTTTGCAGTGACAGCTGGCCATCTAGGCCCCTGGTGCAGCTGATGCCGGAGGGTCAAAGATGCTGGGGAACTAGGGACAAACCGGGAAGAAGGATACTGCCCCTGGCGTCCTTGGGAGGAGCGTGTGCGGTGTGTGCTGGGGACCCCCCTGAGCCAGGGCAGGTGCAGCGCCCTGGGGGGCTCCGCGGACTCTCAGGACGCACCCCGGGCTGGGCTGGACTCCCCTGGGGAGCGGTGCCTCGGGGTCCTGGAAGGCTCGGCCTCCTGGGGCGGCGGGCTCACCTGAGATCTGGGGGGAGGCGGCCAGCAGGTGACGCTGTCCGCTCACCTGAGCACCCCGCGACCAGGGGCTGCAGCCACCTGGCCGCCCTGCGGGGGTGGGCTGGGGGAGGGGAGTGCGGGGCGCCGAGGCCCAAGGAGGGGCGTCCCTGCCAGGCAGGCCCAGGGCCGCAGAGCTAAGCCCCGCGCCCCACTTTGTGCAGGGCTGGCAGTAAAGCAGTGCCTCTCCAACCTTGGTGGGCAGCTGAGTTCCGCCGAAGCCCAGGGCACCTGGTAAAGATGCACATTAAAAAAAAAATTATTTATTTATTTGAAAGAGAGAGAGAGCACACGCGGGCAGAGGGAGAGGGAGAAGCAGGCTCCCTCAGGAGCAGGGGCCCGACCCCAGGACCCCGGCGTCATGACCTGAGCCGAAGGCAGACGCTTCACTCACTGTCCACCCAGGGGCCCCAAAGATGGAGCTTCTGGGGCACCGCATGATTTATTTTGACGGGTGAGCGGGAGATGGAACCGGGAACCTACATTTTTTTTTTTTCCCCCAGTCAGATCCCTGCAGTGGTTCTGGCGGCTGGCCCGGGCCTGCGTGCTGAGCGGCAGGGAGGGGCGAGCACTGGCTTTCCTCAGTGGAGGACAGCTTGGGGCCCGGGGTTCGCACCAGGAGGACCCCTGCTCACTTCAGCTGCCTCCCGCACCTGGTCTCTGGGGGCACCTGTGTCCACCTGTGTCTGCCGCCGGACTTTCTCTTGCGCTTTGTCCGAGGGTTAACAGGAGAGACGCAGGCAGAGAAACCAGCCCAGGAGCTCAGTTGCTCTGTGGCGGGGCCGCTCGGGCCCTGGACCCCCCCCGCGCCCCCCCCCCCACCCTCCTCTTCCCTGTCTCTCACCTGGGCTCTCGGGTTTCTAGCCCGTCCCGACTTCTCCCCAAAGGGTCTGCGTGTGCGCCCACGTTTTGCCTCCCTGGGTCCCATAGTGTCAGCACCTAATAATACCTTGTGAGGCAAAGGGAGTACCAAGGGGATTTCCTTGGGTTTGCACTGCTCGGCTCCCGCTCCTCAGGGCCTTGGTGGCCTGGGGCGGCCGGGGGTGGGGGGCGGTGGGCAGGAGCCTCGTCCACCGCGGCCCCTGTGCACCCCAGCTGCGCGAGCCACATTGAGCCGCCTCATTCTCTGGGCTGGGGTATTTGCAGCTGCAGGTGACAGTAACCTTGTCCCGGAGCTGCTGTGACGTCCGCCGTGGCAATGTGTGCCAAGCGCTCTGGGGGCCCAGTGGGCAGAGCTGGCGACCCGGCGTCACCACTGGCCCTAGCCGCGTCCCTTCCCCCAGTTGGGCAGGGCGAGCCTCAGCACAGCACTCAGTGTGCCCGGACCCCAGGGAGCCCCCGCACCCAGACGTGGTCCTGGACCAGTCGGGGGAACGATGGTGGACGGGTGGGTGCTGGGGTGCAGGTGTTCCCTTCGCGCCCCCGCTCCGGGCCGGCCACCAACCCATCACCCCGAAGGGCGGCCTTTTCCTGCCTCCACTTCTCAGAGCAGTTTTTTCATCAGGAAAGCTGTTTCCAGGGCTCCTGGGGGGCTGTATCTCCGTAGGCCCCTGCCGTGTGCTTGGAAGGAGTGGGGAGACAGGGAGCCTCGGCAGGGCATACAGTTAAGTCCCTCATGGGTGCAGACGCATCGTTTCCATTCCCACCACAGGAGAGGACAAAGCCGGAGGCCGGGTGAGGCTGCCTCTCTGCCAAGCCCCCAAATCTGACACCTCTCCTCGTTTCAACCCCAGGAGCCTCAGGTGTTTGCAGCAGGACGTTCAGGTTGGACAACTAATTTGTTTGCTTCCTCCAAGTGCAGGTGTGGGCAGGGATCTCATGCATGTAATTCTCCTCGTGACATTACCGTGCCTCTGGACTTCCGTGAGTTATTTTATTTAAATTTTTAGGACTGATTTCTTTATTTGGGGAGTGCAAGGGGGGGGGGGTGAGGGAAGGGCAGAGGGAGTGGGAGAGCAGCTGACGCTGTGCTGACTATGGAGCCCGACTTGGGGCTCCACTCCCCTGACCCATGAGGTCCTGAGCTGAACTCAAGAGGCAGACACCAAGCCAACTGGGTCACCCGGGTCACCCGGGTGCCCCCCAAGAGTTACTTTAGATGATGAGACAGGATCTCACGGGTCACCTCTCTGTGCTTCTGCACCCAGTGTTACAGCCTCTATCTGGGTCTTGCTCCCTGGCCAGGAGTGACCCTGTCGGCCCACTCTCTGTGATGAGGGTACAAAGACGACAATCGTAGGGGACTCTGCCCTCAGACAGCTGCATCTGGCAGGAAGGCAGAAGAATTCCTCCAAGGAGGGAGGCCTGGCAAGGGGTCCTGTGCGCTGTGGCCACTTGGTCGAGATGCCCTGAGCATCTAGGTCACCCCTCAGTGCTACCTGGACACGAGACGTTGACCTAGCAGAAATGGCTTCCGGGATCGTTGCAGGTTGTCTTTGACCATTGGGGTTCTTTTTGTATTTGTCAAAAGTTTCCAAGTCACAGAAGTGAAACCAGTGAATCACTGCAGGAGGAATTAGGAAAAGTTTATGGGACATGTGCCAAGAAGGTAGTTTGCAAATTGGAAGCCCTCAAACCGGAACAGGGAATGGAGCTCAGCCATGTACGGCTATAAAACAGCTTCCAGGGAGAGAGGGCAGTGAGTTTTTCCTTTGTAGTGATTGGTTATAATACTGGATTTTTAAAAAAGATTTTACTTATTTATTTGACAGAGAAAGATAGAGAGAGAGCATGAGTGGGGTGAGGGGCAGAGGGCGAGGGAAAAGCTGACTCCCTGCTGAGCAGGGAGCCCAATGCGGGGCTCGATCCAGGACACCGGGATCATGACCTGAGCTGAAGGCAGACGCTTAACCGACTGAGCCCCCCACTGACATGTAGTCAAACCCAAGAAACACATAGTCACTGTTTCCATTAGTTGAGACGGAGGCCCGGAGGGTTATAAGGTCACTCTCTGTGTCATTTATGTGTGTATTGCCGATTTCAGGCAGTTGTCTGATCCTGATGGAGGCCGTGTGGCATTTGAGCGACTGCTGGAGGGAGGCCTTAAAAGCCCTCGACAATATATAAGGCACTGAGAGGCAATATGATGACCCTAAGGAGACCGTAGCCAAGGACCGAAGCATGTCCTGGAGCAGAGAGTCCCAGGAGCCAAGATTTAACAAACAAAGCAACTCAAGTGGGCTGTAGTTTTATTTTACTATTTTTTAATTTTATTTTTATTTATTTATTTTTTAAAAATATTTTATTTATTTTATTTATTCACAAGAGACAGAGAGAGAGAGGCAGAGACTGAGGCAGAGGGAGAAGCAGGCTCCATGCAGGGAGCCTGATGCGAGACTCGATCCCGGGTCTCCAGGATCACGACCTGAACCAAAGGCAGATGCTTTAACCGCTGAGCCACCCAGGCATCCTGGGCTGTAGTTTTTTTTAAAAAAAGTCATTTCCATGTGCACAGCATGACTGATCAGCAGACATGTATTTTCGTGTATGATCACCTAGCACAGGATGGATGTGAGGGTGTCTGGTTTCAGGACGCAGTGTTGCGGGTGAGCTTCCAGTGAGGCAGCCAGGTAATTTAAGGAGAGGCATTTCTATAGGGACGAAAGAAAACAGAGGTCAGTATTTGGAGCAAATTGTAAATCAGGTTTCTGAGTTTGGAGGGCACCCACTTGAGACAGCCTCCAGCTCTTGGGTTCTAAGCATCGTCAGGTGGAGTGAGGACAAATAGTGACCATCACACAGATTTTCCTGGCTTGTAGTGTGAGCGTCTGGTGCTCCTCCTGAGTGGCCACACGGCAGCTGTCACGAGGTTGTCCGCACAGGAGCCGTTGGGGCCATGTCCCTGACGTTGCCGGCAGGCTGTCCAGCTTTACTTGCATGGCTTCGGGAAAAAGGCAGTGTCGTAGTGATTCCAATTCTAAAGACAGGGAGAAAATTGGAAGTGTTGGTTTGGAGGATTCTAGCCAAATATTTGAGGGAACTAGAAGAATTCAGGACCCAGGCCAGTTTCCAGGCAGAAAAATAAGACCTCAAAGGCAACTCACAGCACCAGCATCTGATCCACAAAGGTGTACTATTTTTTCCCCTATAATCATCCCCGTTTCTATCAAAGATAACCGCTGTAAGACTAATTTGCTTGCAAATTAAGTCTAGTTTCAATAAACTTGGCCTGATTATTTAACCAAGTGCAGCAAGAATAACAATTGATCACATAGGTTCTTTTAAATCTGCTTTGCTGGAGCTTTTCATAAGGAATCTCAGATTAAACTTTCAAAAGCCTCTTGAGGCTAAGAAGCCAAGCCAAGGACTTGTCCGATTGTGGATTGTGTCCTGTTACAAGGAGAACAGATCCTTAATTGAACGTATGCAAATACATGTATTGTTGTGAAAATCAAGACTATTAATAGGACTTTCTGAATTCTGGAGGGATCCAGTAGGAGAAGAAGATACAGGTTTGAACCGTTGTTGCAAAGATACACTTGACCAAGTAGTTGCTGTGAGTCATAGGTTGAAAGAGAGGGGAAAGGGGGTCCTTTATTTATTTATTTAAAAAATTAAAAAAAATTATAATGATTTTATGGTGGTAATTCTGATGCGGTAATGATCTTTTCTTTTTGTATTGTTTATAAACAGAGTTCATATAGCCAGCTTTAAGCTGCTTTTTAAAATAAATTTATTTATTTTTTTTGGTGTTCAATTTGCCAACATATAGAATAACACCCAGTGCTCATCCCATCAAGTGCCCCCCTCAGTGCCTGTCACCCAGTCACCCCCACCCCCCGCCCACCTCCCTTCCACCACCCCTAGTTTGTTTCCCAGAGTTAGGAGTCTCTCATGGTCTGTCTCCCTTTCTGATATTTCCCACTCATTTAAAGGGGGTCCTTTAAATCTGAAAACAAAACGTCAAAGAACCAGCAATGTTTTAAGTGAAGTCATAAAAGTCATGATCATCTTTATCAGTTCCCTCCCTCTAATGTAGTCAATTCTTATTTTGCTTCGTCTCGGGTTAGCAGCTGTAGGAATCTATCAGTTTTCCATCAAAGTTTTAAAGATTCTTCCCTGGTTTACTGTTATGATCTTAATGTCATCAGAAACCTGCATTTTGGAGTCAGGGTTTTCCATAAACCCCTTTGGAGATGAAGCACTTTTGTGGGAAGACTTTTGTGAAAACATCAGAGTAGAACAATAAATGTCTGTTAATAACAAGAGACTTAAAAGTTGGCCGCGTTAGAGACCTGGTGAGAGTTCAGCATAACAAAGGATACACTTGACGCATACACTTGGTTATTTTGTGATTTGCAAGATTTTAAGATGAGAGCTGTGATTATGATTGGTAACATGATACCAGGATGGATCAGTTTTTTTTCCCCTAAAGAAAGTTTAGCAACACTTCGGATTTGCCAGCACTTCCCCATGGAATGTAACATGAGCAAAAGTTACCTAGTTGTACAAAATTGAGTTCTTTTAACAGAGAAGACTCCATTCTCTCTTTTTTAAAAAAGATTTTATTTATTTATTCATGAGAGACCCAGAGAAAGAGAGAGAGAGAGGCAGAGACACAGGCAGAAGGAGCAGCAGGCTCCATGCAGGGAGCCCGACATGGGACTCGATCCCAGGACCCTGGGGTCACAACCTGAGCTGAAGGCAGATGCTCAACGGCTGAGCCGCCCAGGGTCCCCTCCATTTTCTTAAGTAATCAGACTTGGCAAAGACATGTGAAGCTTTGTTTTCTAGCAGATTACATTAAAAGGAAAGGAAAAAGTTTGTTCCCAGTCTCTTACGAAGACCAGACCAACAATCTAAAAATATTTGTGATTTTAATAGAGAGGAAGGAAATCATATTCTTTTACACCCATATAAGTTTGGGATTAACTTCAATGAGTCTATTCTAATCTTAGCTTGGCCACACCTAAAATTCCTTTCTTAAGATTCTTTCTCCACAGACCTTCTAGAACTTTCTGCATCCATTCAGCTTTTGGCATTTTCCCTTTTCTTAATGTGGAAAAATCATTATACTTTAGAACAGAATTACTCCATTTTTTTTTGTTTGTTTGTTTTACCACAAACGAACCCATGTCCTTCATATCTTGGCCAAAAACACATTCTGTTTTCCGTATCCACTTTTATTACATGGTCATTTTCTTCACCCTTATTATTTACAGTAGTTTTATTTTTACAAATTGGCTATAAACTTTAGCCATTAGTGATTTTTGGTTCCCAGTAAAAACTGGGAAGCAGGCAATTGTGAACTGTCATATATTAGCATCTTGGAGTCGATTAGCAAATTTGTAAATACATTTCATAATTTCTAGGGGCACCTGAGTGGCTCAGTGGTTGAGCGTCTGCCTTTGACTCAGGGCTGGACCCCAGGGTCCCGGGATCGAGTCCCCCATTGGGCTCCCTGCATGGAGCCTGCTTCTCCCTCTGCCTGTGTCTCTGCCTCTCTCTCTGTGTCTCTCATGAATAAATAAGTAATCTCTAAAAAAAAAAAAATAAAATCTCATAATTTCTAGAACAATATTCTTCCTTAAAGTGAATTTTTCTACGTGGCACAAAACTTGCTTATTAATGGACCCACATATCTTTTGTCTGTTAGTAAGATGTTGAGAAGCCCAACGCAGATGAACTTATATTTAGCATCTAATATTTATCTTGTTTAGAAAGGAATTACATATCAACGGATATTCATTATTTAGTTTCACTTGGTATAAAATCTTCTCCATACTTATTCTATTTCTTTTCTGAGAGGGCGGGGTGGGGGGAGCAGGAGGAGAGGGCCGGGCGGTGTGTGCTATGAGGCCCCAGGCCGGGAGACAAGGTGTGTGTGCTGCGGGCTGGGCCCCCTGCAGAGTGGCGGGCCAGGAGAGGCTGCTGCCCCCGCGGGTGGGGTGCTCCCTACCTGACAGTGGTCGAGGGGCAGGAAGGGGCACCGTGACGGGGGCTCGGTCCAGGAGGCAAGTGGAAGGGCTCTACTCCCAGCTATGGTTCTGACTTTGTTCTATGAGCCTCCTTGAGCCTTTTTTTGTAAAATATATTTTTATAGGATCATTACATTTGTCGGGACGAACCCACAGGGTTCACACTCATGATGATAATGGGGACAGCTGTAATGACGTCACAGGGCACGTCTACCAAGCATCTGCTGTGTGCTCAGTCATAGCATTCACTTCCCCAAACAGCCTGAGGCGTTGGTGCTGTCCGTATCCTCACTTTCCAGGCGATAGAACAGCGAGGTTAAGAAACTGGTGTAAGATCATACGGGGGAACACGGCTTGAGCTTATATTGTGTGGCTCCTAACCTGTGCGTTTAACCATTAAACGCGCTGCCTCTGGGTTGTTGAGATTGTTGTGAGATGGTTCTGAGCGTGAAGCGCAGTCACAGTAATGATCACTGCTGCCGTGTGTTGAGCACATTTTATTTGCCAGCGGCTCTTATAGGATCTGAAGTTACAGTCATGAGTAAAATAAAGTCCTGGCTCTTACTTTACAGCCAATTGATAGGTGATAGAGAAGATAGGTAGATAGATGGATAGACAGACAGACAGCAGGGCGGTGGTGCTGTCCTGCCCTGAAGGGAAGAGAAGACAGAGAGAGGACGTGGGGGATGCCTGGGAACCGTTCTGTTAACCTGTCCCAGGTGGTGGAGCTGCAGAGGTAAGATCTAAGGACAGGTTGGATGGGGTGATGGAGTGAGCCGAGGGGCTGTGGACAGAGGGGGCGGCGAGGGCCGAGGCCTGGACCACACGGGCTGGGGAACGATCGCAGCGTGAACAAGGCAAGCAGGCCGTGTGGACAGACGGGTCCTGGCCAGGGGGAATGTAACCCCCCCCAGGTTACATTCTGGGCCACCTTTGTCCTAAAGTCAAAGCTTAGGGCATCAGCCGAAGGGCATGATCAGCTGTGCAGCGTGGAGGATCTCTTGGTTTTTCTTATCTGTGAAGTGAGGATGTGAAAGCCCTGCCACCCAGCCTCCTTCAGACATTGCCGAGATAAAATGTTTGCGTGGGGGGGAGGGGCTGCGTAGGGCCTTGAGTCGGATGCCAAGGCCAGCCACTCGCTCTTAGGATGCCAAGGCCAGCCGCTCTAGGGATGCCAAGACCAGCTGCTCTAGGGATGCCAAGGCCAGCGGCTCTTAGGACTCCAAGGCCAGCTGCTCTTTGGACGCCAAGGCCATCTGTTCTTAGGATGCCAAGGCCAGCTGCTCACTCTTAGGACGCCAAGGCCATCCACTCTTAGGATGCCAAGGCCATCCACTCTTAGGACGCCAAGGCCAGCCGCTCTTTGGACGCCAAGGCCATCTGTTCTTAGGACGCCAAGGCCAGCTGCTCTTGGGACGCCAAGGCCAGCTGCTCTTAGGACACCAAGGCCAGCCACTCTTAGGATGCCAAGGCCAGTGGCTCTTAGGACGCCAAGGCCAGCTGCTCACTCTTAGGACGCCAAGGCCAGCCGCTCTTAGGACACCAAGGCCAGCCACTCTTAGGATGCCAAGGCCAGTGGCTCTTAGGACGCCAAGGCCAACTGCTCACTCTTAGGACGCCAAGACCAGCCAGTCACTCTTAGGACACCAAGGCCAGCTTCCCTTAGGACGCCAAGGCCAGCCGCTCTTAGGACACCAAGGCTAGCTGCTTGCTCTTAGGACACCAAGACCAGCCACTCTTAGGATGCCAAGGCCAGTGGCTCTTAGGACGCCAAGGCCAACTGCTCACTCTTAGGACGCCAAGACCAGCCAGTCACTCTTAGGACACCAAGGCCAACTTCCCTTAGGACACCAAGGCCAGCCACTCTTAGGACACCAAGGCTAGCTGCTTGCTCTTAGGACGCCAAGGCCAGCCACTCACGCTTAGGACACCAAGGCCAGCCGCTCTTAGGACGCCAAGGCCAGCCACTCTTAGGATGCCAAGGCCAGTGGCTCTTAGGACGCCAAGGCCAACTGCTCACTCTTAGGACGCCAAGACCAGCCAGTCACTCTTAGGACACCAAGGCCAGCTTCCCTTAGGACGCCAAGGCCAGCCGCTCTTAGGACACCAAGGCTAGCTGCTTGCTCTTAGGACACCAAGACCAGCCACTCTTAGGATGCCAAGGCCAGTGGCTCTTAGGACGCCAAGGCCAGCTGCTCACTCTTAGGACGCCAAGGCCAGCCACTCTTAGGACACCAAGGCCAGCCACTCTTAGGATGCCAAGGCCAGTGGCTCTTAGGACGCCAAGGCCAACTGCTCACTCTTAGGACGCCAAGACCAGCCAGTCACTCTTAGGACACCAAGGCCAGCTTCCCTTAGGACGCCAAGGCCAGCCGCTCTTAGGACACCAAGGCTAGCTGCTTGCTCTTAGGACACCAAGACCAGCCACTCTTAGGATGCCAAGGCCAGTGGCTCTTAGGACGCCAAGGCCAACTGCTCACTCTTAGGACGCCAAGACCAGCCAGTCACTCTTAGGACACCAAGGCCAACTTCCCTTAGGACACCAAGGCCAGCCACTCTTAGGACACCAAGGCTAGCTGCTTGCTCTTAGGACACCAAGGCCAGCCACTCACTCTTAGGACACCAAGGCCAGCCGCTCTTAGGACGCCAAGGCCAGCCACTCTTAGGATGCCAAGGCCAGTGGCTCTTAGGACGCCAAGGCCAGCTGCTCACTCTTAGGATGCCAAGACCAGCCAGTCACTCTTAGGACACTAAGGCCAGCTTCCCTTAGGACGCCAAGGCCAGCCGCTCATAGGACACCAAGGCTAGCTGCTTGCACTTAGGACGCCAAGGCCAGCCGCTCAGTCTTAGGACACTAAGGCCCTCTCCTGATAGTCACATGGCTTCCGGTTCTACAGGCTTGGTGGGCAGGTAGCAGTCTGAACTGGGAGGGCGTCTTCCTCTGAGACAGTCTCACTGAGGCCTCACGCCCCCTCCGAGTGCTTGAAGTCGTTATTATTCCTGTCAAATGGCAAAGAAAACCGAAGCCCCAAGACATCAGGGAGGTTACTATTTCACAGCACTGGGGCTGGGCTTGCAGCCAATATGCTCTGGTTCTGGATTCTGTTCTCCCCAAAGAAGGCGCTGGGTGTTTTTGCAGGTGGGATGTGGAGAGGTGGGGCGGGGAGGGCAGGTATTGACTTCAAACTCAATTGGAGGTGGGTAAGACATGGGCTTGCTTAGGGCCACAGCTGTTCTTTTGATCTCACACATGGTCCCTGGAAAGTGATGCGGCTCCATGGACAGCACAGATTAATACACAATAAAAATTGCTGAAAATACTCCAGGCAGATGCTAGCTGGAACACAGAAAGCTCAGGAAAATAAGGCGAAATCATAACGTACCAGCTGATGGCAATTAAATACCAATGACAAAAGAACAACCTCATTCAGCTCAGATCTGAGGGCCCCGCTCTGGATGTGACAGTGGCCCCGGGAAGGCTGGGGTGCACTGTGGGGAGCGGGGCAGGTGATGGTGCTTCCACTCACCTGGACTTGCCTCCCAGGTCCCCGGCCCTCCCAGCTGCAGTCCTGTCAGGGAACAGGTCTTTGGAAGCCGGAGGAGCCAGGGAGGAGTGGCCAACAGTGTCCAGGAATGTCACCCCCACCCCAAAGTCTCTGCCACACAACTTGGAAGGAGTGCCAGGTGTTCCTTGAAGATCCGTGTCCGTGGGGCTTTCGCCTTGGCTGGGAGATGCCAGCGGGCCGGAGACTGGGCCAGTGTCCGCGGTGGTGGGTGGCCGGGAGTACTGGCCCCGGGGTCACCTGCGGAACCCGCAGCCTCCCAGCCGCATGACCCCCAGGCCAGTGTGCAGCCTGCCTGCCCCAGGCTGCCGAGGGGTGACCGCTGTGTGTGGCCTGGATTCCTTCTTCTGCGTCCGAAACTTCTCAGCTGACCTGCATGCTCAGCGGCTCCTCCCATCCCCGCTCCGTCTCCTGTCCTGGCTTCCGCTGTCCTCAGCAAGGCCCACGGGTGCCCCTGGGTGCAGAGGCCGGGGTGATGGGTGAGAGGGGGAGGCAGAGGTGTCCCCGGTGCGCCCTTCCCAGAGTTGCCCCGCGCGGCTGCGGCTGCTTTGTCTTTGCTTTGCGTTTTATCGATACCCCCAGCGGACCTGCTGTCCCTTTCTATGGGCTTATTAATATTGCCCTCTGATCTATGGGTAGCTGCCCCACTTTACATTCCGGCCCCATCCCGACGTCTCTAGACTCAGACACCATATTTAATTAGATTTTCTCCCTTGCTCAGGCAAACAGAAATTGAAGTCCCAGTATATCTCTATTGCTCCGGAGCCTCGCCTGACACAAGCAGACAGCTCTTTCCCTCGCTGGCTTTCTCGGCCTTGTCCTCCCCGCGCCCACCTCTGACATTAATATTCCGACACGAGCTCATTTCTGAGTTCAGTCCTTGGCTCCAGATTCCAAAATTCATCCTCACATCACCCACTGGCTCTCGAAGGATTGGTGTGCGGGAGGGTTTTGCTGCTGTGGCTTTTGGGTTGCCCCCCAGGTCGGCCCACCTGCGTGCTCCCGGTGGTAGGAGTCGGGCCACGCGGGGGCAGGGTCGTGTCCATCTGTAGGGGAGGGTTGCCGGGGAGTCTGCGTGAAAACAGGGGATGCATTAAATGTCCTTTCAAGATGATGACCCCACCCTTGGAAGAGTCTTAGGGAAAAACCACCTTTTCATTTTTTAAAAAAAGATTTTATGTATTTATGCATGAGAGACACAGACAGGGAGGCAGAGACCCAAGAAGAGGGAGAAGCCGGCTCCCTGCGGGGAGCCCGACGTGGGACTCGATCCCGGGACCCTGGGGTCATGCCCTGGGCCAAAAGCAGATGCTCAACCCCGAGCCACCCAGGTGCCCCCCACTTACTTTTTATGTGTTACTATTTCTCCATCTGTAAATCGGGGAGGGAAATGGAATGGGCTTTTATTGAAATTAGAAGAAAACACGAAGACCTCTGATCTCACTTTTGGCAACAAAATGTGGCGGGAGGGGGAGAAGGGTCAAGAGGAGACTTGGAAGGCAGCGGTCCCGGGCCAGCTCCCCTGTGCCAGGAAGGCCACGGGGTGGGGGGCCTGGACCCTGGCTCCCAGGCAGGCCTTTCCGCCTCCTGAGCCCCAAGACATTGCCCCCAGGGCCTGGGCCGCCGCGGGGCCTCTGGCGAGTTCCCCGCCACCTTGCGCTATTTGTCACGCTCTCAAAACGTCGGCTCAGGATGTCGGAAACTCAGTTTCGTCATCAGCCACGTGCAGACAACGGCAGCTGCGCGGTGCGCCTCGTAGACGTGACACTCAAGGAAGACTGTGGGGTGTGTTGCGTAAGCCGCGAGGCTCTCCCCTACGATCAGTCACCCCCACTCTCGGGCCTTGCTGCGCCATCGCTGCTGGAGGAAAGCAGGGCATGGCGATGTAAAATAGAGGGCAGTAAGACACCATTTATTTGGCTTGGAGATAAATTTTTTTTGAATTTTCTTTAGCCAGGAAATTAACCATTATAATTAGCCTACATTGTCTGGGCACTTAGGCCTGAATCAGAAAGGATTTAAGATGGGGCAATAAATGAAAGAAAGGTGGGGAAGGAGGGAAAGAAGCAAACCCGCCAACAGTGTGACGGTGGTTTACCTGGATCCCTTGGATAATGTTTGAAACGGCTCACACCAGTCTGGAAAAATGTGCATTTACTTTCCGTTATATAATATGGTGGTTTATATGGTTATTTAAGAAATGTGTGTGCGTGTGCCCCGCTGGGGCGCATGCCTCAGAGCTCTGGAGGGAGGACCTCACCTGCCCACACTCGGAGCATCATCCTGGCTGCAGGCCCCCACCCCAGAGCAGGTGCGGGGTCGTGGTGGGCACGAGGGGCTCACCCTGAGTGGGCGGCCGTGCTGGTGTGGCCGGGGGTGCCGGGGGGTGGGGGATGGTGCAAGGGCATTGGGGGTGGGTGGTGTGGCCGGGGCACCTGGCAGCAGAGAGAAGGCTCAGCGCGTCCTCACCAACTGACGAGCGCCGGTTGGAGTGAGGGCTTTGGAGTCAGGTGGACACGGCTGGGGTCCTGGCATCCTGGACACGGTGTCACTTAGAGCACCATGACCTCTGGCCAATCCGACATGTCTCTGGACCTCAGTGCCCTGGCCTCCCTGGAGCTGTGGTGCGGCCTCCGCGGGCTCAGGCACTGGGGGCCCTGGGATGCGCCTGCCCCGCTGCCTCGGCCTCTGTGCCAGCGTCTGCTCTCGTGCCCTTGGCACCTGGGGCCCCGCGGGTGGCAGGTTGGGACATGCTCCCATCGGGCTCTCAGAGAAGCCACATTCGTGTTTTGACGCGGAGCTGTAAGCAGCTGGGGCCTGGCGAGAGCAGTACTGGGGTGCCCGGGGCAGGCGTGAGGTCCACGCAGGCCCCCGCGGAGCACGGGCTGCAGGCTTCGGCACACCCTGTAGCTCTCCTTCTTCAGGCCCAGTTCTTACTTGAGGGCAGCCTGCACCCAGGAGGTGAGGGCGAGGCGGTCCGTGCACCGAGGCACGTGCTCGCAGGTGCTCGCAGGTGCTCGCAGGTGCAGGGGAGCCCTGAGCTGGGCCATCCCTCCCAGAGCAGACCTGCCATCCTGGTCGGGATGTGGGTGGGGCCGGCCCAGGGGGCTCCGACTGCATCTCAATCCCGGTTGTGTCACCACACCCGGGTCGTCTTGGCAGAGAAGTTCTCGCGGTTCCCGACTGGATGGCTGCATGAGGGAGGTCAGGTCCCCCCCCACCCCCGTGGTCTTTGGCTGCGGGGCCTTACCGCACCATCGTGCAGACGGCAGAAGGGGAGCGAGGGTCAGGGGGGACCAGCTCCTGGTGGAAGCCGGGGCCTGGACTCAGGACCTGCCCCCTGGCTCACGCCCACTGATGACAGCTCGCCACGTGGCTCCCCCTAGCCACGGAGGGGGACTCGGTGGCCCTGTGCTCAGGGCACCAAGAGACCCAGGAACCGGCTGTTGGTGACCATGGGGACCTCCAGCCGGGCGGCCCCGCCCATCCCCCGGGTCCCTGCTGCGTTCCTTGTGCTTCTCCCTGCCTGGCTCCGTGAACTGGGGAGGTCACTGTCTCCTCCTACCACACTGGTGCCACCTGATGATGGGGGACTGAGGACCAGGTCCCTGCCCCTGTGCGGGTGCTGAGTGGTGACACTTGGCTGTGTAGCCAATGGGAAGGTGCTGTGCCCTGACCTGTGCGCCCTCCAATAACACCCTCCCTAGCTCCCGGGGGCAACATGAAGGTGCTGTGCCCTCCCCCTCCAGGTCGGGTGGGGGTGGCCGCCCAGGGTCTCCCCAAGGTCTCCGGGTCCAGGGTACTGGCCCGCCGCCCGCCCTCCCCTCGTCACCCCCTGCCCCGACCCTAACAGGCACCGAGCCGCGGGGTCAATGGGCGGGGGGTCCCCAGCTGCAGGCCGGCCCCACTGGGCTCTGTGCGCGGGGTGAGCAGAAGCCCCGGGCGCCCCAGGGTGTGGGGCTGGAAGCGGGTGCAGGCGCCGCGGGGTGCTTCCTCTCGGTTGCAGGGAGCCTGCCCGGGCCGCTGTGCCCACTTCTGACGGCTCGGGGCCCGCCGGTGCTCCCCGGCCTCCGCGCCACCCTCAGTGCCCTTCTGTCTCCCCAGGGCTCCTCCTGCTGGAGCCCGAGTCCCCCGGGGACGCCCGTGTGGCTGGGAGCCCGCGCTGCGCCCCCTCGCCTCCCGCCTGGCGCCTGCCCGCGTCTGCAGGAGGCCCTGATTCCATCACCAGCCGTCAGGGCCCGGCCTCAGCCCTCGCGTGCCCGGGATACCGCGAACCTGGCAGCCGGCTGCCTCCTGGCGTGAGGTGCGTGGCCTTGGTCCCCCAGGGCGCCTGTGGTGTCCCCGCTGCCCGTGTGGGTCCGCGAGCTCCTCCTTCCCGTTGGCCTGTCAGCGTCGCACACTTCGGGTTGAGTCCTGGCCCCGAGCCTTCTGGCCGCTGTGACCCGAGGTCACCTACGCTTGTGTTCTCTAGTTTCCTCCTGGGAAAATGGGTCAGGACAGTACTTCTATTGTGAGATTGTTTTATTTTTTATTTTTTTAAAAGATTTTATATATTTATTCATGAGAGAAAGAGAGAGAGAGAGAGAGAGGCAGTGATGCAGGCCGAGGGAGAAGCAGGCTCCCCGTGGGGACCCCGACTCGGGACTTGATCCCGGGCCCCCGGGTCACGGCCTGGGCTGAAGGCGGGTGCTCCACTTCATATCAGTTCCCACCAAAGAGGACCCTGTGCGTCTCCTGTCTTCTAGGCTCTTGATGGAGTTTGAGTGTGACCCTCCGCCCAGGTCATGGGTGAGAGCTCCGTAGGCCACGAGGGTGGCGATGGCTCCAGCCGTGGAAGCCTCACTAGTTCTGCTTCGTTTCCACCCGGCTCGTGGCCCAGTGGCTCCGAGGGCTCAGTCGGGAGCCGCCTGAGCGGCCGTGGCCAGCCTGCCTCCCGGTGCCGGTCCTGTCCGGTCCCTCCCTGGTCGCCCCCCTTGTGAACCAAGGGGTTTCCCGGTGGTGGGGCAGGCGTAGAGCGTCCTGACGTGGGGGCTTCTCGGGGTCGAAGCAGAGACGGGCTGGAGGGGCTCCGAGGGGCACAGCCGGTCATCATCCCAGGGAAGCGCAGGGACGCAGGTGGGCCGTAAAGTTCCTCTGTCCTAACCTTTCCTGCCACTGGAGCATTTGTCCCAGTGCCTGTCCCGCTGCCGTGTCTACACCCGAGGGCTCCCGTGCCCGCCCACCGGTGTCCTCGCCGCTGCCTGGGGACCTGACGCTCCTTTGGCCTTGGCCTGGCCTTTCCACCGAGCACCCAGAGCAAGGGCACAGCGCCTGGCCGCGCGGCTTCCACGTGCGCTCCTCCTCCGCGCGGGGGCTGGGTGCACGCGGGCCTGCCCCCCACCCGGGGGCCGAAGCGCGGGGAGGAGGCGGCCGCAGCAGGAGGCGGCCTGGCCTGACCGCTGGGTGGCCGCGTGCGGCCCGGGCCTCGGTGCTGGCCGCAGGAGCGCTCCGCAGAGCCGCGGGGCACGGGCCGCACTGCCGTCCCTGCCTGGCCGCCCCCTTTGGTGGGGCCCGAATGGCATCAGGGCATCGGTTCCACGCGTGCGTCTTCCCCGCCCTTCCCAGATGGGTGCGCGTCGTGACATTGTCGTGACATTGGGCTCTGCGTCCTTTGTTCAAGGCGTCCTGTGAATACTCAGAAACCCTCAGACCCTCCTCTTACCTCACTGGCCGCCTAAAATCCCACACTTGGTTATTATTATTTTTTTTTCATAAATCACAGATTTATGTTAAAGGCGCCCATCTTCCACTGGCATCAGAAAAAGATATGTGATGCTTTAAGCTATTATCCGGCACGTCCCCATCCATCATACCCATGGGGGGGTCCACTCTGTACCCTTTCCGGAGGCGAGGCCCTGAAGCTGCTGGGGAGGAGGGAGGCTGAGAGCCTTGGAGGGAGGGTGCTGGCTCCTGGAAGAGAAGAGGCGGGACGTGTGTTTTCCCAGAGCCGCTCGGGGATGTGTCTCCAGTGGAAACACCGTGTACCCCTCTGCTGTGGGAAGGCCGGGCCTGCCCCTCTCCAGAGGGCTCGGTTCACAGACGTGCCCTTGGACGGGACTGCAGCAGGGCCTGGCAGCGCTCCAGGAGGGCAGGCCTGAGCCGGGCAGCGCGTGGCGCGGAGGGGTGCTCAGACCCAGGGTTTGCTGACCTCGGGCGGGTCATGAACGTCCCCGAGGCCTCTAGGGAGCGGGGTGTGGGGAAGGCAGCTCAGAGTTCTCGCAGGGTTTCCAGATTCAAGTTTGAAGAGCGCGCAGTGTGTTTCTCCGGCGCCCCCGGGGCTATGCACCATTGAAATAGTAGCCTCGGACCTGAGAGCTGGGAGCAGGTGCTGGCTGTGGAGTCTCCGTTGCTGCCCTAACAAAGCCTCACGCACGCAGCGGCTTAAGACACAAATTCGTTTTCTCGCAGCCTTGTGGGTCAGAGGTCCGACGTGGGTCGCACGGAGTCCAAGTCCAGGTGTCGGCAGGGCCTCTTTCCTTTCTGGACGTCCCGTCTGCCTCTGCTTGCCTTTTCCAGCTTCTGGAGTTCCTCGACTCGTGGCCCCTTCCTCTGTTTTCAAAGGCAATGCCGTTCATCTCCCTGACGCCTCTTGTGTGGACACGTCTCCCTCTCTGACCACAGCTGGGGGATGTTGCTCTGCTTCTGAGGGCTTGTGCCATGAGGTTGGGCCCACCAGGATACTCTCCGCATCTCAAGGTGAAACTCACATCTGCAAAGTCCGTGTCTGCTTGACTCCCCATCACTGATCGGCTCTCCCCTCAAGCCTCTGCAGCCTGGAGAACGGGTAGCTGGGCTCAGGACGAGGCCCGAAAGCAGCAAAGCTCGCTGCCATCCGCATCCCGACTGGCACGACTCAGTCCTAGGGTCCCACATAAGTATGGGGACAGCTGTACCTGCACTTTCTGAGTATGGGCTCAGCGGGAGAGCCCAGCCAGGTGCCCATGAAACTTGTTCTTTTTTACTGGGGGTACAACTGAACCAGCTGTCCCCATAGAAATGTGGGACCCCAGGGCTGAGTTGTGCCAGTCGGGATGCAGATGGCAGCGAGCTTTGCTACTTCCAGCTACCCATTCTCCACGCTGCAGGGCGCAGAGGCTTGAGGGGAGAGCCGATCAGTGATGGGGAGGCAACCAGACAGAAGAAGCCCGGGTCAGACATGCTTTTCCATCTCAAACTACATCAGACGTGATATGAGTAACAAGTAAGACTTCCATGTGTTAGGCTGTTGAATTGCGGGATTCTTTGTTACAGCAATTAGTCCCCCCTGAGTGAAATGGAAATGGGTCCCAGAAGTGGGTGCTTTCATCAGCAACAGTCTAGGACGTGAGACATTGACTGAGCAGTCAGGTGGCAGGTCATGAAGAGACGTGTCTGGAGGGCAGAAGGCTGGAGAGCTCGTGTTGCTGTGGCAAAGCATTTGAGATGATAACTTGGGAGGGACACTTCCCCTGCCCCCGAAATTTAGCTCTAGGAGCATGTTTGAAGAATAGAATGGCAGCAGCGCAGGCCTGTCCATGTATGGTGGGCCATGCTGGGATGCCCTCTTGGCAAGGTAGGACGAGCAAGAGGAAGTTAGGAAAGAATCAGCTGACTTGCAAGAAAAATGGAAAGGGATGGAGAAAATACAAACATTTGGGCATCCAACACATTCCAGCTGTTGCTGCCGTGTAAGAAGTCATGGATCTTCCTCAACTTATGTTGGGGTTACGTGCAGACAAACCCAACATACATTGAAAATATCACTAAGTCAATAATGCATTTAATACGCCTAATGTACCAAGCCTCAGAGCTGTGCCCAGCTTCCCTTGCACTCCCTCAGAACACTTAACATTTGGCCCCTGACAGGGCATGATCGGTCTCACACGAAGCCTGTTTTAGGATAAAGTGTTGAAGGTCTCCTGGAACGTGTTGACGGCTGTGCTGAAAGTGGACGACGGAATGGGTGTAGAACGGTTACGAGAGTACAGGGCTGTTGACCCCGGGTGAGCAGTGGCTGCCCCTGCCCAGCAGAGGGGAGGGGATGGTGCTGCACGCTGCCAGCCCGGGAAAGACCAACACGCAGAACTCAAAGTACAGCTTCTACTGAATGCGTGTCTCCTTGGCCCCACAGCATGTGCAGTCCAAAAGTCCAAGTTGAATCCCTGTAAGTAGAGGACCATCTGTACTTGAAAACAGCGCTCTCAGCCTAAGCTCACATTGACCCCAAAGATTTATTAAGCTCGAGGTTCTGTGCATGAGGGATTCAGACAGGACATAGCAGGGACATCTTGTCTCTGCTCCGCAATGTCTGGGATGCAGTTGGAGGACTTGAAGGCCAGGATCTGGGATCATCGGGAGCCTTGCCCGCTCGTGCTTGGTGGCTGGTTCTGGGTAGCTGGGCACCTGCTGCTGCTCCATTGGGCCCCCGTTGTGGGTGAGTCTGAACTTCCTCCCTGGGCCCTTGGCCGGGTGGCCAGGCAAGAGCTGTATCCCTTTTGAGACATAGCTTCTGAGGTCATGTGGTGTCACTTCTGCCTCACGCTGTTTATCATCATCAAGTCATGAAGGGTCCGTCTGTACCTTGGGGGGAAGGGAAGCCGACTCTACCTCAGGATGGCTGGGGGTCAAGGGTCCGGGAGAACACGGGACACAGGCGAAGCTACTACGGCCGCGGCCATGTTTGGGAAAGCACGATCTGCCACAAAGGGTTTGGAAAAACCGACTGCTTCTTACACAGTAGGAGGTGTGATGAGGGAGTCTGTGTGAGTGACCCATGAAAACGCTTCAGTTGTCCCGTTCGCCGGAAAGCCTCAGGAGGGCTGCTGGGAACAAGGCATGAGAGTGAGGGAAGAAACAAAGGGATCACACACATTGTAGAATTATGTCTAGGGAAGAACCCTGATGGGTGTGGTGTGTATTTTAATCAATGAAACTGACTGGAAGCAAATGGATCAGACGCTACTGGGTTTCTGAGTATTTGTATCACAAAAAGCAAGGGGCGAGCCAGCAAACACAGGGAATCCCGCCCCCCCCCCCCCCCCCCCCCCCGCCGTTGGCAGGAACCAGCAGTGCATGTCTCCCGAAATCCGCAGAGGCATGATCCCTAACATTTGGGTAACGGGTGGCCCAGAAGGCTGGTAGCCGGGGACTGACTTCTGATGGGCAGAGGTAGGGGCCATGGAGAGGGTGTCGGCCCAGGTATGTATCAGACCCGCTTCAGATTTTCTCTCCAGTGGGACTGTTTCATGTGTTTCCTGTGGTTATTGTAGTTACCGTGTCCCTGTTCCACTATTTCAGGTTGGGTTTCTGGATGGCAAACCCTTACTTCATAGGTCACCACCCACAGGAGCCACAGCCAGATGGGATGGAGACGGCTGGTCTACCTGGGAGGGGGCCTCCGTGCTCTGGGCATGGGGCGAGTTGTGGAACAGAAAGGTGGGCCATGGCACGCACTGCTAGTGCCTAGCAAGGCCTTCTCATCTTAGTGGCCTGCGGCCAGGCTACGTGGTCCCACCCGCCTTGTGGTTGGCCGTGGCCAGGGGCCTGTCGGCAGAGGTCATGGGCGCCGTGTCTGGATTCTTCTCTAACCCGTTCCCCTCATCGGCTGGGCTCAGGAGGGTCCCATTCAGGACTCTCAGACCCTGAAAGTGAGGGAGGCTGTATATGGAAGGGTCCGTGGTCCCTGAGTGACCATAGCAGCAGTACCCTCCTGGCCCCTCATCACCCTGCCTACACTGGTCCACAGTGGGCTGGGAAATGAGCAAGAAATCAGCCTTCGGGATTTTTGTATGTAGCGGTTAGTCTACCCTGACTAATACAGGCTGTGTTCCTGGCATATCCTTTGAAGAAACAGTAAATAACATTTGTAAGTCCATGTCTTTAATGGACTGGCACATCAACGCCCTCCTTTCTCATCGCCACCAGCTGTGGCCCACTGCTTTCAGGGCGTCCAGATGACATAATTGAGTCAGCTGGGTCACCTGCCCCGGTGTTTGGGTGGCAAGTTCAGTCAGTTGGTCCCGTAGGGCAGCCTTCAGTTGCTGCTGTGCCCACAGGCAGGGGACTGGGCGGCAGACAGAGGACGGTGCCCATGCGGAGGGATCAGGGAAGGGCGCCGGGTGCCTTGGGGAGCTGGGGAGCCGGCCCTGGCCCCTCCTGTCCCAGCTGTGCTTTCCTGGGTTCGAGGAGAGACTCCTGATTCATTGAATAAATTCCCTTTGATTCTACGTTTACTGGGTTTCCCTTGTCCTGAACAAATGTGGGCTGCGATAGAAGCGACGCGATGTTTCAGGTGGGGAGAGCGCACTGCAAAATACGGTCTATTTTTCACGCTACGAATGTGCGTGAGCTTGTGACCATGATCAGGGATGATGACGTACGGAACGTGGAACACACACTGACGTGAACGCAGGGAGGGCGAGGTGGGTGATTTTTTTGACTTTCTTCTGCTTTTGGTATTTAAGATTTCCGTACCGTGGGCCATTGTGCTCTCTGCTCCGATGGGCTCTTCGGTGATCGGTGGCCACGTTTGGCGGCTGGCTTCTACCCTCTGGCGCCTGTTGAATTCTTTAGCTTTCCTTCCCGCCTTGTCCTGTCTGGCCTGCCCACGTCTTCTTCCCAGGAGCCAGGTGGCTCGGCTTGGTCTCGCTCCTACGTAAGGCAGGGAGGATTGCAAACTTCAGCACCGTGAATGTTTCCTCTCCTTTCAGCTCATCTCTGGGAGGCCTGGCATCTCAGAGGCCGAGCGATCACTGCAAAAGCAGCAAGCTCTCGGCAGGAGGAAGAAGCCCGCCTGAGACGGGCCCTCTTCTGGGACCAGCCCCCCGAGGTCCCAGCTGGACTCCGCCCTGGGAGGACACGGGTGGTCTCCCCACGTCTGAAGGGTTAGCATGTTTGCCGGAATGGGAGGGTCCCACCTCCACATACGGGGCTGTTGGTTGAAACTTGTATTTTGAAGATGCAGGTACCTTTTCCATCTTATTATTTGTTTTAACTATCGTGCTCTTATCGCCTCGGGCAGCGTCCTCCCCCGCAGGACGTTAGGCCCAACCCAGCTGCCTCCTTGGGTTCCTGTGGGAGGAGGGCCGGGAGTGAGACGGGCTGCGGGCGGGACGTGGGCTCAACTCCCGGCGGCTGCGCGCGAGGCCCTGGATGTGGGAATGTGTCCGGGAGCGGGCCCCAACAGGAGGCCACGGGGGCTGACGGCGCCCAGAAGCTCCCCTACGCACTCTCGGAGACCATCGTCCTCGGGAGGATGTAGGGCTGGGTTTTCAGGCTTCCTTTTGGGAGACAGGGGATTTGTTTAGGAAATTGGAAGTTGCAGCTATGTAGGAATCCATAGTTCATGGTCACTGAAGCACGATTCAGAAATGACTTTGTTGCTTTAAATGATATCTCTGTTTACACATGGGGCGTCTTGTATAATTCATGAGGATTTTGTATCATTTACCAGTAAGGATCAACAAACATGGCTTTCACATTCTTGTAGTTCCGCAGGTCCTAGTGAGGCGCTGCCTCGCCTGACTAGGGCAGTATTTTGTGATCACAGGGACTTTGTGATGAGCATGCAGCTCTCACAAATCACCACCACCACTGATAACAATTAATTGACCTCAAAATAAACCAAAGAAATGGATATCAATCCCTTCCACACCCTTATTCCTACTCCAGGGAATCAGGGCTCTAAGGTTAAGGGTTTTATTCAAGGTTACAGCACTTGGGGCCTGCGGTAAAACTCAAAACCCTCTGGTTCCCAGGTTCATCCTGTGTTTCTCTAAACACAGGGATGATGGAACCCAAAGGCACAGCAACACAACGCAGCAGCCTGCCGCTTGACGGGTAGGAGGGACAACTTCCTCCCCTGCCTGGCGAGAGGCTCCTTAAGGCTTCAGTTACCTGGTCCTCGTGGACTTACTCTTGTTGGACCCTTAGCTGCCGACACGGTGAGGAGAGAGACGTCACGTAAGTGTATCCAAATCCTCTGAATATTTTGATACTTATTTTGATATGACAGGATTTGGCAGGGGCTTTGCCTGGGAAATCCTGGGTCGGCGTGTTCCAGTGATTGTCGGAATCTGTAACGCGTGATGATGGGGGAAAATATCAAGAAGGATTAAGACAAACACCTTGAATTTTGTCCCATGGAATTACTGTTCAACACTTACCCCTACGTTCGTTTGGTCGGTGTCTGGTCTTTCTGATTCCCTCTCCACTCATACATCCCCCCCCCACCCCGGTTCCCCTCCTGGTGGGGCGACACTGCTATACCCCCACGCTTGCACCTTCAGAGCACGTACACAGGGCTGTGTGCTCAAGGCTTCCTCTCCTTACGGATCCTTTGAAATTTCATTGTCTCATCAGAGGGTTGAATCCAGCGAGTTATTCACAATTAGGTTTCTACAGGCCAGAGATGGAGAGAGACACCAGTATCACAACATCCACTTGCAAATATCGCTTGTTAATCTGACAAGCCGGGGGGATTTAGGACTCTCTGAGTCAGACACTGAGAGACTGAACACTTTCAGTCTGCAAAGCTCAGGAACTGAACCCCGCAGTGCAGCAGGATCACTTCCTTGCCGTGTAAATTCGTGGTTTAGCCGAGGGTCCTTCTCAGTGCAGGCAGAGGCCTCTGTCAAAAGCAGGCTGGGTATGGCAGCTGGCCCAGGCCTGGCTCCATTCCCTTCCCTCCCCCGCTCCTCCTTTCTCGTGTGCTTTTCTGTGGGGCTCGGACCTCTTGGGACTTATCAGGTGCACCTCATTCACTGGGCTCCACTGTATGAGATGGGGCTCAGCTGGAGGCAGCAAGTGTGGGGGGGAAAAAGGGCTGATTGAATTTGGTTTGGGACCAGCTCCAAGTCCTGCAAGGCTTGCAAATGTTTAGGGGGTGATTTCCATATCACTCTAAAGTTGCTTGTCTCTCTCCCAAAGGCAAAGGCTGCTGCCAATGGTGGAGGACTTAAAGCTGGAGGCTGCCCTAAAGATGGGGAAATGAAATAAACTCCATTTCTGGAGCCCACTGTGTGTGCATGTGTGTGTGTGTGTGTGTGTGTGTGCACGCGTGCGCACGTGATGGTCTTTGGCTCCTTGCTTATTCCCTGTAATAGAGATCACAGAGCCGAGGAGAAGCCCAGGGCTTTCTGAGGCATTTGGCCAGCGGCAGAGGCACAGTGTGACACCCAGAGAAGGGATTCTTGGAAGAAAATGGGATGTTGTAAAGTGTGACTCTTGGATACTACAGGAAGGACATGCAGGCCGGGTTGTCGATGAGTTGAGAATGACCCACAATGAAACCATGCAGATGAGGAAATTCAGCAGAGGGAGCCAGGATGAGTCCATTTGTTGTTGGATCTCTTTAGGGAAGTCACTCGCTGGCTCGGAGCCACGTAGTTTCTAGGTTGTGGATGGAGATAATGATCTTCTTGGAACTCTCTAGTTAGTGGTTCTATAGAGGAAGGAGACGCCGGGATGAATGAGCTGCTGTCCTTGTCTTTGAGGAGCTCCTTGCTGCCTGGGGAGACACGTGCAAAGTTTGGAAGAGGCTGTGAAGTGGGCATTTGGGAGGAGGAGGGATAGGTGACTTCTGGAGTCCTTCTCAATGCTAAGGTTCTGAGTTTCTACATAATCAAGATAGTCCCATCATTGATTCATTCGCCGGTTTATTCAGCACTTATCTATTAAGCATGTTTAATAATCCAAACCCTGGGGATATAGTGAGAAAGAAGACAGAAGTGCCCCTGCACATATGGAGCGTGACGTTCTAACAGATGTTGACGAGACAGTTGCAAGGGCATTTGGTGTAAGAGAGGCACAATTTATATGACACACAGACTCAGGCGGACCCTCCTGTCAGGGGTGTTAGGATGTGGCTTCTCAGAGCAAGCAGCGTTTTTAATCGATACTTGACAGATGATTGGCTAGATCATGGGGGCTGAGGGAAAGAGGACAAGAGGAAGCTCTTTCCTTGATGATGCAGGTGCTGACATGGGGGAGAAAACAACATTTTCAGGGATTGGAGCGGTGTCCTGGTGGCTGGGAGGGGAGAGCTAGAGAGCAGGAGGAGAAGTCAGGCAGGAAGGGAAGCAGAAGCTGAACCGTGTCTGGCTTTGCCGGGGATTACCTTTATCCTAAATAGGGGCGGGTAGTAAAAGTTTTAGGTGACCCCATCAGCTCTCTGTCAAAAGTCTTGCTCCTTTAGAGGAGGCCTGGCTAGCTGCCTCAATTTACGTTAGGTTTCCCTGGTTAAAAATCTCAAAGAACACATAGCTCTTGCCCTTCAGAGCACTTACCCAACTTAATAGCGATGTTCGTGTGTACTTTTTAATGGTTGTCATCGCTAAAAGTGTGAGGATCACTACGACTTTTCCAACCAGTGCTTACACAGTGGCTGGGGCACGGTGGAAATGTTGGAGGTGATGACTGAATGGAAACACAAGGGGGTTCCTTTGCCCGCATCATGGGCAACTTGCGGAAGGCCGGGTGAGGCGAAAGAGGTGGGGGATGGCCACAAGCCATGGGAAGAAGTGGGCGGGCACAGAGAAGCACCAGGGGGTAGACACAACGGGGTCTCATGATGGGTTAGATGAGAAGGAGTGCCGAGGGCTGCTCAGGCGTCTGTTCCAACTAGATAAGTAGTGGTGCCATTGATTGAGATCAGGGTTCTAGAAAAGGACCCTGATGGGTGGGCGTAATGAGTTCAGTCTGGGCCCGGCTATGTCAAAGGTCGGCTTGGGCATTTTGTTCGACTTCTTCCTCACCACATGGAGGGGTCTGCTCTCGGAGGGAGGACATTCTTTCCCCATTCTTGGCACTATGCTCCTGTCCTGCTCACCTCTCACACGTCCATTGTATCTGTTGTCCGTGCAAAAAGCCTGATGTGAGGAATTCTCTTCTTTCAACTTTTTGATGGCCGCTCAAGAAGTAGGGGCGTAAAGTCCCACAAACAAGTACTTCAGGCTCATGTACGTTCTTGACTTCTGAGCAGGCAACTGTTCTAATTCCATGTGCTTTGCTCCCAACTCAATCTGGGTTCATGGACTGGCAGGGGAGGTTTGTGCACTTTAACCACAACTTTTTTGAGATCCTGTCTTGCCCATAACCCCTAAGAGGGATTTGTGTTGATCATAGTGTCCCCTTCTGTCAACCTGAAGCTTGTTGAATTCGAAGTAGACTCTTGGTCCAAGGCCAGCTGGCCACAGCAGTGGTCAGCCAGATTCCCTCGGGAATCAGAATTCAGAGACAGAGGGGGGGTGAGTGTGGGTATTTGAGCTGAATAGTCACACTCTCGAGGGAGCAGGAGAATATAAGGAGTCGATGACCCATGGTATAGGGACAGAAGCAGGAAATAGATACAGACCAGACCAGTCGGAGGGAAGGAGAGTGGGTTCCAGTTCCCTTGGGGTCCAGCATACTCTGTTTCAGTGGGGTTGGCAGGACCTTATTTCCTTTCTCCTATGTGTCAGCTGTGCAGCCCACAGAGGATGGGAATTTTGCCTTTTCCCATATGTAGGAGCAAGCTGAGGAGGAAGTCCCTATTATTCATTTCTACCTGTTTACTTTTCAAAGAAAATTTAAAAGAATTATGAAATGTGTCAGGTATACAGTCAAATACAGAGAATGATAGAGAACATCCACGTGCTCACCGATTACACTTGCCAAATCTCAACATGTTCTCTCTTGCTGTATTTAGTTGCGAGCCCTCATACTTCTCCCCAATTCCATTCTTTTTCCCTTCCTCAAAGGTACCAATGCTCCACATTTGTTGCTTTTGTTTATTTTTTATATTTTTTAAAGAATTTTATTTATTTATTCATGAGAGACACACAGAGAGAGAGAGAGGCAGAAACACAGGCAGAGGGAGAAGCAGGCTCCATGCAGGGAGCCTGACGTGGGACTCGATCTCAGGTCTCCAGGATCATGCCCTGGGCTGAAGGCGGCGCTAAACTGCTGAGCCACTGGGGCTGCCCTATTTATTTATTTTTAAAAATAATCTCTACGCCCAACATGAGGCTCAGAACCATGACGCTGAGGTCAAGAGTTGCATGCTCCATTGATTGAGCCAGCCGGGTGCCCCTCATCTGTTGTTTTAAGTTATAATTTTATAATGTTTAGTTTGTGTGTTACATCATAAACCGTTGTTTTTCCTTGGTGTTAAATTTTATGTAATTGGTTTTGTTGTGTAAAAAACTAATATTCTTTTTCACTCAATGCTACATATTTTAGATCCATGTCACTAATTGTAGGTCTAATTTCTCCCCATTTGCACCACTGTAGAGTACTTTGTGGCATGATTCTATTGTAATATGTCTTTTCTTCTACTGATGGTCTCTCAGTTGTTTTTCTATATTTTTCCAATTACAAAAAGTGTTACAAGGAATATTCTCATGCGTGGCTCCTCGTGTACTCCCATGGGGTTTCCCAAGGGAACAGAATTGCAGTTGCTAGACCTTAAGGCCTATGCATATCTTCCACGTAACTGGATTTAGCCAAAGGATTTTCTAAAGTGGTTGCACTGATTTCGCTTCCTGCAAGTTCCAATTGCTCCAACTTCTATCATTTCATGTCATTAGACTTTTTAATCTTTGCCAAATAGATGGATATAAAATGTAGTTTACATTTCTATGAGTGTAAATTTATAAATATGAGGTGGTTCCATGTTTTCATATTTTGGCCATTTCAGCTTTTTTCCCCCTCCATGAATTGCCTATTTATTTCAGCTGCCAATTTTTCCATAGGATTGTTTACCTTTTGCTTATTTAGTTGTTTTTGTTGCTGCTGTTTTTTGTGGATATAAATCCTTTGTCAGTTATATGTTTTGCATGTCTTTTTTGAATCTGTGGTTTATCTTTTCAACTTGTAAACGGCAACTTTTCATGTTATAGGTTTTCAGTTTTAATGGGAAATTTATGAGCCTTTTTATGACTGGTGCTCTTTGTGCTTTAAGAAATCCTTCCTGAGGAAGGTTCCTGATAGGGTGAGCACTGGGTGTTATACTATATGTTGGCAAATTGAATTTAAATAATAATAAAAAAAAGTTAAAAAAGAAAAAAAGAAATCCTTCCCTACCCTGAAATCATAAAGATATTTTCATTTTCTTCCAAAAGCTTTTAAGGATTTGTTCTGCATTTAGCTTTTAGATCTATATGGAGCATATTTTTGGTATGGGGTGAGGAAATATTTTTTTTGCCCCACGTGAGTGCTGAGTGTGTGAGCACTCATTTGTTCATTGTCTCATTCTTCTCTCAGAGACCTGTGTCATCACTCTATTGATTATAGTAAAGGTTCTATCTCTGGATCCTTTATTTTGTTTTTCTCTATTTCTACAGCAATGCCACACTCTTTTAATGATAGCTTTATAATGTTTTAGTATTTGATATAGTGATTGTGCTCTTATGTTCTTCTGGAAACACTTGGTCACTTTTTCATCATTTGATTTTATGTACACATTTTAGAAGCTACTTGCCTGAAGAAGATTCTTGTCTGAATTTATTGAAATGGCACAAAATATTTAGATTAATTTGAGGAGAATAGATAGTTTTATAATATTATCTTCCCACTTTTAAATGCAACTTATTTCTTCATTTATGTTTTCTTAGCATTTTTCAGTAAAATTTTATTATTTTCTTCAGGCATATAATATATGGCTTTTGTTATTATTCCTTGTCATTATTGTTTTTCTATTATTTCGTCTATTTAAACAATTTTAAATATTATTTTAAGATATCTTTGTAGGTAGGAGGAGAACTGATTTTTTTTAAAGATTTTATTTATTTATTCATGATAGACATAGAGAGAAAGAGAGAGAGAGAGAGAGAGAGAGAGGCAGAGACATGGGCAGAGGGAGAAGCAGGCTCCATGCCAGGAGCCCGATGCGGAACTCGATCCCGGAACCCCAGGATCATGCCCTGGGCCAAAGGCAGGCGCTGAACCGCTGAGCCACCCAGAGATTCCCAGGACAACTGAGTTTTAGAAATTGATTACATCTGCAACAAACTTGTCAGACTTTCTTATTGGTTCTAATTCTTTGTTTTCTATTTATTTTGTTTTTAGTTTTATTATTTTGTTTTTTTTTTGTATATTTTTTATTGGAGTTTGATTTGCCAACATATAGCATAATATTATTATTTTGTTTTTAAAAAATTCTGCATATTACATTGTTGCTATTTTCTACATTCTTGTTATTTAGATGTTTTTCAATCTTTATTTTCTAGTAAATAAATTTTAAGGCTATACATTTACCTCTAAAAACAACTTCAGCTGCATCCTATAAGTTTTAATATATTATATACATATTTTTGCTCAATTATAAATATTTAGTTAATGACTTACTATATCCAAGGGGTTATTTAAGAATGCATTGGAATTTCTAATATATGTATTTCTTAAACTATCTTAATCTATCTGTTGTTAGTTCAGATATAATTACAATTTGTTAGAAAATTTGTTCTATATGATGTTGATACTTTAGAAATTTCTGAGGTGTTCTCTGTGCTGGGTAAAGATAATTTTTTTTGGTTCAAGTTCAATTTTTATGCATGCTCCATGGATAGTCTCTGTTTGTTGGTGTGGCATTCTATATGCATGTCTGATCAATCTTGCTCATTTTGTTGCTTGAGTCCTCAATACCTTTAGTAATTTCATGTACTTGCTTTATTCATTTTGGATAGGAATATCCTAAAATCTCCAAGTATGATTGTAAAAGTTTCATTTTCTAAATGTAATTTTGTCAGTTTAAAAATACTTTGAGGTTAAATAATTATTTGCATAAAATAATAGGGTTTTTATAACTTCCTGGTGAATTGTTTTCTTGATCATCCTGCAGTGGCCTATTATGATAGACTCTGTTATTGTTAAAATATTTACTCAACTCCAACTAAGGTAAGATTTTACTTCTTTTCCCCTTGACATGATTTGGAAATGAGAAGCATTACTTGCAAACAGATTTAAGAGCCAACACGTTGTTCATAATGTCTTTTCCTTCTGGCTGTGACACCAGCAGAGTTTTAGACAGAGACTAGTTCATCAGCCTGGGTCCCAGGGGGTGAATGTATCATAAAATAGAGCTGCTCTCAATCTGATGGATGTGTTGCTGAGTGAGAAATGAGCCTCTTTAAAAAAGTAAGTTACTGCAATCTTTTGGGTTGTTTGTTACTGCAGCCTAACCTAACCAAACATGATGGATACTTCCAACTTATTTCTACTAATGCCTTTTGCCTTAAGGTTGATATTGTCTATCACTACTATAGCTGCTCAAACTTTCTCTGAAATAGTGTTTGCTATCATGTCACTTTCCCTTAAACCTTTCTGAGTTTCATAATTTTGATGTGTCCTCTGTAACCACATTTAGCTAAATTTTGTTTTTTATTCTATTCTGAGATGCTCTGGCTATTGGAATTTATTGTTTTTACTGATGTATTTCTTTCATCTTATTTTTTGATTTTTGTTTATCATAGTTTTTACTTTTGCCTTTGCTCTCTCTTTCCTCATCTATATACACTGGTATAGTAGGGTGAATGGTAGCCTCTAAAAAGGTATGTCCAAGTCCTGATTCCCAGAACCTATGAATGTTACCTTATATGACAAAAGAGTGAGTATTAACTTATTTGGCCAAAATGTGATGAAGTTAAAGATCTTGAGAGAAGATGCTTGCCCTGTATTATCCAGGTGGGCCCACGTGCAATCATGCATATTTTTATCAGACTGACACACAGAAGAGGAGGAGACAGTGTGACTATGGAGGGAAGATTGGAAGAGGTGGCTACAAGTCAGGGAGTGATGACAGCTGGAAGCTGGGAGACGCAAAGAGCAGTTTCTCCCCTGGAGCTTCCAGAGGGACTGTGGCTTTGCCAACACCATCATTAGGACTTCTGGCCTCCAGAGTTGTGATAGAATAAATTTCTGTTGCTGTAAGCCATCCAATTTGCATTATAGCAGCCACAGAGAATCAATACAAGGGGAAATAATAGTGTTCTTATTCCATGGGATCATTGTGAGAATTACATGAGATAATATAGGTAAAGAACTTATCCATCAGTATCTGGGCTACATTAGGTGCTCAATAATGTTTAGACATTATGCTAATCATTATTAACAGTAAAAATATGTTTTAGGTAGAGTTCCCTAGAAGAAACTGCAATGGAGATTCTTAATCCCACTTATTTATTGAAGAGATGCAACTTGTAAGGGAGTGAGGTAAGGGCCAGGGAAGAGCTTAGAGTCTAGTGATTAGACAAGAGCTGAAGTCTAGTCTTAGTCCAGTCCTTGGGGATCCATGAATGGCACCCAGAATTTCCCACCTGGAAGCAATAGAGCTAAGCTTTTCTACTCCTGTACAAGTTAGCCATTGGATGAGGCAACAGGGAATGGGGATTGGAAGGAGTCGTTAGGTGTAGAGGTAACATAGCCTCCTTGTTGTTTCAGGGTGAGCCAGCTCTCTCAGCCAAGGGAAAATCTCCTGAGATGGATGTAGCTGTGACCTGTTAGCACCCAGTCCTCACAGCAGCTAAGGAAGAAGCATTAGCTCAGGTAGAGGGGGATGTTGCTGGAACACTACATACTATATCTACTATACAATGGAAGGCTGAAAGACAATGGGGGTAATATTTCAAAGTGCTAAAAAAATCGCTGTCAATTCAGGAATTTTAGCTCCAATTTAAATATTATTTAAGTGCTAGAAAAAACACAATAGAGTTTTCAGACAATAGAGTTTTTCAGTCATGCCCTCACAAAAAGGTATGTTAAAGGATATATTTCAGCAAGCAGAAAGGTGAATCCAACAATGAATTTAAATGAAGTGATTAAATGAAAAACACCTTAATATTTATGGAGCACTCCCAAAATGAAATACTTAGTTATAAATCTAACAAATTATACATAGGACCTATATGGGGAACATTATATAACTCTGATGAAAGATATCAAAGAACTGAAAAATGGAGAGATATTCTTAGTTCACGAGTAAAAAGGCTCAGTATTGTCAAAATATCAGTTCTTTCCAACTTGATCTATAGATTTAATGCAATCCCAATAAAAATGAGAGCAGGTTGTTTTGTGGATATATCTGTGGTTTATATGGAGAAGCAAAAGACCCAGAATAGTCAACACATTTTTGAAGGAGAAGAGCAAAGTTGGAAGACTGATGCTACCCAACTTTAAGACTCACCATAAAGCTATATTAATTAAGACAGTGTGGTATTGGTGAAAGCATAGATAATAGATCTGTAGAAAAGAGAGAGCCAAGAAATAGGCCCAAATAAATATAATCAAATGATCTTTGACAAGGGAGTAAAGGCAAAACAATGGAACAGACGGTGCTGGAATAAGTGGAGACCTGCATGAGAAAAATGAATCTAGACACAGGCCTTGCACCTTCACAAAAATCAGTTTAAAATAGATCAGAGACCTCCATGGGAAAACACAAAGCTATAAAACTCCTCTAAAAGAAACATAGGAGGAAATCTAGATGACTTTGAGTGTGGCAGTGACTTTTATATACAATATTTAAGGCAAGATCCTCCTAAGAACTAACTGATAAGCTGGACTTTATTATAATTAAAATTATATGCTGTGAAAGATAATGTCAAGGGAATGAGAAGACAAGCCACAGACAGGGATAAAATAGTTCTTAAAGACATCTCTGATAAGGGGCTTTTATCCACATTATACAAAGAGCTCTTAAAACATAAAAATAAGAACATGAACAATCTGATTTAAAAAAATGGACAAAAGACTTTAATAGGAGCACCTGGGGGGCTTAGTTAAGTGTCTGCCTTCAGTTCAGGTCACAATCCCAGGGTCCTGGGATCAAGCCCTGTGTCGGCTTCCCTGCTCAGTGGAGAATCTGCTTCTCCCTCCGCCTCTCCCCTAACTCCTTCTCCTTCTCTCTGTCTCTGTCTCTCAAATAAGTAAATAAAAATCTTTAAAAAGGACTTTGGTACCTTGCCAAAGAAAATATACAAATGGAAAATAAGCATATGGAAAGATGTTCCCCATTATATATCGTTAGGGAGTTACAAATTAAAACAACGAGATACCACTACACATCTATAGAACGGCCAAAATCTAAAACACTAACAGCACAAGATGCTGACAAGGACGTGGAGCAGCAACAACCCTTATTCACTGCTGATAGGTATAGTCGCTTTGGAAGATGTTTCAGACGTTTCCTTCCAAACTAAACATACTTTTACCATACCCTCCAGCAATCATGTTTTTGGTATTTGGGCAAAAGAATGGAATATTACGTCTACACAAAAACCTGCATATGGATATTCATGGCACCTTGATTCATCATAGCCAAAATAGAGGCAACCGAGATGTCTTTTAGTAGGTGAATGGATAAACTCTGGTACATCCAAGACACGGAATATCATTTAGAACTAAAAAGAAGTGAGCTATCAAGCCACAAAAAGACATGGAGGAAACTTAACTGCATATTACTAAGTGAAAGAAGCCAATCGGAGGAGACTACATGTTGTACGATCCCAATTATATGGCATTCTATAAAAGGCAAAAACGTGGAGACAGTAAGAAGATTGTCAAAAGTTAAGGGGAAGGAGGGATAAATAGAGTACAGAGAGTTTTTAGGGCGGTGAAACTATTTTCTGTGACACTATAGTGGTATGTGTCACTATGCATTTATCAAAACCCGCAGAATGTGCAACAGCAAGAGTGAACCCTAATGTAAACTATGGAGGTTGGGTGATGATGATGATGTAGTTCCACTGAATGTGACGAATGTCCAGCTGCAATGAGGGAAGTTAATAGTGGGGGAGGTTGTGTCTGTGTGTGATGGGGGTAGGACACGGGCTTTACACACTGAGAATGTGTTCCAACACTGAACCACATACGAATATGAACCCGCATCTAGATCCCTCGCAGTAGAATATCAACATATCGAGGATAAAGGGGGAAAAATTAGTTTAAGTTTCTCTTCCAAAGAGAGAGGTCTAAAAAACAAAACAAAACAAAACAAAAAACAAAGAGAGAGGTCTGACTACTTACAAAGGAATTAAATTAGAAATAAAGGCCTATTTGTTATCAATAGTGTTTCCTCTGGGTAAAGGGATTAAAAAATTAACAGAAACAGTGTGCGTGGCTGTGCACAGGGTTGTGTAAGGTGTCCGAAGGGCTAGCACGACTGAGAGGCAAGAGGGTGGGAAAGAGGTTTCGTGATGTAATGGTTTCTTCAACTTTGGGTGGGCTGCGTGGGCGGCATTGGGGAGATGCAGGGAATGGCAGAGATGGAATGAGGTGCGACACAGTCGTGGGGCCTCTTGGAGTCGTGGACGGCGGGGCGAGCTATGTGTCCCCCCGCTGGGGGAGGCTGGCTGCATCTGTGCTTTGAGCCCCTGTGCGGGGTCCTTGGTCCTGTTCCTTTAACTCTTAAAATGCTTATGGCTTCGTAAGATCTGGAATACTAGGGGCACGTGGACCGGAGTTCACAGAGCGCACAGATCTTAACTAAAAATGTGGGGATGAGGAGAAAGGAGGGGAGCAACAGTGGAGGTCACGTACCTGGGATCTGGAGGTCACGCAGGGCGGTCATTTGCTGTTAGGGCGTCGTCTCGAGGCTAGAATGCCTTCCCGGGGCACCAGTACAAGGATGACCAGGTCCCGTTCTGCTCGGGGAGACTTGGCTGGGGCTGGGGCGTCAGATTTCGAGGTAGCGAGTGTGGAGGTGGGGGCAGATCTGTCTGGACCGTCAAGGGGAGTGGAGAGTCCTGGGACCTGGGTGTAGGGAAGCTCCATGTGTTCTCAGACTTTACTCTTCGCACATTTAGGTTCGTAGCAATTAAGTCGACACGGACCGCAGGAGGCGACGGAAGCACAGAGTGGTGGTGGGTGTGCTGGGCCCCGGGAACCTGTTGGGTCCAAGTCACAGAGGGGGGCGGGTTCGAATCATTCTCTACTCCCTGCCCTGTCCTGTCCCTGGCAGGAGTCGGACGGGGCCTGGGTCCTCAGGGGAGGTCCACGGAAGACCCACATATGCGCTCGGGGAGCTAAAGGCAGGGAAGGCTGTTAGGCCCTGGCGGGACCGAACGCACATGGTCCCGTGAGCCTCAAGTCGACGTGGTGCTCCCCCAAGGTGTTGCAGGTAGTGAGTTGTGCTAAGTGCACCCCGCGATGACGCTTCCTTTTGCTATGCAAGGAACCTGCTCCCTGAGGTGAGCTAGACAAAGCTCTCTCGTTATGTCCCCCATATGTTGTTGTCCTTGAATTCCTGGCTCCTCTTAGTGGGCACCGCGGTTCCCCTGTGCTCTGGGATGAGAAACTCCAAGCCGCCTTTGCTTTCTCCTCTGGCTGGCAGACAGCCCGTCCTGCAGCGCTCTCTGTCCTTCCCTTGGCGTCCTCCTCCCAGGGACCCTCCCCTGGCTGCCGCCCATCTGCCCCCCCCCCCCCCATCTTGCTCTGCTGCCCTGTTTGAGGACTTTCCTACCTGGTCCCTCTGCTCTGGGCCCCTCGCTCTCTAACTTCTCTTTTCCCGTTCCCCCCACAATCCCATACAATCTATCAATCAGACCGCTTGCCTCCACCTCTACCACATGTCCCCAAACTGACCAGTGCCTCAGCCTTACCCTCTCATCTGACGGGACTTGGTTTCTCATTCAGACGAGAGCAATAACCCTACTCTTGCTCCCCTGTGATTTACTGTGGTGGCCTGAGGGATGCTCTTAATATGCACATCAGACAATTTCAAGTCTCTGCTTTGCTCAGAAACTTCCAGTAGCTTCTCATTGCCTTTGGAATCAAATCCAGACTATGTTCCATGGCCCTCAGAGACCTACATCATTTGGGCCTGCCAACTGCCCTGACCCATTTTCCCTCACTGTGCCTTTTACCCCCAGCACCCGCTTGCTTTGCTTGAATGGGACAAGCAGGGTTGCACACCGGGCCCTTGTCCCGCACCCTCTGTGCAGGAGGCGCTGCGGGCTGCATAGCCGGCCCCTCCTGCAGCCAAGCCAGGTCCTCGCTCCGCAGCCGCTTGCTTACAGGAGCCAGCTCTGACCCCCCGCTTGAGGTGGTTCTCATCTGACCTCTATTACTTTATGTTTTTTCACAATACTCATGATCTGAAATTATCTTATTAATTTTATTGGCGGTTGCCGTCTTCTCCCGTGGAACAGAAAATGTCTGGAGGGCAGGCAGGAGTTTGGACTTGCAGTACCTGCCATGTAGCGCATGTTCAATAAACATTGAAGGCATGCGTACCCGGTGTTACTTAGCTTGATCTTCTCAGAGTGGAGCTTTGGTCACGTCGCATCCTAGTAGAGTGGATTTTCATTGCCCTTCAATATGCTTCGAAACCTTCCCCAAGCCTCCTTTACGTTCTTATGCTCTATAATGTCCCTTCCTAGTACTCGTAATCTACCCAAGTGAGCTGGGTGATTTTACCCAGAGACTCTGCTGTTGGTCACCTTTGGGATGCTCTTTGCATCACTTTCTCTATGTCGTATATCATTCCCTCCTACCCTCACTTTTTCTTCTTAAAAGAAAGCACATCCCATTGTTTCCTCTTTTGCAAGTGTGCTGGTCTACTATCTTGCCCCGCCTAAGGAGCTCTTTGTTTATTTATTTATTTTTTAAAATATTTTATTTATTTATTCATGAGAGACACAGAGAAAGTCGTAGATTCACAGGGAGAAGGAGAAGCAGGCTCCATGCAGGGAGCCCGATGTAGGACTTGATCCCAGGACCCCGTGGTCATGACCTGGGCCGAAGGCAGGTGTTCTACTGCAGAGCAACCCAGACGTCCCAGGAGCTCTTTATTCATTAAGTTTTAATTTTAATTCCAGTTAGCTAATCTACAGTGTTATATTAGTCTCATATAAGTATATTTATATATTATATAAGTATATTATATAAGTATATTATATTACTAATATATACTTATATAGTCTCTATATTAGTATATAATGCAGTGACTCAACACTTCCATACATCACCTGGTGCTCCTCACAATAAGCGCCCGCCTACATCCCCATCACCTATTTCCCCCACCCCACCACCTACCTCCCTTCTGGCAACTATCAGTTTGTTCTCCTCAGCTGATAGTCTATTTAAGAAGTTCTTTTTTTTTTTTTTTTACTCTGAATTGAGACTTGTATCTCTTTTTTTTTTTTTGTTTAAAGATTTTGTTTATTTATTTGAGAGAGAGCACAAGCAGAGGAAGGGTGGAAAGAGAGGGGGAAGCAGGCCCCCCAGGGAGCCGGGAGCAGGCCGTGGGGCTCAATCCCATGATCTTGGGATCATGACCTGAACTGAAGGCAGATGCCCCAGGTGTCCCAGAGACTTAGAGCTTTTGTGCTCTAACTTACGGTTTTTTACTTTGTACCGTCACAAATCATTGATCACCGTATCCTGGATATCCGACCCTTACCTCATAGTAGGTACCCACCACATATTGGTGAGGTGGATATTACAGTTTTGTGCATCTCTCTCTTTTCCCAACTTCGAGGTATAATCGACATATAACGTTGTGAAACTTCAAGGTATACAATGTGTTGATTTGATACACTTCTATATTACAACATGATCACCACTCTAGTTTTAGCTAACACCTCTATTACGTGACATAAGTACCATTTTTTTTCATATTCTAAGGCATTATTTTTTATTTTTGGGTGGAATAAAATGTTCCCAGCTTATGCTTTTACTTCTAATGCATCTTTCTTTTCTTTAAGATTTTTTAAAATTCGAATTCAGTTTAGTTAACATATACTGTACTATTAGTTTCAAGGGTAGAATTTAGTGATTTAGTTGTATATCACAATCAGTACTCATTACATCAGGAGCCCTCCTTCATGCCCATCACCTAATTACCCCATCCCCCCACCCACCACCCCTCCAGCGACCCTGTTTTTTTCCTAGAGTTTAGTATCTCTTATGGTTTGTCTCCTTCTCTGTTTTGTCTTGTTTTATTTTTCCTTCCCTTCTCCTATGTTCATCTGTTTTGTTTCTTAAATTCCACATATGAGTGAAATCATATGGTATTTGTCTTTCTCTGTCTGACTTATTCTGCTTAGCATAATACCCTCCAGTTCCATCCACATCATTGTAAATGGCCAAGATTCCATTCTTTTTGATGCCTGAATAATACTCCATTATATAGACTTATAGACATGTCTATGTATCTATATCTCTCACCTCTCCATTCATCCATCATCTATCCATTCATCTATCAATGGACATCTGGGCTCTTTCCATAGTCTGGCTGTTGTGGACACTGCTGCTATAAACATTGGGGTGCAGGTGCCTCTTCAAATCACTGTGTTTGTATCCTTTGGATAAATACCTAGTAGTACGATTGCTGGGTTGTAAGATAGCTTTATTTTTACCTTTTTGAGCAAAAGGTAACTCCACAGTTTTCCGGAGGGCTCCACCAGTTCACATTCCCGCCAACAGTGCAATAGGGCTCCCCTTTCTCCGCATCCTCTCCAACGTTTGTTGTTTCCTGTCTTGTTAATTTTCCCCATTCTCACTGGTGTGAGGTGGGATCTCATTGTGGTTTTGATTTGTATTTCCCTGATGGCCAGTGATGTGGAGCATTTTCTCATGTGCTTGTTGGCCATGTCTAGGTCTTCCTCTGTGAAATGTCTGTTTATGTCTTCTGCCCATTTCATGACTGGATTGTTTTTTGGGTGTTGAGTTTAATAAGTTCTTTATAGATCTTGGATGCTAGCCCTTTATCTGATAGGTCATTTGCAAATATCTTCTCCCATCTGTAGGTTGTCTTTTAGTTTTGTTTTCTGTTTCTTTTGCTGTGCAGAAGCTTTTTATCCTGATAAAGTCCAGTTCATTTTTGCTTTTTGCCCCTTGCCTTTGGAGACATGTCTAGTAAGAAGTTACCGTGGCCAAGGTTTAAGGGGTTGCTGCCTGTGTTCTCCTCTAGGATTTTGATGGATTCCTGTCTCACATTTAGGTCTTTCATCTGTTTTGAATTTATTTTTGTGTATGGGGTAAGAAAGTGCTCCAATTTCATTCTTCTGCATGTGGTGCCAAATTTTTTGAATACCATTTGTTGAAGAAACTGTCTTTTTTCCATTGGGTATTTTTTCCTGCTTTGTTGAAGACTAGTTGGCCATTGAGTTAAGGGTCCATTTCTGGGTTCTCTGTTCTATTCCATTGATCTATGTGTCTGTTGTACCAGGACCATATTGTCTTGATGATCACAGCTTTTTTTTTTTTTTTTCATCACAGCTTTTTAATACAGTTTTAAGTCCAGAATTGTGATGACTCCAGCTTTGGTTTTCTTTTTCAACATTTCTTTGGCTATTTGGGGTCTTTTCTGGTTCCATACACATTTAAGAATTGTTTGTTCCAGCTCTGTCAAAAATGCTGATAGTATTTTGATAGGGATTGCACTGAATGCATAGATTGCTCTAGGTAGCATAGACATTTTAACAATATTTGTTCTTCCAGATATTTGTTCTTTCTGACTGACTTACTTCACTTAGCATAACGTCCTTGAGGGCTATTCGTGTTGTCACAAATGAGAGGATTTCATTTTTTTTCATGGCTGAATAAAACTCCATTGTATGTAATACCACATCTCCTTTATTTATTCATCCACAGTTGGACACTTAAGTTGTTTCCATATCTTGGCTATTGTGAATAGTGCTTCAATGGTCATGGGAGATATTTCTTCAACATCCTGTTTTCATTTTTTCTAATATCCAGAAGTAGAATTGCTGGATTGTATGCAGTTCTATTTTTAATTTGTTGAGGAATTTGCATACTATTTTCCACAGTGGCTATACCAATTTATATTCCCACTAACAGTGCACAAGGGTTCCCTTTCTCTACATCCTCACAAACACTTGTTATCTCTAGTTTTTTGATGATAGCCATTCTAATAGGTATGCATTGATATCTCATTGTGGTTTTGATTTGCATTTCCTTGATAATTAGTGATGTTGAACAATTTTTTTATGTGCCTGTTAGCTATCTGCATGTCTTCTTTGGCAAATGTCTATTTGGTTTCACTTATCTACTCTTTAATTGAGTACTTTGTTATTTATTTGTATGGATTCTTTATATATTTTGGGTATTTTGGATACTAGTCCAATAGCAAATATTTTTGTTTCATTCCATATGTTGCCCTTTCATTTAAAAAAATATTTATTTATTCATGACACACACACACACACACACACAAAGAGAGAGAGAGAGAGAGAGAGAGAGAGAGAGAGAGGCAGAGACACAGGCCTGACATGGGACTCGATCCTGGGTCTCCAGGATCAGGCCCTGGGCTGAAGGCAGTGCTAAACTGCTGAGCCACCTGGGCTGCCTGCCCTTTCATTTTGTTGATTGTTTTGCTGTGCTGAAGACTTTTAGTTTGATGTAGTTCCATTTATTTATTTTTGTCTCTCTTGTTGTGCTTTTGGTGTCATTGCTAAGACATCTATCAAAGGGCTTTTTCTCTCTGTTTTTTCCTAGAAGTTTTATGGTTTAGGGTCTTACACTTATGTCATTAATCCATTTGGAGTTGATTTTTGTGATTGAAAGAGATTATATGGGAAAGGAGGGGAACTGAGTGGGGAAAATTAGAGAGGAAGACAAACCGTGAGCAACCCCTAACTCTGGGAAACAAACAAAGGGCTGAGGAAGGGGAGGCGAGCGGGGGGATGGGGTGACTGGGTGACAGACACTGAGGAGGGCACTTGATGGGATGAGCACTGGGTGTTATATGTTGGTAAATTGAATTTAAATAAAAAATGTAAAAAAAATTCTTTTGTGAGTAGTGTAAGGTAGGGGTCCAATTTCATTTTGCTTCATGATTATTCAGCTTTCCCAACACCATTTATTGATAAGACTGTCCTTTCCCCCTTGAGTACTTTTGGCTCACTTACAAAATAGGTGACAGTGTATGTGGGTTTTATTTCTGGGCTCTGGATTCTGTTTCAGTGTTCTATAGGTCTATTTTCATGTCAGTATTATAGTTTTTGTTTTGTTTCATTTTGCCTTTTTTTTTTTTTTTTTATGCGAGAGAAAGTGGGAAGGGGCAGAGAGAGAGAAAGTGAGAGAGAAACTTAGGCAGGCTCCATGCCCAGCGTGGAGCCCCATGTGGCGCTCTATCTCACAGCCCTGAGATTGTGACCTGAGCTGAAATCAAGAGTCAGACACTTAACCACCTGAGCCCCCCGGACCCCAGTACTACACTGTTTTGACCACTATAACTTTGCAGTATAGTTCGAAATCGGGAGTTGTATGTGTTCAGCTTAGTTCTTGTTTCTCAGGATTGCTTTAGATATTTGGAGTCTTTTGTGATTTCTCTCTTTTTAAACTGCAAATGCAATGGAATACCTGATTGTTTGTTGAATGAGTGAATGAGTAAAAGCCATCATTCCCAATTCCAGGGTGTACTTCAAATTAAATAACTAAGACATCTCCCTGTTGCACAGAACATTCCTTGACAGTCTCCTCTCTGGGTGCACTGATTCATTTATACCTCTATGAATTCTTTGTTCAGAATAATAGTTTTAGCAATTGACAACTGTGGTAGATAGAATTCTAAGACTCTGCCAAGACTGCTGGCTTCTGTTTTACTCAGACATTTTCCCAGTTGTACAAACATTAAACTAGATATGGTTGTAAAGAGTTGCAGACATAATGAAAGTCCCAAATCAGTTGGCTTTAAGATAAGGAAATTATCCAAGTAGGTCCGCCCTAGGCACCTGAGCCCTATAAAAGCAGGGTTTCTCCAATCCCAACACAAAGCAGTCAGAGATTCGAAGCATGGGGGAACTGGATACACAAGAAATTCTCTGTTGCTAATTTTAAAGACGGAGAGGGCTGTGGAATAAGGAATGTGGGCACTTCTGGGAGCTGAGGGTGGTCCCTGCAAAGCAGCTAGAAAGGAAGCAAGGACCTTGGTCATACAACAACCTACAAGGAGCTGGATTCTACCAAAGTCTGACTGAGAAGCAGATTCTACTCAGCCTCGTAGAGAACCGCAGCTCGGGTCCGTGTGCGGATTTCCCCAGGTCACAAGCAGAGCGGAGGGCCCAGCTATGCCCTGCAGGCCCAGACCTTGGACCTACAGAAACATTGCAGTAACACATTTCTGTTATTTTAAGCCAGTCAGCGTGGTATTTTATTATGCAGCAGTGGGAAACTAATACAGTGATGATGATGATGAAGAAAAATGAATTTTAGGAAGGGCTGGAGGAGAGCCAGAGCCAGGGAAAACCCCAAATCTTCAGTATCAATCTTACGACTCGGGCTCTCTGTCCTCTAGGCACCAGAGGGACTACGGGTCTTGATTCTGCCCCTGGCCACTTCGGCAGGCTCCGGAAGGGAGGATTCAGACAAGATTAGTGAACGAATGTCTTCCTTTTGTCTGATTTTTCCTTTTAGGCTTAGAACAGAGGCACACACTGTTTTTCCGCTGATCCCCTCTCTAATAAGTGTACCGACCTGAAACAATTGACCTTAAAAAATAAAAATAAGTAAGCAGCCCCCAGAGCCCTAGCAGGTGGCATTAGCATTCTCCAGTCTCCCCGGTTGCGTCCTGGGAGTCTCAAAGAAATGAATCTTATTATTAGTCTGCTGCTGGTGACGGCTCCTGATGGCTCCTTCCTCCTGGTCGCAGCTGCTGAGCCTGGCACAGGTGTCACGAGGCTGATGGCTCCGCGGGGAGGAGGTGGAGGCACACTGAGCCGTCAGCCCCAAGCTCAGGGCAGCCTCTTTGGGTTTGCAGACATCAGAGGAGCCTCCAAATCTGTGTTTCTAGGACTTTCTCAGGCCATTATTATGAATGGTGGTAAGATAACACCATTCAGAGGTCTTCACTCCCCCTCTTTTTTGTTGTGAGAAATATCCTCTATTCAGAGGTGTGCATAGAGTTTGGAAAATTTTTTTTTAAGCAAACGCTAGTGTAAAAAAGAAAAACAAACATTGCCAACACCTGGTAAATCCTGTGTTTTCCCATCTCTATACACAATTCCTTCTTCCCCCGCTCCCTGCCCCCCCCCAAATATCCTGAAGTTCATGAAAATCACTTCCTTGCCTCTAAAATAGAAAGAAAGAAAGAAAACAACAACAAAGACAAAACCTTCTCTTTAATACCGCTGTATGTATCTTCTCTAAATAGGAACAGCCTAGTTTTGCCTGTTTGCAAACCTTACAGAAATGGAGCTTGTGGACCCTTTTGCATCTTGCTTCTTTATATGTTTTTGAGATTCATCCATATTATCATATAACTATAATTTGTTCATTTTCAATGCTGGTCAGTATTCCATTTTCTGAATATACCACAATTTATTTACTCTCATCTCGATAGACATTTAATTCAGATTGTTTTTAGTGTGTGGCTATTTAAACCACACTGCGATGAACGTCTTTATACATATGCACTAGGCAGGAGTTTATCTCGGGTATGTACGAACACTCAAAATTGGATGGACGTGGTGAATGTGCATCTTCAGACTTCCCGGATAATGCCAGACGGCTGTCCAAAAGGAATCCAAGAACACTCCCATAAACAGTAGGTACAATTTCCTAATTCTCTACATTTTTGCCAGCACTTAGTGTTTTAGTTTCCTACTGTTGCATTAAAAAAAAAAGTTGTTACACGCATGGCGGTTTAAAACAACTTAAAATGTGCTTCCTTACAATTTGCATGAGTCAGAGTCTGGGTTCAGATTAACAGGGTTCTTTGCTCAGGGTCCCACCGGGCTGTAATCAAGGGGTTGGTCTGTGCTGGGGGCTCATCTGAGCCTTGGGTTCTTTCCTGAGCTCTCACAGGAGTTTGTAGAATTCATTTCCTTGCAGCTGTAGGGCTCACGTAGGAATCTGCATCTTTAAGGCCACTCAAGGCCTCTCTGACACTTCACCTTCATCTAAAGGCAACGCTGATTAGGTCAGGCCCATCCAGGATAAACTTCCTTTTGATTAACTAAAAAGTCAATGGGTTACAAATGTAATCACAGGGCAGATACCGTATTCACTGGTTTTGCTCATACTCAAGGGGAGCCGCTATAGAAGATGCCCAGAGCCCTCGGTGACCATCATGGAACGGCCTGCCGCACTTGGTATTGGCAGCTGGTTTAATTTCCAACTAATACATTATTTAATTTTTGAAAGCCTAAGGTTACATGATTTTTCATACATCTATTGATGACTGGCGTTTCTTGGGTATTTTTTTCAAATAGTCTTAATTTGCAGATATTACTCTGTGGTTGAGTAATAGTTTGTAATAATAAAATACTGTGATATAACACGTATTGAGTGCTTAGTTTTTGTCAGCCTTTTACACGCACTGCCTCTTTTAACATAGTGAAAACCCTTGGGATAGGTCCTGAACATTTTATAGAAGACGTATTGAAGGTGAGAGGCGTCAGGTAACCTAACCTAACTAGCTATAGGTAACTCCTATAGCTAGTGAGACAGTCAAATCGACTTGGGCTTTGAACTGGCTGAGTGTGACTCTGGAGACTAGTCCAAGGAGGTCTTGCGTACCCGACGTAAGGGACAAGGAGATTTGTTATGGGGGCAAATGGTTCTTTTATTCCTTTTATAATGAAAATATTGCCTTTATGGATGGAAGCGGAACCCCTTATACGTGCCAACTGGAGCCCCAATCTCTCCCTCCTTGCACTGTGTTTCCCTAGCTTCTTCCCTCCTCTCCCATCTGTCCCATACACCGTTGTTACATTAGTTTTTCCCAACCTCTGAGTTCATCTTTTAGATTCTGCCCCAAAGCCTTATGGGATCACCTGGAATCTGGCATCGAAGTCCTTTCTCCCTCTCTTTGGGAGTCTGACTCCAGACTCCTTCCTAGCCTCATCCCCCACAAATCCTTCTGTTCTGGCCTTGGGGTAGGACTGGAACATCCACAGCCCAGGGTTTTACTTGGACAGTGCCCCTAATTGTAAACTCTAGTCTCACTTCCCCCCCTCCAGATTCTACTAATCTTTCAAGTCCCACTTCAATTTCTACCTTCTAGATGAATCACCCCTTAACCTCACAGTCCCAAGAGATCTTTTTCTCTCTTTTCTGAGTTCCTATAGCATTTATAATTTCTATCATTTTACCCTTAGTCAGATCCCCATTCTAATGCTACTTAATTTTTCACATCTCAATAAAATCATATATATACCCATTGCTAATTGGTAAATCCACTGAATTGTTCTCAGTTCTTATCTTTCTTGAATTGCATCTAATGTTACCAAGCAAGGAATCAATCATTCTTGAAATTTTCTTCTCTATTGGTTTCTGTGACATCTTTATTTTCTGGTTTTCTCTCTACTTTGGATCCTCATTGTCACTCATACCCTAAATGTCCGTTCTATGGGATTCTGTCTTTGACCCTTTTTTCTTTCACCCTGTACTTCAATGCATAGCTCATATGTCCTTATTACATCCCCAGGGGATAACTCAGAGACTAGCAGAAGGCATTCCTTGAGAGTGGGTCCTTGCTTGCATAATCTGTGAATTCCCACATTTGCTCTGACACTGAAGTGCATGAGGTGATGCTCCTTGAAGGAGGAAGGCAAAACTGATGCTCATAGGTGGCTTAGACAGGGACTGCTACTGATGGGACCAAGATGGAGCTATGGTGCTTTCTGGAGAAGACCCTCTTTTCTGCACTTTCCACTTGGAGTGTGTCTATGAAGCGAATGCTAGTTGTCTTCAAATATTTAAAATAAGTATTCTAAAATATTAAAATTTAAAATAAGTATTGAGAAAGCTCTCGTGCCGTTAGTTGAATTCATGCCCTTCAGGCTCCCTCAGATCTATTCTGGTCCATTGTATCTGAGATAACTAGAGCTGTATCCCTGACTTGGTGCCCAAAACCAGACATAGAAAGTTAAATCAGATAACTCATTTGGACACAGATTTCCTGTCTTAAAAATGTTTCTACATCTCATTTGGTTTTTATTAGAATGCCATGTATATGAATTCATTCATTAAAAATATTTCTTGATCTAAACACTGTCCATGGTGCTGGAGGAGCCATGGGAAACAACTGGCTTTCAGGACACTGACACGGTGCCCGCTGCCCTTTTCTCAGTTGAAACTGAGGAAACAGAGGCCATGACAAATTACAAGGTTTTCCATGGTTCCTCTGTTGGTAAATGAAGGAGGTTGAACTTGAGTCTAGACTCTTACTGCAAGCATATATTCTATTCCATCACCTTGCTTCGTGACCTTGCTAAGTTACCTGCTGAACTCTGAAGTTCAATGAAAATGTGCTTTCATTGTGTGCAAGTTTTGTCTTTTTTTTCTAAAAGAGAAACACTTTTCTGAAAGGAGCCCCAAGGATAGCATTTGAGGCAATGCTTAGCTTTTTCTTTTAAGTTCTTTAATGTTGAGTGGCCCAGGTTCCAGGGTGATTTTTCTAGTAATAATTTCAAGACTCATCCAGGCCTAGGGGACCTGAACAACCTGAGCAGCTCTCCAGACCCCTTGGCCTCTGACTGCAGACATGTTTTCCAGAGAGAATGGGCAGCAGTTAGGAAGATGTAAGAAGTGTGCCCTACTCTGCCTAGCTCAAATATTTCCTGATATTCTCTTAGTCCTGGGGGCCCAGGTGCCTGGGTCTCCACCCCCACTCTGCTAACTTTCCTCAGAAGAAAGCAAAGGTTAACTGAGATCACACAGCCAGGTGGATGCCCGGATTTGCTTTCCCTGGGGCTAATTATGGAACTACATTAGATAAAAGTCAACATATGTTGTAAAAGGCACTGTGTATCACTGCTTGACAGTTTCTAACAATGTGCTCATGTAACAGCTGTCAAAGGCAGTGCTAGAAAATGAGTAATATGTTGATTTATGTATATCAGATCTGTCCTCGCGCTCTGTGGTGGAGCAGACCAGGCAAGCTCAGCTCTGTGGGTGGAGAATCTAGGAGGGCGGTGAAGGCAGGAAGGAAATTCCCTCATCTTCAGAAGCGCCTGGAAGGCATGGCTGAAGCCTGTAGCAGCTGTTACATTCTGAGGTCCTTTGGAGAAAAATTGCCTGGGGGACATCTGTTCCCTTTCTACAACAGTGGGAAGAGTAAAATCCAAGTCTCCTAAGGCGATGGGGGCTGCTGAGGTAATCTGAGCCTCCCTTGGCCTCTGGATGGGGCTGGGCATAACACCATAGATCCCCATTCTAAATGGCTTTGGGGATTTCTCTGGAAGGAACCACTCTAGGATTTTCTTTATAGTCAGGGCATCTTTTAATGACCAACTCAATGTTCTTATTCGTTTTATAAGTATCTCATTTTATTTCCAAAGTATGTTAAAAGTGGAAGTGAACTAAATATTTTTTTTCTTGCATTTCAAAAGCTATCTGCTGTGCTGTTTCCTCTTGAGGTCATTCAGAAGGCCCTCTGGTCTCTGAAAAGATCTGATTATCACAGAGGGAAAATCAGTTTGGTATCGCCTTGGGAATCACCACGAGCTTCCACATTTAGGATTGGCTCCTCTCTGGCGTCCTCTTGGTTCTCATTCTTTTTGTGTTGGCTATGCTATTTACTCAGTCATGGTATTCTCCTTCTTTAAATGGTAAGAAGGGATTTAATAAGAGGAGTAGGTCCACAGCACAAAGCCAACCCCTGAATGCTCACAGAAAATCCAAATTCTTAAATAATCACCCCTAAACTTATAGTTTAGAGGGGACTCTTTCATTTATAACCATATATAAATGGTCCTATTTACTTGTTGGTATTTATTGAGACAAAAATAGAAACTCCCCACTTATTTTTATAGACCCCAGACCAGTAATCCTGCAGTGAGATGGGAGAGGGATTACAGAACACAACTGCCTTTTGTTTAAGGTGGAAAACTGATCAGTGAGGTAGGCTTGAGGGCTCTCAACTGCAGGTCTGAGGGCATAAGCCGACATAACATCCTTTTCTTTTTTGGAGATTGTTCTCTTCGAGCCATGGCTCTAATTGTGTTGACAAAGGCATGCTCCTGGCCCCCTGCGTACACAACACTGCAGCACCATGCTGGCCAGCACGCCCAGGTGCATGGCAGGAGCCCCCACTCCTATCCATCCCACACAGAAGCCCTGGATGCTGCCACCATGGAACGTGCCCTTAGTAGGAAAGTGTCCCTCCAACTCTAGGTTTGACGTACTCCCATGAGCTCATATCTGGGCACAGCCAAACTCCTGCAATCGAATCAACTTCTAGCAATCTAGTTAATGGAGAAAGACATTTACAAACCTCTACTCTGATCACTAAAATGCTGTACGGATAGTTGATTGCACACCTAGTTAATAAAAGCTTTACGGGCACTGTACATTTATCAGGCCAAGGATTTAGAAAGAAGTTAAGATTCACAATTGACCAAGGGTAATTAATGTAGTTAATTCAAAGTTTAATCTGCAAAAGCAGATGTCTCTCCTCCAGAGATACAGGAGGATCCATTAGAGCTTTTGGTCAGTGATGCAAATCTACTCTTGGAGGATTGTATCCTTTTGGGACAGCCGTTTCTCCATTTAATCCAACAACCCACAATGATTATAGAACTTGATTAATAGGTTGGTATGAAGATAGTCTTTCCTAAGCATGAAAGAATTTCAAGAGCAGTCATGAGAAATCTGCTGTAGCAATATATTCAAACATTATTTTTCCTTACTAATGGTCAGCAAAAATATTTTAGATAAAAATGTGCTACTAGTTTAGGATAGCAAGGCAACAGGAGTGGTGGAAAAATAGGAAATTTAGAATTGAAGAGTTATGGTACTGGTTTATTAACTGTATGATCTTGAGCAAGTTAATGTCCTAGAGGCTTAGGTTTTTTACCTGTAAAATGGGAATAATAATCACGGTACCTTATAAAATTGTGGTAAAATTAAATAAGAAAATGAATATGAAGTGCTCTCAAACTAAGTTTAAGTTTGTTGTGTTTCCTGTCTTTTAAGACACATTTTTCCTAAGCTTTAACATTTCTAAAATCAATATATTTCTTATAATATGTACATTCGATGTGGTAGTTGGTTTCCTTTCTCCCCTGGAAAGTTATTAAACTGGTGGTATGTCTTATAATCAATGGCTTCCTGAGACACGAAAATATGGCAGTTCAATGAAAAGACGTCAGATTTATTATTTTTTATTTGGGTATGTGGAGTCACTATGTTCATATGATATAGCCACCACTTATTAAGTGCATTTTGTTATTTGCAACAAAATATCACCTAATACAAATACTTTTCTATGAATTTCCATTTCCTTCAAATTATACTTGAAATCATAGTTGGAACATTTACTTGTCGACATTACTGATTGGCAAGTTGAGGGATGGTGATGGCGGGGAACCTGCTTCAGAGCAGAGGCTACCTGCACTGATAGAGGAAGTTGGAGGATTTTGGACAGACCTTTAGCTCCAGGGTATGCTGTCAACCTATTCTAGCTCTTGGTCGGCAAACTCTTAGGGACTCTAAAGAAAGAGCCCTATAAAGTGAAAAGCTTTATTGTTATTAAAAGATAAGATTACTTAGACACTAAAATACAGCATGTTTTCTTCTAGATTGATTTTTATTAACTTGAATGCAGACTCTTCTTTGTACCTGATTGTGCCATTCTGTTTTCAAATACACACACTGTATTGACAATCTTATTCCCTCATTGAATTTTCTGCAGGTCTTTGTTGTCTTTTATGAGGCTATTCCAGTGAGGGAAAAAGTTAAATGGAATTTATGGCAATATATTTACCTGGCTAGGTAGTAACTATTTCTAAAATAAATAAAACTTTTAAGACAACAAAACTGAAAAAGTGCAGATATCCATTGAAGACTTCTCCCTTTGGGAGGGATAAAAATGCATCCCACTTACAGCATGCCTTTTTCTAAAGCCCTTTCTAGTCTTCCCAAATAACCATTGTCTAAATAGAGTAGCTTGTATGAAATTGTACACTCTGTGGGTGGTCCTATAAATATTCATTAGTAAAATGTACATAAGGCACTGATCCATGGGTTTTTTATTCAAAGATATGGTCTTAGCAATAAAAAGCACAGTTTTGATCTACTGGGTAGAGTCAGTGTAGGCCTGAAATTATGATCCCAAATACTAGCCTCCCATCCTTTCGGAACTTGAAAAAAATATTAACAAATTTGGCCCAAAATGAAGCTGGGAAGACATGAAAATGAAGCAATAAATGTCGTTAGATGGCAAGTTCAGAATTCATCTGCTCCTGTTGAAGGCCTCATGGTGTTTGCAATGCAAATCTCAGAGTCATGCCTTAATCATTACCTCGGGGAGACAATTAGGGTTAAAATATAGATTTCTAGATAATGAGAACAAATAGTAGAGAAATAAATACACAAAACAAAGCGAGCTAATGTGACTCATTTATAGCAAAGCTTCGTTCAAGGAGGCTTGAAAGTTTTTTTTCTAGCCAGAGATGGGCTTTCTGAGTGTGACATTGTATTTAACTTGGCCCAAGACTCTGCACTTTATGAAGGAAAGTTGGGAATAGCATCTCGGGACCTTGCGTTCACGTCAAAGGCCCCTAAAATGGAGGCACTTGAGTAATTTTATGTTTTCCATTTTATACTCTCCTGGTTGAGAACTTGGGCACTTGAACCTGACAGACTCATGTTTCACTCTTAGCTCAGATGGGTAAGGCTCCCTTATCCTTGGGCAAATTACCATACCTCTTTAGGATTTAAGAGCTTAAGTTTCCTCATCCAAATGGTTATCAACCTCACTGGTTTGCTGTATAAAGACTAAATGAGAGAATATGTGTAGAACATCTCACCTGTTATTATTATTATTTTTAAATTTTTAAAATTTATTTTTTCCTGAGAGACACACACAGAGAGAGACAGAGACAGAGAGGCAGAGGCATAGGCAGAGGGAGAAGCAGACTCCCTGTGTGGAGCCTGATGTGGGACTCGATCCCGGGACCCTGGGATCACACCTTGAGCCAAAGGCAGGCGCTCAACCACTGAGCCGCCCAGGCGTCCCTCACCTGTTATTATTAAGGTTACTTGCTGTGCCAATCACATGTCCTCTTTTCTCCTGAGAGACAACCTCATTAAAGCCATGCTTGCTGACCATTCTTCCTTCAATCTTCTTTCCTAATGAGAACTTTCCATGATTGATCGCTGCTTCTTATGATTATATATCTTGCGAGTGAAGTTGGATGTCTGTGACTGGGAGACCGTGCTAAACTCCTCCCTGCTACAGTAATGACAGACTTTTCTGGAGGCCGTCTATCAATCCTCTCAGAGAGCAGGATTTTCTGAGGCTCTACTGGGAGCACAGTACCATCACTGGACCAGAATTCGGGGTCACGGGGCTCTAGTCTTGGCATGGCTCCTGACTGGCTGTACTGTCATTGTCAGGTCACCATACTTTACTGGACTATAGTGTTTTCTTCATAAGTTAGAGTCGTACCAGATCAGGGGTTCCCAACTCTGGTTGCATATTAGAGTCACCGGGGAGCTTTTGAAAAATGTCAGTCCTCAGACTCCATCTCTGGGGTGAGGTGTAGGATTGATATTTTTAAAGATTTGTCCCAAATAATTCTAATGTGTAGCCAGGAAAGGGAGTTGTTTAAGGGGATTAATGGTTTCTGAGCTGTGCTTCTCTAGAGCGGAGGTAAGTTGGCACCACCAGCTCCTGAGGCCCTACCCCCTTGACCCCAAAGAGCAGCTGTATTCTGGCCACATGTAGTGGTTTTCTTTTTAAGATTTTGTTTAAAGAAAGTTCTGTTTCTACAAACCAAGTCAAAGTCTTGGAAAACTTTTGGACTCCATGGTCTCTGATGTTTTTTGGCATGAATCTCATGATCTGTAATCCAGTTTGTTCTGGAAGCTACTTTTTTTTTCCCTATTTCTCATCATAGAGTCTAACATTTTATGATTCATCTTGGAAATATGCATTTAGTAATAAAATAATGGAGTTTTATTTATTTAATCATTGATAAAAGCATCAATATGGTACACTAACATTTAAAAAATTAAAACTCCTATCTTGCTATATGCATATATGAGTTATTTACATATATTGATTGAATAAAGAATTTGAAATTTATAACAGATGTCCTCTTATCATATGCCAACTGGAAATAAGGTTGTATTTACATATCCATATATCTATATATGTGAATAAAAGTTTTTTATCTTTTAGTTTCAGCTTCTGTGCAATCCATTTGTGTGTGTATTCATTAATTTCCACGTTCCAGAATTATTGAATATCTGTTTTGTAAAGCCTTTGTGCTATGGAAGGTTTTGTGTGTGTGCGTTTTGTGTTTGTGTATATAAAAGAAAAAATGATATAAGTTTACAGGTAAATATAAGAACGTATCCACACTCATAACAAGCATGTGCCCATAATTGTAAAAGATGCCAATTTATGTCTAGATGGTATGGACTCTGTTTCTTGTTAACTATATAAAAAGAAATCGTTTTCCACCACCTTGAAAAAAGGTTAAAAAAAAACTTTTACAGGATGAGCACTGGGTGTTATTCTATATGTTGGCAAATTGAACACCAATAAAAAATAAATTTATAAAAAAACTTTTAGTTTGTCCACTTGTTTAGTTCAAAATATCTGAAATATTTGGTTAAGAAAGCATAAAATCAAATGGAAATGCAAATATATTAGGAACATATCTGAAAGTTCATGAAAATTGGAGTGAATAATCAAAAAAATATGAAATGAGGACCTGATGCTAATAGAAGCAGATGCCAACTAATCCAGAAAAATGCATCTGTGATGGGAAAGGAGGTGAAGAATTTGGATTACAGAGAGCCAGCTGTCTGTTTGGGTGAATTCAGATATATTGTTTTTCAACTCTGGGGATCTTTAAAACAATACTGATGCCTGGACCCCCCCCCCCCCAGTGCAGATCAACAGGTGGGCTCTCTGGGCATGGGATTTAGGTGTCAGTGATTAAAATCTGCTAGGTGATAGTACCGTGCAGCCAGCGTGGACGAGAAGGAAGCCATTCGTGGTTTCTGTCGTCGGGCACGCTCCACACTGGAGTTAGGCCTAGATGCACACTATTTTTGCAAGAAGCCGGCAAGTTCTACAAGGAGTTTCGGTGTCAGGGGAGGTTAGTTGGGCTATAATTGGCTCTAATTGGCTCTCCCAGCAGCTGAAACATTCTCTACCTACAGCTGAGTGACACTCCAAAAGGGGAGCGATGTGCTCCGACCTTTGAAAACATCAAAGGAGTCACTTCCAACACGGTTCTTACACAGCCCAATGCCCTACAGCTCAGCAGGGTCGGGGCCAGGCCCAGCAAAGCTGATAGGGAACAGCTTTTGCAGAGTCAGATTTTTATCTCTCCCCGACATCAGCAGTACCTGCAGACTCACAGTGAAAGGACTGGGGTGGGAAGGAGGAGAGCTCTGACTCAAAGCAGGCATCTGCCCCTGAACTTGTTTCGCTGCCCCCAGCATCTTTTGGGCTGCGCATCCCCTTCTGGTGGTGAAAGGAAACTCAATTCATGTGTATTTTAGTGTGAATGAGTAATACCTGATACGTAAAAGGGTTTTTAAACACATGTTACATAACAGGCGATTAATGTGGCTTCGAAGGCGTCCAGGACCTAATGTGTACACTCTCCAGTTTCATCTTCTACTGTTCCAGGTGCCAAACATATGGGTCCATTTCTCTTAAATAAACCTGGCGTGCACATCTCTCTGTTTCTCCTCTGCACAGTTAGCTCAGTATGGCCTGGGACCCTTGCTATCCTGTCAAACCCGGTGTTTCACCCACAGTGGGGGATCAAATATCTGCTGAATGAGTAGAAAATGTGTGATTAGGCAAAACAATGAGATACTGACTTGATTTTCAAGTGGTCCAAAATCCAAGTCAGGATTAGAAGATTCAAAGACAGCCTGGCCCCTGCCCTCAAGGCGGCTGTAATCTAGTGTGGGAGCGATGGATGGAGTCAGAATAACTGCAAAGTGCACTCACTGGAGGTGCAGACGAAGCTTCTCCTTCCTTCTCTCTTGGGGTGGACCTGAGAGAGAGAAGCCTGGTTGAGGAGGAAGTGGCTCCGCCTGGACTAAGGCCCCAGGGCTAGGGGAAGGAGGGGACAGCCAGTGGGGAGTGAGGCCAGAAGGCCAGGGGTGTTGTGTCTGCAGGAAAGCACAGGCACTAAGAAGGGGTGCAGCATATCTGCATTCGAATCCAGACTAATGGACAAAGTGAAGAGTGGGCCAAAGTAGGAGGGAAGTAAGGCGAGGAGGTAGGGAGACCTACTGCCTTGAGCTTCCGTTTATGAAGAGGGCGTCCTCTTGCAGCGGGTGGGAGAGCACTGCTGAGGGCGCGCACAGACTTGAGCTCACTTCTTTCCTCGGCCACGTATTCACTGGGGGCCCCGGGCAGGAGACTTCACCTTCAGCCTTGTTGGCCGCTGCAGCAGCCACACCTCACATGGGGCACTGGGCACCCGTCAAAGGGCAGGAGGTTCCAAATGGAGGCAGGCCCAGGTGCAGGAGGCCACGAGCTTGGGCCCGGGGCTTCGAGATGCTCTCGGATCTGCCCTCTCCTTGGGTTGCTTCCCCTCGTGTTTGTGTGACGTGCACCAGCATCGACATTCTCAACCAGTAGAAGCGGGGTGGCTTCTCCTCAGAATTCCTGAGTGGATTTCCTCTCATTTGTCATTGTCCCAAAGTGGCCAGAGACAGCTGGATGAGTCTCCTGGGCCTGCCAAGGACCACAAACGAGGAGGCTTCCGAAGTCAAACATCAAGGTATGGACAAGGCCACAGTCCCTCGGGAGGCTCTGGGGGAGGAATCCTTCCAGCCTTCTCGCCTAGCTTCCGTAGTTCCCTGGCTCACAACAGCCTGCCTCCACTCGTCACACAGGATCGTCCCTGCGTGCTGTCTCTGGGCCCCCATGTCCCCTTTTTAGAAGGACACCAGTCATACTGGATTGAGGCCCACCTTAGTGACCTCACTGTAGTTGATTACTTCTGCAAGGACCCTATCTCAAATAAGGTCTCATTGTGAGGTCCCGGCGAGTTAGGAGTTTGATATATCTTTTCTGGGGGGTGGGGGGTGGGGGGTGGTGGTGCAATTGATCCCATGACAGCAGCCCATCCCTAAATATCGCCCAGGGAGACACGTGTCGTCACTGGCCTAAGTTGTGTGGGGTGGAGTGGCCCGTGGGGAGCTGTCTGCCATGCCCACGCTCCCTCCTCATGGGGTGCTGGCAGAGCCATGGGAGCTCAACGGCCGGCAGACAGGAGGCACACGGCCCTGGACTGGAGACTGTGCAATGGTCTGCATGTTGCCTGGAGCAAGGTTCTTGGCCTGTCTCCGCCATGACAACGGAGGTGGTGCTGCCTGCCTGGTGGGCTGCCTGGTGGGAGCGAAGAGCAACGGCTTGCATCGAGAGCTCGAGGTGATGCCTGGCCCCACAGTAGGTGCCCCACAGATGGGACTGTCACTTGTTGTTGTTGTTATTACTGAAATACCTTGCTTCTGGCCATGGTTGAAGGAGCTGTCTAAGTTGAGTCATTAAAAGAGGCAAGAGTGTCACCAGAGGAACTGGGGAAGTGAAAGCTTGGCCTTGGACTCTTTGAAATGAAAGATTTTAGAATGTCCATGGGAGGATCTCTGGCAAAGATACAGGCCTGGAGCTCTGGAGAACTCTGGAGACTGACAGCTTTGTCATCGGGTGACTGTAAATGCTCCGAGTGTAAGCAAACTGGCTCAGGGACAGACCACGAACACAGGCAGGAGGCAGATGAGGACAAAACTCTGGGGTGCTCCCGGACTCCGGCGGAGATGGGCTGGAGAGAAAGCGGGGACCCAGAGGTCCCGACAGCAGTGTCTCATTCGACAGCACAAGGTGCAAATAAAAAGGTGTAATTGAGTGGCAAGGGCTCCAAAGGGGCGGACTTGCTGGGGTCGGTCCCAGGCCACCTGCCAGTCCCCTGTGAGGGGTTGCCTCCCTACCTCTGCTTAACGGCATCAAGGAGCAAAGGGGGGGAAACAGCTTAGGGAGAAGGGAGCTGAGTGAGAACTTGGAAGAAGGACGGCTCAAGCCTGAAGCCGAACGAACGCTGGGTGGGGGCCGGGGGCCGGGGGCCGGGCCATGCGAAGGGCAGCATTGGAAGCCCTGGGGCGTGTCTCTGAAGTGCAACGGAGTGACCATGAGTGCAGCCAGCAAGGAGTCCAGTGGGGGCCAGATTCCGAGAGAGGGGCCAGGCCAGGGACCCCGCCTTGGGCGCAGATGATCAGGAGGAGGGAGGGAGCTCCCGGGGCTCTTGGGGGGTGTGGGTGTCGTGCCCAAGTTCTGCCCCTGCAGCCACAGTCCAGCGTCAGGGTGGAAGCTGAGGAAGCTGCGGGGGCTCAAGCCCACACAGATGCAGCGATAGGGAGGCACAGAAAGCTAAAACTGTAGATGCACATTTGGGGCTGGGGGTGGAGAAGATGACTACTTAGGAGAAATATGCTATATAAATTCTAGGTTGTTTTTTTTTTTTTTCTCCCAGTAGTCTGGACCAAGTTGAAGACTCCACAAATTTCATAAACGAAAAAGAATTCTTTCCCAAACTTGTCACAGGACTTTGATTGGTAAAATAAATGCATACTGTAATCATTTAGCGGTTTGCTTTTAATTTACAGGGTTAAGCATCTTGCTTTGTGGCACAGTCTCTGTTTATGATTGGTTTACATTTCCATGGTCTGTTCTAGCATATGATCCCCTGGGCAAGCAAGACCCACCTCCGTGCCGATGAACGCCGGACTGGCTAACCAAACTCATACCTAAGGTCAACTCAGTATATTCCTTTCGGGAGGTGCAAACTATTGAAAAGACATTCTTCTATTAATGGAAAATACTTCCAATGTGGGAAGCGGTGGTCAAGTATTAGCGTACCCGTATTCTGCAAGTGAAGACTGGAGAGGCAGTAAAGGAATTGGCAATAAAGCCCGAGGTCCTTGGTTTCCTGGCTGTGCCCCCATATCCCTTCCTAAAGTTTGCCGGCATCGGAATCATGTGGACAGAAACCATCTATCTGAATGCCTGGGTTCCACCTGCAGAAGTTTGATCCCATTGATGACATGGAGGACAATCGGAGTGCCATTATTTTACGAGCTCCCCAGATGATTTTTTAAAAAGATTAATTTATTTCAGAGAGAGAGAGAGAGAAAGAGAATGAGAGCAGGGAAAGGGGTAAAGGGACAGGGAGAAAGAGTGAGAATCTCAAGTAGATTCCTGTTGTAGGGCAGCCGGGGTGGCCCAGCGGTGTAGTGCCACCTTCAGCCCAGGGCGTGATCCTGTAGATCGTGGGATTGAGTCCCACGTCAGGCTCCCTGCATGGAGCCTGCTTCTCCCTCTGCCTGTGTCTCTGCCTCTCTCTCTCTCTCTGTGTCTCTCATGAAGGAATAAATAAAATCTTAAAAAAAAAAAAAAAAGAGATTCTCTGTTGCACTTGGAGCCCAACTTGGAGCTTGGTATCAGGATCCTGAGATTGTGACCTGAGCCCAAACCAAGAGTCCAACACTTAACTGCGCCACGCAGGCACCCCTCCCCAGATGACTTTACTATGCAGCAAAGTTTGGGAGTCACCATCCTATGTGCTACTCTGTGGCAAGTCAAATGAGTAATATCATCATTGCATCTTTCAAAACAAAAATAATAAAGCATATTAGAAATCTGCATGACTTCAGAGGCAGCATCATAGAGCATCATAAATATTATATAGCACCTGTAATATAGGATAGAATCGATCACTATCATAAATAGAACATGGAATAGACTAAGTTGCTTAGATTTAAGTACATAAATATTCACAGATATAATATAACCTGCAAGAAGACTCATGGATTGGTGAGGAAAGGAACTATTATTAGTTGGAAATACTGCTTTTGTTATTTTTTAAAAAATATATTAAAATTTTGGGGATGTAGGGTTCTTAATAAATAACCTCTTCTCACTGCCTACATTGAAAATGAATGGAGAGATGGACATAGAGTCAGAAATATGGAAATCAGTATGTTATGCTGGTCACTCGTAAAGACTGGGTGGAGAGTGTGGGTCTAGATCTTTTGGAAAACAAGGCTTCCTACACATCGTACCTGGGCTGGATAGATTTGCCCAAGGAAGCTCCTGGCAGCCCTGGGACAGGTGGGGGAAGGCTGCCCTTGTGGAGGAGCAGACCTGAATTAAAGCTCTCGGTGGGAGAGCAAAGCCCAGGAGGACAAGGGGAAGCGCCGAGCCTTCTCCCACACACGCCAATTGAATTAAGTCACCATTTGCAGTGAGGATTTGCACAAAAGAGGAGGAGGAAGAGGAGGATCCATACAGAAGCATGAAAGGATGGGGGAAGGAGGCTCCTTGAACATCCAATAATTTCACATAGATTATAGAGTTTAATGTAAGACAATGAATCCTTGAAGAAAATATTATCTAGGTGGCTATTTTTCCATCTTCTGAATGAGGACAGTCTTTCTCAGCCTTGGGATGGAGAAAAGAATCATAAAGAAACAGATCAATAGCATTGACTACACACAATTTTGGGTCTATCAGATTATTAAAGATTTTTAAAAATGAAGATAATACATGTTGGGGGGAGTATAAATTGAAGCAACCTTTCTGGTTATAAATTTGGCAATTTATTTTAAGAGCTTGAACATCTTCACATCCTTTGATTCAATAATTCCACTCTTAGAAACCTGAGAATGTAATCAATGATAAGGTCAAAGATTTATGTCCAGAGATGTTCGTTCCAGGTTATTCATTATAATGAAAGAAATGGAACCACCTCAAAGCCGAACAATAGGAGGATGATTGAATAAATGAAGGTGACTCCATACTATGGGAATATTATGTTTCATTTTTAAATGGAGATTTTGAATACTTTTCAATAGGGGAAATGTAAAAAAATAAGTAAAAATACAGAGTACAAAAATAAATACATGTAATCATAATAGTGCAGAAAATAAAGTTTATTTTTAAAAATATTGGAAGAAAATGCATCAAAATAGTAAGAGCGATTGGGATTGAATTTTTCCTTTATTTTTTAAAAATAAGAATTCTGGTTTTTATATTATTTTTAGGTGGATGTTTATTAATAATGTTATTTGTTGATAGCACATATTTTTTTTTAAGGCCCGAACGTCAGCACGCTGGTCTGGTAGTTCGGGACCAAGAATCAGGACTTCCTCCTGACAATGTGTGAGTGGACAGGGGGTGACAGCTGCCCTGCCCAAGGCTGGGAAGCCCAAGGGTGATCACGGCGCGTGAACATGGAGTGCGGTGCTTGCTCTCCCCGGGCGTGGGCAGACACCGTGCAGTCACACGCAGAGATTTTGAAAGAATAGACGATATTTAATTTCTTAACACAGACGATCGGCCAGTTACGTATAAAGCCACGATAGGACTCCTAGGTCTTGACAGAGTCCATGGCCACGGGAGTGTCTGGAGAAGAGCACTTGGGGGAGAAATCAGGGCAGGGGCCTGCCTGGGCAAGGGCGCAGTCGCACGGTTGCCAGAGCCAATCCAGGTACCTGATGCACCTGACTGGCCCCCCGGAGCACCTGCCGGAGAGCTGCCCAGGTGCCGCCTCTCAGTGCGGGCAGCTCTGCTGCTTTAAATGGGACACCCACAGTAGCCTGCCGCCTCCCAGCACGGAGCCAGGCGGATTTGCATGCAAATCTAGTTCATAAAATTCCTAAGCATGCCGTTCCATCCAGGCCTGGAGAGTTGGGCTTGCACAGACTCAGATTTGACTGCAGCAGAACCTGCCGTTTCCTAACGCTGAAAGGACAGAGATTTGAGTGCCCAGTGGGAGCAGAGACCGGGACAGCTCCTGGTGGACAGCACAGGTTTCAAAACCCAACAATCCCTCCAAAGTCAGTCTGTTTCTCAGCCTTTCCTTTCTTTTTAAAAAATAATCTGTTTCTTGTTTAATTTTTTTTTTTTTATTTATGATAGAGAGAGAGAGAGAAAGAGACACAGGCAGAGGGAGAAGCAGGCTCCATGCACCGGGAGCCCGACGTGGGATTCGATCCCGGGTCTCCAGGATCGTGCCCTGGGCCAAAGGCAGGCGCCAAACCGCTGCGCCACCCAGGGATCCCCTGTTTCTTGTTTAAAGAAAAAAAAAAAAAAACACCAGAAAACAAAAGCACATTTACTGGATGTGGACCTTGATAAATCACTAGTGGAAATTAGCAAAGCTCAAAACTGTTTTATTTCTCCTTTTTAAAAATTTGCCCCTGTTTTGGGTTTTGGTATTATTAATTAAAAAAAAAGAAGAAGAAGAAAAAGAAGCTGGGACCAGTGTGCTACCAGCTTCTCTCTTTGTATTGAGACCTCTGGGTTTCTAACACAGCACTGAGCGGTATTGGACAGCAACCTTGAAGGAGCAGAAAGAGAAATAGCTGATCTGTCACTATTTTTTCCATATTTCCTTAGGACTGCATTGCCCTCTTTTCTGTATTTTAGGCTGCTGAGCCCAGGCTAGTTTGAAATGTCTAAATGTCTAAATTATTAAGCGGTACATGAGGTAATTGATGCAGGATTGGGAAGTTGAAACACTGTGCAGGGATACGAGATGTGGGCAGCAAGGGCGAGCTGGGGCTCTTGCAACATGCAGGGAGGGGTGTGAGGTACGGAGCCAAACAGGGGAACAGCGATGCTCTGCGCCTGCCTCTGAGGGGGGTTTCGCAGCTGGGAAGTGTAGTTCCTTCCGCCTTGAGGGCGGGTCCCTTCTCCCAGGCAGGGGCGTCTCCTGCAGGATGGGGACCAGGTTGCGTTATGCAACTGGAAAGGGGAAATGCTTCATGTCTCAGGGTCTCCTCTGCTTCCCCTCTCCGACTCCAGCAGGCACGAGGACCTAAATCAACAGGGAACAGTAGGGAGGAGTGAGGGAGAAGGAATCAATCTGTTCTGATGTCTGTCTCCTGATCTTTGGAACAGGGAGACGGTGTCACCTCCGAGCCCAAGTGTTCTTGTATGGGGAAAGCGTCCTTTTAAAGAATTAGTCTTCAGCATTCTGTCAATTATGGCCTCCAAATCTGGCTGAGTAATTAAATGCCAGCTGACAGTAAATATCAAACTGCTTGGGAGCCGTAGCGAGATATAGACAAGTGGATTCTGTGTGATTGCTTTGGTAATTTGCTTTTTAATCTTTAATACCAATTAAATGCAGAGGAGCTGAAGCCCGAGCATTGCCCAGATGAGACCGCTGATGCCGAGAGCTGTCCAGCTTGGCCTCTTGGCTCCTGTGACCACTTGGGGTCTCGGGAGGCAGGGAAGCCTGATTGGCAGTGATGGTGGACCCCGCACCATCCATAGGCAGAGAAGCCCCCTGCCCTCGAGGGTGGCAGGGTGTGCGTCCTCAAATGCTAGGGTCAAGTACCCCCCTGTACTTTCTCTCCTTGGTTGTCCCTAGCGCCATTGTGGGTCTGATGTAAGGCCAGATCTCTGCTTCCTCCCTCCCTCCCTCCCTCCCTCCCTCCCTCCCTCCCTCCCTCCCTCCATTCCTTCCTTCCTTCCTTCCTTCCTTCCTTCCTTCCTTCCTTCCTTCCTTCCTTCCTTCCTTCCTTCTTCTTACACCTTCTTGCTTGAGGGAGTGAGGACAGGAGGACAAGAGAAGCAGCACTTACCTAACAACTACCAGCTGCAGACTTTGCTCTTTAGTGGTTCCTACTGAGATACCAAACTAGCATGGGTATGGGCTCTGGCCTTCAAAACCAGCTCTTGAGGAACTTCAAAGCAGTGGTTCTCAACCAAGGATGATTCCCTCACTCCCCTGCTCCCCTCCCCGCCCCCCGCCCACCACACACACACTCCCAGGGACCTTTGGCAATATCTAGAAATATGTTTGGTTGTCTTAGCTGGGGAGGGGATGCCATGGCTTGTGTTGGGAATAAGCTACAGGGATCCCACAGTGTGTAAGGCAGCTTCACCTAACAACGAATTATTTGGCCCAAAATATCAGTGGTGCTGAGGTTGAGAAACCTGCTCTGGAGTGAAAATAGGAGGTTGAAGAGAAAACTGAGATATTCTTGGGGTTATAGAGAAGTTTTGAACCTAAGAGTGGGAGGGAGTGATGTTTGGTCTTTCCCATAGCCACGGGAAGGTAAGAGCTGCTTGCGAGGCTGCTTGCGCTTCCCTTCTATCACTCCTTCAAGAAATACAGAACCTGTCCCATACCCGTGGAAACTCAAGCTCTAGCCCAGGTGTTCTCAGGAATAAATTAGAACAGCACAAAATCTCTGTGCTTATCAGGAGCTGACAAAATGGTGAAGACTCAGGTACTTCGGGCAGTTGCTTCTTGCTTCTTCTCATCTAATCTTCCCCACTCCCCTCTCCGACCTCATGAAGAATTATTATTTAAGAAGTGTCCCCTCTTGCTGTTGTTTCCTTTGGGTTGACAGAGAGTAAAACTTGACCTAGGCATTTGATTTTTGGAGCAGGGGGTGATTGACTATAGTTCACTGGTACCTAAAGTTCATTCATCTGAGCTTAATTAGGTTAATATTGACTGGGATTTTGGCTTCCCTACAAATCATTGTTTGACAGAGAGCTGATACCCCCCTAAGAAAAAGGAGCTCACTGGCCAAAATAATGAGATTTTTGGTATGTATAGCTATTTCAGAAAGAAAATGGCACTAAGCAAAGCGCATTACAGATTCCATCAGAAGCAGAAATATTACAACATATGGACCAGGTTTTGAAAACAGCCTGACAATAAATATACTAAAGGAGATAAACATAAAACAAGAATAGGAAAACATAAAATGGACAGAGTAAAAATATAGTTATGAAATACGTAATAGCTGGATAACAGTGGGTTACTTAGCAAGAAAGATATAACTGAGGAATGAATTAGTGATTTGGAACATCAGATTTAGGACATTTCTGAGGAAGAAAATATGAAGAACAAAGAAATGGAAAAGGTGAGAGAGGTGGGAAAAGCAATGGGAGAGTGAAACTCCAGCCCATGGGGGCCCCACACAGCCAACAATGCAGAAGAATGTAAGGGCATGAGAAATAAAAGTGGCAAAGAAAGACTCTTAGAAGGAATAATGGATTAAAAAAAAGAAAGGATGACCTCAGACGGAAAGAGCTCATACAGCGCCAGAATGGAGAGATAAGGGACAGCCCCAAACCTTATTAATGATGGAGGAGAGATAGTAACTTTGTAGTAGAGGAGCCTGAAGATGCCACCCTAAGCAAGTAGCGTATCAACACTATTGACTTATGGTACATTAAGAAGAGCACAGCACTTCTGTGATATTCTTCCCCAAATCCTACACCCCCTCCCCCAACCAAAGTATTGGAAAACATCAGACAAAGCCAGATTTGAGGACATTCTACAAAATGCCTGACAAGTGTACTTCTCGAGTGTCACGGTCCTGAAAGACGATGAAAGACCCAGGACCGTCAGATGGAAGGAAACCGAGGAGGCGGGACATTGAAGTGCGATGTGGGATCTGGGGTCTGATCTGGAACAGCAACCACGGAATAGACATTAGGCCAAAGACTGATGGCCCATGAATAATGTCTATAGTTTACTTAAAAATATTGTAACATTGTTAATTTATTAATTTTGTTAATTTTACCACATTTAGGTACAATATTAACTTTAGGGAAAAACGGGGTAAGGGGAATAGGAAATTTTTTTTTTCTGTCTTTGTATCTCTTCTACGAGTATCAAGTTCTTTTAAAATAAAAAGCTAAAAAATACTAATCCATTATCTCCGGTATTGAATTATTTGATGACAAAGTGGTTATTGTACGAGACTTGTAGTGGCTCCACGTTCTCATCAACATAGAGTGTGGTCAAGATTTATCATGTTGAACATTCTGGTACATTCTAGTACATCCTGTCGTGGTTTTGATTTTCGTTTCCTTAATGACGGATGATTTGGGGCATCTTTTCATATGCTTCTTTGACGTCCACCTGAGGAAATATCTGTTGAGATCTTTTGAATTTTTTGATTTGGATTCTTTTCTTGTGCTTTGAAGGTTATGCATGCATGTTTTTTGGCCATTTTGTGTAAATAACTAACCTTCTAAAGGAAAGGTAAGATCTGTGCTACCTTGGGTTAGGGAAAAAGTTTTCAGCCACACCACCAAAAGCACAATCCATAAAATAGAGAAATTAATTAGTTGGCATGTATTGAAATTAAACTATTGTATTTTTCTGGTCTTAGTATTGTTAGGGTGATGCTGGCTTCATGAAATGCATTTGGAAGAGTTTGCTTGTATTTTCCAGTAGAGGTTGTGCAGAAATTGGTATTATTTCTTCATTCCATGTTTGGTAGGATTTGCCAGTGAAACCATATGAGCCTGGGGTTTTCTTGGAGGGTTTTGACTGCAAATTTAACTTCTTTAACAGATACAGGGCTATTCAGGTTATCTATTCTTTTTTGAATGAGCTCAGATAGTTCTGTCTTTCAAAGAATCAGTTCATTTCATCTAAGATGTTGAAGTCATTGGCATGAAGTTGTTCTGAATATCCCACCATTATCATTTTGATGACTATAGGCCCAACAGCGATGGCCCATTTTTCATACCCAATCATGGTAATTTATGTCTTTTGTATTTTCTCATTGGTCAGTCTGATTAGAAATGTATCAATTCTACAGACTTTTCTCTAAAATCCAGTTTGAGGTTCCATTGATTTTTTTTCCTATTGTTTTTCCATTTTTAATTTCATTGATTTCTGTTCTGAACTGTATTTTTTCCTTATTTCTTGCTGCTTTGAGTCTCATATGGTCTTTTCCAAATGTAACCTTAGATTATTGATTAGGAATCCTTATTCTTTTCTAATATAACCATTTAATACTACAAATTTCCATCTAAGCACTGCTTTAGCTGCTGCAAATGATGATATTTTGGTATTTTTGTTTTCATTCAGCTTAAAACATCTTAAAATTTCCCTTGAGATTTTCTCTTTGAGATTACTCAAAGAGATTACCTTACTATTAAGGTTATTAGTAGTATGTTGTTTTGTTTCTAAGTGTTTGGATATTTTCCAATTATATTTTTGTTAGTGATTTCTAGTTTAATTCCTTTATGGTCTGAGACTCTACTTTGTATTTTCTATTCTTTGCAATTTCTATTCTTTTAGTTTTTTAAAGCATTTTAGGGCCAAGAGTATAATGCATTTTGGTGAATGTTCCATGTAAATTTAAGAAGAATGTGGATCATGTGGCAATTTGGTCAATTTTGGTTCACAGTGTTGTTCAGGATTTTTATATCCTTAGAGGTTTTTTGCCTACCCGTTTTGCTAATTACTTCAAGTGTTGAGGATGCCAACTATAATTGTGGATTTGGTTATTTCTGTTTCAATTATATAAGTTTTTACTTCGTATATTTAGAAGCTCTCTTGTGGGTTGCATACACAGAATTATTATTTCTTCTTTGAGAATTGAACCCTTCATTATTATGTCATCTCCCTATTTATCCTTGATAACGTTCTTTGTTTATGAGTTTCCTTTGATATTAAAATATCTATTCTAGCTTTTTTTTTTTTTTTTTTGGCTCTGTTTGCATGGTGTGGAGTAAGGAATCGACCCGGTAGGCTTGAGGCTTGAGGCTCTCTCCTTAGAGAGACTTTGAGGGCACGTTGGCTCTTGGCTGGGATCAGAGAGTTTGGATTTGGAGGGATTCCTACCTCTTCCTCACTGATAAAGGAGGCTCACTGTGCTTACACCGTACGAGCAGGGTAGTTTATCCTGACACTTACTTTCACTCTGGAAATCTAGAATTTTGGTGCACACTAAAGCAGAGGGTGCCAACAGGAGCAGCCCCAGTTAGAACCTTGGGTGCTGGGTCTCTATTCGGCTTCAACTGTGCACATGTTGCAATTCCATTGGTGGGGTAAGAATGTGTTCGTGGGAGGGAGAGCACGTCCAGAAGCCTTTGTGATCTGCGGCGTCCTCACGACCTAGTATAATAATAAGCTTTAGCTGTGAATATGCTGAGTCCCTGCGTCCTAGCAAATGTCCAGACATGGGATGGTGCTGGGCGCCCCCCCCCCAACCCACAGGGTGCATTATTTTATCTTTTGTTGTTGCTACTTTTTTTTTTTTTTAAAGATTTTATTTATTTATTCATGAAATACACAGAAAGAGGGAGAGAGAGGCAGAGACACAGGCAGAGGGAGAAGCAGGCTCCATGCAGGGAGCCCGACGTGGGACTCGATCCCAGGACTCCAGGATCACGCCCTGGGTTGAAGGCAGGCGCCAAACTGCTGAGCCACTCAGGGATCCCCTGTTTTGCTACTTATACATCGTTTTCTTTTAATTAAACTTTTAAAATATTGAGATTATTATAAGTTTAAATATAGTTTGTAATAAATAACTCAGAGGGCTCCCACTGATGACATTTTGCAAAATTATAGTTCAGTGTCACAACTAGCATAATGACATTGACACAGTCACGATATGGAACAGTTCTATCACTAAAAAAAAATCCCTCATGTTACCTTTGTCTAGCCACACCCACTTCCCTCCTGTGGTCACCCTTGGTGACCACTAACTGGTTCTCCATTTCTGTAATATAATTTGTCATTTCAAAAATGCTGTATGAATAAAATCATACAGTATGTGACCTTTTGAGATTGACTTTTTCCTTCTCAGCAGAGTCCACTTTAGGTCCGTCCAAGTCGTTTGTAGAAATAGTTTGCTTCTTTTTGTTGCTGTGTAGTATTCTCTGGTATGGATGTTATCACAGTATTTCAACTGTTGAAGGACATTTGGGGTGTTTCCAGTTTGAGGCTATTTTATCTATCTCCATTTATTTATATTTTTTATTTTTTAGAGTTGAGGGGAAGGAGCAGAGGGGGGAAAGAGCAGAGGAAGAGGGAGAGACAGAGAAAATCTGAAGCTGGACATGGAGCCTGATGAGGGGCTCAATCTCACGATCCTGTGATCATGTCCTGATCAGAAATAAAGAGTCCACCGCTTAGCAGATGGGGTCACCCAGGCACCCCCGGTTTGGGACTATATCCATGCACAGATATTTGTGTGAACATAAATCTTAATTTCTCTGAGAGAAACGCCCAGGAGAACAGATATTGAGTCATATGGTAGTTGTGTGTTTAGTTTTTTGAGAAACTGCCCAACTTTTCCAGAGTGGCTGCATTATTTTACGAGCCCACCAGCAATGAATATGTATGGTAATTCAGTTTCTCGGCATCTCTACTAACATTTGGTGTTGTCATTATTTTTTTATTTTAGCCATTTTAATAGTGTAGTAATAAGTCATTGTAGTTTTATTTTATTTTATTTTATTTTTTGAACATTTTTATTTATTTATGACAGTCACAGAGAGAGAGAGAGACAGGGACACAGGCAGAGGGAGAAGCAGGCTCCATGCACCGAGAGCCCGACGTGGGATTCGATCCCGGGTCTCCAGGATCACGCCCTGGGCCAAAGGCAGGCGCCAAACCGCTGCGCCACCCAGGGATCCCGTCATTGTAGTTTTAATTTGGATTTCTTTGATAGTTAATGATGCTTCACATCTTTTTATGTGCTTATTTGTTACATGCTCTTCAGTGAAATATCTCTTCACTATTTTTTTTCTCATGTTCAACTTCGATTTTTTTCACCATTGAAGTTCAAGAGTTCTTTAATATTCCATATACCAGTCCTTTGCCAAATACATCATTTGCAAATATTTTCTCCCAGTCTGCACCTTATCTTTTATCCTATTAGTAGGACCTTTTACAGAGCACATTTATTAATTTCTCAGTCCTGCTGTTTTTCTCATCTCTTTCTGGGATTCTAATAACACAAATGTTAGATCTCCTATTACAGTTCCACAGATCACTGAGGCTTTGTCTACTTTTATTTTTTCCCCCCTCAGACTGTTTTGTTCATTTATATTTGTTTAGATTGGATAATTTTTCTACCTTCCAATTCATTTATTCTTTTCTCTATCTTTTGTATTCTTCTTAACCTACTCATTGAACTTTTTCCTCCCAGTTACTGTATTTTTCTTTCCTTTTTTAAAAGATTTTTAAAAATTTATTTATTCATAGACACACATAGAGAGAGAGGCAGAGACACAGACAGAGGGAGAAGCAGGCTCCATGCAAGGAGCCCGACGTGGGACTTGATCCCCGGTCCCCAGGATCACACCCCAGGCTGCAGGCGGCGCCAAACCGCTGCCGCCCCCGGGGCTGCCCTTATTGTATTTTTCGCTTCTAAATTTCCCATTTGGTTCTTCTTTATATCTTCTGTTTCTTTGCTGAAACTTTCTAGTTTTGAGTTTATTTCCCCAGTTTTGTAATTGCCTGTGGAAGCATTTGTCATCATGGCTGCTTTTAAATCTTTGCTAGATAATTCTAACATCTTTGTCATCTCAGTGTCAGGATCTATTGATCATCTTTTAAAACTCAGTTTGAGATTTTACTGAGTCTTGGTATGATGAGTGATTCTCAATTGAAATTTGAATATTTTCAGATTTATGCTATGAGACTGAACATTGTTTTAACCTGTTTTAGGCGGGCTTCTTCTGACAGTGTACCAATGTCAGTATCCTGATTGTGCTATTGAATTTTACAAGCTGTTCAAAAGGGAAAGGGCGAGTTGCTGCCTTATTGCAGCCACTGGAAGCAGAAGGGCAGGTGCTCCACTTAACCTCCATGGACACCCAAGGCAGGAACAATTCATTACTGCTGGGCCGGAGTGAGAGTTCTGGCTCCCCATGTGGTCTCACTGACACTCCAGTGATGTGGTCTTCTCATTACTGGGTGGTAGTGAGAGTCCTGACTCTCCATCAGGTCTCCTTTGATGTGACTGCAGTGACAAGGGAAGAGGAACTCTTGTTACCAATGGGTTGGAGTAGATGGTGTTCAGACATGCCACATGGTCTCCATTGGAGCTGTGTTGGTTGGGGAATTTTCTCTGCTGGCTGGTGGGGATCAAGTCCTGACCCCCTACTTGGACTTTCCTGATACCGGCTCACCAGCTCAGCAAGAGTATTTTGAAGTGCCTTTGTATAGCATAGTGAGGGTAGAAGTCCAAGCTCCCCACCTGACTTTTGCTAGCATGGGTATGGATGGGCATAGTCGGCATAGTCACAGCCTTTTCTGTAATGTTTGCTTGCAATAGAGTGGTTGTTGAAAAGTATTCATTCTTTCTTGACTGAGTGTTCCTGGTCCTTTGGCTAACAGAGAGCAGACTTTTTGGGCGGGGGCTTGTTTTGTCTGCATCTGTTGGTGTTTCTAGGCTGCTGGCTTCTTCATCTGCAAGTCTGGGATATATAAAGCAAAAGGAGAACACTGGGAACTCACCACAGTGTGTTATTCTTTAGGTCCTAAGGTACATAAGCTCGTCTGCCTTCTTTTCTTCACCTGTCAGAGTTTTCTAAAATTTGATTTAGATAACATTTCTGAGCTTTAGTGGGAGAAAGAAGCAAAAGCACATTTACAAGCTCAGCTTCCTAAAAGCATGTCTCATATTTTAATTTTTATATTTAATGTAAGTTTCTCATACATAGTATATTGTTACGCCTTGCCTTTTTTATTTATCCTATCTGATAATTTTCATTTTTAACTGTTATGTTATGCTATTTGCATATAATGAGAATGAATGTGATTATTGATGTGTTTGGATTTAATTTTACCACCTTGCTAGCAGTTTTCTGTTTGTTTTGTCTGTTTTTCATTTTCTTTTCCCCTTCTTTTCTGTATTCATGTGTTAATTGGGCAATTTATTTTATTTTTTAAAAAATATTTTATTTAAACTTTTCTTTTTTTTTTAAAAATATTTTATTTAAATTCAATTTTCCAACATATAGTGTAACACCAGTGCTCATCCCATCAAGTGCCCTCCTTAATGTCCATCACCCAGGTATGCCATCCCCCCACCCACCTCTCCTTCTGCAACCCTTTGTTTGTTTCCCAGAGTTAGGAGTCTCTAATGGTTTGTCTTCCTCTCTAATTTTTCCCCACTCAGTTTCCCCTCCTTTCCTTACAATCCCTTTCATTATTTCTTATATTCCACATATGAGTGGAACCATATAATGATTGTCTTATTTCACTCAACGTAATACTCTCCAGGTCCACCCATGTCAAAGCAAATGGTGGACATTCATCTCTTCTGATGTCTAAGTAATATTCCATTGTATGTATTGACCACGTCTTCTTTTTTTTTCTTTTAAAGATTTTATTTACTTATTTATGAGAGACACAAAGAGAGGCAGAGACATAGGCAGACAGAGAAGCAGGCTCCATGCAGGGAGCCTGATGTGGGACTCGATCCTGGGACTCCAGGATCACGCCCTGGGCCAAAGGCAGACGCTCAACCCCTGAGCCCCCCAGGCATCCCTAGACCACATCTTCTTTATCCATTCATCTGTCTAAGGACACCAAAGCTCCTTCCACAGTTTGGCTATTGTGGACATTGCTGCTGTGAACATTGGGGTGCAGGTGTCCCTGCATTTCACTACATCAGTATCTTTAGGGTAAATCCCCAGGAGTGCAATTGCTGGGTAACAGGGTAGCTCTATTTTTAGCTTCTTGAGGAAACTCCACACTGTTTTCCACAGTGGCTGCACCAGTTTGCATTCTCACCAATGGAAGAGGGTTCCCTTTCTCCACATCCTCTCCAACATTTGTTGTTTCCTGTCTTGTTAATATTAGCCATTCTGACAGGTGTGAGGTGGGATCTCATTGTGGTTTTGATTTGTATTTCCCTGATGCCACATGATGTGGGGCATTTTTTTCCTATGCTTGTTGGCCATTCACAGAGCTTCTCTGGAGATATATCTGTTCATGTCTCCTGCCCATTTCTTGACTGGATTGTTTATTTTTTGGATGTTAAGTTTGATAAGTTCTTTATAGATCTTGGATACCAGCCCTTTATCTGATAGGTCATTTGCAAATATCCTCTCCCATCTGTAGATTGTCTTTTAGTTTTGTTGACTGTTCCCTTTGCTGTGCAGAAGCTTTTTATCCTGATGAAGTCCCAATAGTTCATTTGTACTTTTTTTCCCCTTGCCTTTGGAGACGTGTCTTACAAGAAGTTACTGTAGCTGAGGTTTAAGAGATTGCTGCCTGTGTTCTCCTCTAGAATTTTGATGGATTCCTGTCTCACATTTAGGTCTTTCATCTGTTTTGAATTTATTTTTGTGTGTAGGGGTAAGAAAATGGTCCAATTTCATTCTTCTGCATGTGGCTGTTAACTGGGCAATTTTTAAAAAGATTTTATTTATTTATTTAGTCATGAGAAACACAGAGAGAGGCAGAGACATAGGTAGAGGGAGAAGCAGGCTCCCTGCTAGGAGTCCGATATGGGACTCAATCTCAGGACCTGAGCTGAAAGCAGATGCTCAACCACTGAGCCACCCAGGTGTCTCTAATTGGGCAATTTTTATTTCACTTATGTTCTCTATTAATTTATTTGTACCTCTTAAAAATGTGCTTTAATAATTGCCCAAGTATTTACAATATACAAATGTAGCCAATCAGAGCCTACCTCTAAATAAAATCATACCTCTTTTGTGTAGTGTAAGAATCTTACAATCATATAGTCTCAGTACCTCCTTCCCATTCTTTGTGTTATTGTGGTTATGTATTTTACTTTTACATATGTGATAAGCACTATTTTTGCTTTAGACCATCAATTATCTTTTAGAGTAAATAAAAATAAAGAAATGCTTAATTCTATTTTACCTTCACTTATTCTTTCCCCAGAGCTCTTTATTTCTTTGTATAGATCCAAGTTTCTGTCTCATATCAAAATCTTTCTGCCTGAAAAATTGTCTTCAATATTTTCTGTAGTGTAGGTCTGCTGGCAGCAAATTTTCTCAGTTTTTGCCTAAGAAAGCATTTGTTTCTCATTTGCTTCTGAAAGATATCTTCACTTGGTATAGAATTCTGGTTGGGAAGTTTTATTTCTTCAGCACCTTGAAAATGTTACTTCATTCTTTTCTAGCTTTTCGATATTTGAAGAAAAGTACAATTTAATTATTATCTTTGTTCCTTCATGTGCAGTGTGTCTTTTTTCTCTGGCTGCTTTCAAGGTTTTCTCTTTGTCTTTTGTTTTCAGCAGTTTGACTATCCTATGACTAGATATGTTTGTTGCTTGTTTGTTTAGATATATATTCTGCTTGGTATTCTCTGAGCTTCTTAGATCCGTGGTTTGGTATCTGTCATTAGTCTTCTAAATTTTTTGACAATTACTTCTTCAAATATTTCTTCTGTTCTGTTATCTCTTTCTTCTCCTTCTGAACTGGATAGTTGCTTATTTATTAGACTATTTGATTTGATCCTAAACTCTTGGACTGTCTTTTTGGTCTTTCTTTCTTTCTTTCTTTCTTTCTTTCTTTCTTTCTTTCTTTCTTTCTTTCTTTCTTTCTTTCTTCTTTCTTCTTCTTTCTTTCTTTCTTTCTTTCTTTCTTCTTTTCTTTCTCCCTTTCTTTTTTCTTCCTCTTTCTCTTTGTGCTTCAGTTTAATTTTTTGAAATTTTCAAGTTCTTTGATTCTTCAGCTTCTTGAATCTTTTGATAAGTCTGTTGAAGGCATTTTTCATCTCTGTTATTATGCTGTCATTTCTAGCATTTCAATTTTATTATTTCTGATAATTTCATTTCTATTGATTTTACTCACAAAATCTTGCATTGGGTTTACCTTTTCCATTAGTATCCTTAACACATTAATTATAGTTATTTTAAATTCCCTGTCATATAGTTTCAGCATATGCATCATATTTGAATTTGGTTCTGATGATTACTATTTCTCTTGGAGATGTGTTGCTTTTACTTGCCTTGTATGCTTTGCAAGTTTCTATAGGAAGATGTACATCTTGTGTGGGACAGTAGAGACTAATGTAAATATTTTTTTATGCCTGAAGAAAATACATATCTTTCCTTCTGCTAAGACTTCAGCATAGGAGTTTGAGTTGATCTAATTAGGAACTGGACTGGATTTGAGATTTGTTATTGTTATGGTTAAGCTATACCTTGTGTTTAGGGTAAGGGCTAGTTTGACAGAATATTTTTCAGTATATGATCCATCCTCTGCCTTGGGGTCTTCACTGTGCTTTGTAACCAAGAAAGGATATGTATCTTGCTATTTACTTGTTATTCCATGCTTGTTAGCCTCACCATAGGGTATAAGTGTGGGGATCATTCTCCTTCATTCTGATTAAGCTTCCATTTTGGGTTCATGGCCTCTTCCATGCTGACCCCCTTCCCAGCCGGATTCCCCTCACCTAGGGATAGAGGGATTCTTTCTCCCTGTTATGTTTCTCAGCTGCAGTGGGTCTTCATTAGTGCCCTAAGTGTGGAAATGTTTGTTCTTTTTTCTCAACTGTTAAGGCCTCCCCACCCCCACCCCAGAAAGATAGAGAATAAAGGTTCCAGTGGAATTTTTACCTCTCCTGCAGCATTTGCTCTATTTCTTCTTTAGGTCTGCACCACAGGGAGACTCGGGAACCTTCCAGTCTTTTCTGTGAGTACCCAGTAGAGTTTGTAAAGAAAAAGCCTATAATAGTATGTGGACTCCCCCAGTTCCTGTACTGCCTACAGGCTTAATCATCTATCACTAGGCCTCTTTCAGATTCCATGAATTTTCCAATTCCCCTAGCTGAATTCTCCTTACTAGTGTCGGGATGCTCTTGTCAAGGTATCTTGCATCTCATTTCTCCTGTTGGCTCATGTCTCTAGATTTTGGGCATGTTGGTTTCCCAGTGATGTAGTGCTCCAGCTGGTTCAAGAAAAATCATGAACTTGCTGTTTGTGTCATTTAAAAAAAATATTGTTGTAGGGTTGGGGTTGTCATTCTTTCCCAATCTCTACTTCCTGAGAGGAAACCAGAAGTCTGAAATAGTTAGTATTTTTAAAGTTTTGAAAGAATACTTTATTCTAGGATATTTCCAGCCAAGTTGCTATTCAAATATGGGAGTATGATAAAAATATTCTCAGACATATAAGGCTTTGTCACACAAAGATCCACACTGAAAACAGTTTGGATGAAATACTTAAATAGTAGGAAAGAATAATCCAGAATATTTTTTTACCAGCGTAAAAGAAGTAAAAGTAAAAACAAACAAATAAACAAACAAAAACAACAACAACAACAAAAAAACCCCATAAGCATGTTGTCCTTTAAAAAAGGAAATTTATTAATAATGATCCAGAATTAAAAGTCTAGAGTGATATAAATACAATGGGTGTTGGGAAGGAGATCAAAGAACCTAAGATTGAGCTACAATTCCTGTTTAATTAGGGGAAACAATAGTATTGCTTAAAAGGCAAGAATAGATTTTAAAAGAAGAGGTAAATTTAGAAAGTAAATTATATGGTAGGAACAGGTTCAAATATATCGCTATCACAATAAATATAAATAGACTAAACACACTGTTTACAAGTCAAATAGTGATAGGATGGATTAGGAAATATCCAGATATATGCATAACTGCAGAATTTTCTCTGGTTCAGATTTTCTTGGTAGAAAGTTCTTTTTACTAGCCAAACTTTACAGAACATATACTTCCTAGTGCAACATTTTTCATCCAATGTTTTAATGGGGAAAAATTATATTTATACCCACCAAATTCAATTCAATTTTTGGCAAAATGATTTCAGGAAAAATAACAAGTTATGTTATAAATACAATTGGTGAAATCATGTATAGAGATTTTGAAAATCTTGACAAGTGTTAGCAAGGAGGATGTTCATCTTGGATTTCACTGAGAAGCATCTCGGAATCGTTCTCAGTTGAGCAGTTCTCTGCCATTGTACACTTGTTCTGAACATGTTTCTACGCCACCTTTCATATTTAGCTTAATGTTGTAAAACAAGTCCACGGGAAAGTCGAAAAAATTGTGGAAAGGGAAGCAAAATGAGTATGGAAAATGATTGAATAGAGGAGATATTACTGCAAATGAGGAAACTTTTGCTAACAACCATGTTGATTTTTGGTGACTGAGAATAGATATTTTAAATATGTTATGATCTAACAAATTTGTTACTGACATATAGGCAGTTTACATATTCATTTGTGTGTTAGAAAATAGGGGGCAGCCTGGGTGGCTCAGTGGTTTAGCGCTGCCTTCAGCCCAGGGCCTGGTCCTGGAGACCCAGATTGAGTCCTGCACTGGGCTCCTTGCATGGAGCCTGCTTCTCCCTCTGCCTGTGTTTCTGCGCCCCCCCTTCTCTCTCTCTGTGTGTCTCTCATGAATAAATGAATAAAATCTTAAAAAAAAAAAAGAAAATAGGTCAGTGGTTTTGATTGATGCGTAGTGGGTTATTGGAAAAATAAAATAAAGCAGATTAAGCTCCTGATTATAGTTTTCACATAAGATGCCCGATTGTCAGGAACAAATTGTGACCTTAACTGGAAGTTGCCTGTATCTGAGATAACACATAAAGATTAAAAGTGAAAGATGTAAGAAGACAAATAGGGCGAAATAAAGTTAGTGTGGCTATCTCAATATTAGATAAAATGGATTAGAGCATTTTAAGGGATAGAGAGGATCACTGCATAATAGAAGAGTGTTCAATTTGCCAAGAAGATGTGGCGGTACCAAATGCGTATGCTCTTACTAAAAATTCTTCAAAGTCTATGACATAAAAATTGATAGAGCTCTGGGAAGAATAGGCAAATCTGCCTTCATGGTAATCCCTACATACCTTTGTTTATTATTGCTAGGTCAAGCGGAAAAAAGGGCAGCAAGTGTATAAGAGACCTCAATAATACAATTAATTAGTTCTGAATACGAAGCTTTATTACTTCCTGCCATATTATCATCCAAGCTATATTCTGCTGCTTCTTGGATAGTCAAGGTATGACTCCTTGTGAGGATTTCATTATTTGGTTGGAAAACTCTTCCTTGTCTTGTGCTTAGTCTTTCCTCCCTCTGAGGAAGGAAATGAAGTGTTTCTTAATTCTCTTCCATGGGACCATGTAGAAAAAAGCTGTTCCTATGCATGTGATGTGGAGCAATTTGTTTGGAGTTAATATTTTTGTATAGCATAAGGTGAGGGTCAGAGGTTATTTCTTTCACTTTCAGTTGTCCCATTACCATTTGTTCAACAGACTATCCCTTCCTCAGTGAATTGCCTTGGCACCATTGTCAAAATCAGTTGGTTATAAACATGAGGTTTATTTCTGCTTAATTCTGTTCCATTGGTCTCTATTTCTGTCCTATGTGTCTTGATAGCTGTAGCTTTATGGTCAGTTTTGAAATCTGAAAGTGTGAGTACTCCAGCTTTGTTATTGCTTAAAAATGTTGTTTTGGATTTTCTAGATGTTTACTATTTCATTATACATTTTATAATCTGCTTGTCAGTTTCTGCAAAATATGCTGCCGGAGCTGAGGGTGGTTTGTTCCCTAGCAAGAGACAACTGACCAATACCATTTACCCGGAGTCAGTTTATCATGTGCTGTTGTCTAAGTCTTCCTCCCATGAGCTGCTTCAAAGACACGAATTTCTTGTCCCACACAGTGGGTTTTTTTTCCCTCTTTCTCTCTCTCTTTTTTTTTTTGACCCATGTGAGGTACTTCATCTTTCTTAATCTATTCCACTGTATGTGATAAAGTTTTGCTTGTAATTTCAGTCAGCCAGCCCCTAATTTGATCACACACTGTTTCTTCTGTGTCTCTCTGCCACGAATCATTTACAGACTCAGTAACCATACTTGTGTGTGGCTTTATGCAAGCCCTAAATAACAGTTGTTGAGCAGAGAGGAGAGAGGATTGGGCCATGAAATCCAGTCTCCAGGGAACCGTTGGGCTTGACTCCTTAAAGCAATACTTTAGAAATTGTAGATAATGGCTGAGAAACATCAGGGAGAGTGAAATTGTATCAGTGGGGGCCAAGTGGAGGCCTTCTGAAGAAATTATTTTTGTTTTTGTAAGCACAGAAGATTCTCATTCCTTTTTGATGAAGAAAAAATTCAGGGATATGATCCTTTCAGCCTCACCTCATGAAAGATGACGTTGGGTGAGGTCGCCAGGCAGAGGAGCATGTCCTCCTTGGAAGCATGAAGGCCGCCAGACACGCGAAGTACTTTCTTAGCAGAAGGAAGCCAGGAGCGAAAGACAAGATCACAATAGAAGAAAGACCTCGCTCCCACAGTGCTAGAAAAACTGCCTGAGGAGACTCAGGCAGTCTTTTTGTAGTTGAAATTATATTAAGGGAAAAAGAGATTCAAGAGAGAAAAATTGACCCACTAATAAATGAGAAGAGAAAATTAATGCTGACTCTCCACTGCCTGGGACTTGGCACTTGGCAAATCCGTTCCCAGCAAGGAAAACAAAGCAATGTAGACAATTAGAAATAATGAAGACCTTGCAGAACTAGCGACTGACAGGAATGAGGTGATGTTTGGGGAAGATCTGATCTATGCCCTTCCTCTATGCCTCATTCCTCTCTCTGCCTTATCCCCTCCTTTGATACGCCATTTGCCATGAAAGAACCCGAGAGATGATGATCTCTGGGATTGAGGCTTATGGAATCTGACTCACAGAGTTGCCTCTAGTGTAGCCTGATGAGGGGTGATGGGACGAGAGGGAGGAGAGCTCGGTTTCCCACCAGTGAGGTGACCTTGGGCAAGACATCTCACTGTGAGGGGATCCACATCTATGAGATGAGAGGTACAGGGGTTATCTAACCAGGATGTTTTCCCCCTCCTTGGGGTTTCAACACTCACTCACCCCTCCTTTGGGGAACTGTCCCTGCTCCATTACATAGGCTTTTGGGGTGCTGCCAGAGTGCCTGCTTCGCTGAGTACAGGGGTAAACTTCTAACCCAAGCCAGGTCAAGCTACAGCAGGTGATCTGCTTTAGACAAGAGGGGAGGCAAAGACATCAGAGTGGAGCCTTCCAAGGGCCACACCAGAGAAATGCCCCGAGTCATTGTGCTGCTTCCAGGCCTTCCCGAGGCTTACTTTAGGGAGTGATGCCAGTACCCTTCCAATAAACACTTTTTTTTTCCCTCTTAAACTTGAGTTAACAAATGACCATTTGTTTGTTTTTAACCCAAGAAGCTTATCAGATATCAGAGAAGAGGATGTTCCGGTGGTAAAAAGAGAAAGCTTCAGGCAGAAACGTACGACCACTTTGGTTTTGGTTGCTGAGATGGAGCAGCGGCTTCTACGAGCGATCGCAGGTGTCCAGGTGTCCAAGTCCCTGTGTGGGTCCTGGGCTGGCGGTGGGACCCAGTACGTATGTTTGACTGCTCTGGACTTTAGTTCCCTTGCTTACAGTTCTGGCTCTTTGGCTGTCTTCCTGGGATATTTTTAGAGTAAATAAAATGTTATGAAGTGCTTTGATGATTTTGGAAAAACGATTAAAAATTAATCCAAGATAGTATGAAAATCTGGGCCTAGCCCCTTTAGCCAGCCCTCGGGATCTCAAAATATCTGGCAATTCATATGAGAATGATGCTTCTTTGCATTTCTTATTCAGTCGCACTCTTCCCTATTGATTTGCCAATCTGGGCTGGAAAGGAAGGAAAACACACAAAGACAAAAACCCTCTGCAACTAATTAATTATTTTGCCAGTTTGAGAGGGAAGTGGGAAAAAAAACCCTTTAAAACCAAATAACAATAATTTTTAAAGGAATCCAACCAACACATTTCCATAAAGTGAATATGTTGGGCCTGGTAGGAGGCAGGAGGCTCACTAGGATGTTAAAACCTCTCCAAATTTGCATATATTTTTAATAGGGACTGATAAAAGCAAATATTCCAACACAAATAATTATAATATTTTAATTGCATTTCTTCAGGGTTTTAAACAATTTTTTAAAAAAATAAACATATATAAGACAAAGTCAGTGTTACTAAGTGGCAAGGATCCTGCCAGACGGAGTTAATTCTGAACTACATGAGGAAAGAAAGGTGCAAATGTGGTTTGCTTTAGAAAATTTTATTATTGAAGAGCAGTTGACCTACAATGCTGTATTCGTTTCGGGTGTACAGCGTAGTGATTCAACAATTCTGCACATCATGCCATGCTCACCACATCAAGTCTGCTTAGCCCTTTAAATTACAGAACTGCTGGGGATCCAGATCTGGGGCCCCGTGTCCTGTTGAAAGGAGAAAGTCACAATTCCTCTTTGGTCCTTTAGTGTTTCTGTCACTTACTTGCTTCTCGCTCATTCACTCGGCACCGTCCGAGGCACATCGCGGGGAGTTAAGCAGTTTTGCATGGGAATCGTGTGCTGATATGTTAGCAGCAGCAGCAGCTCTTACAGATTTCATGGATCACAGAATTCCAGAGATGGAAGGGGCCCAGATACCTGCAGACTGGAAAGAAAAGACAGAGTAAAATTCCCACAGTCTTCCAGGGGGTCTTACAGCGTGAGCTGGGAGCCACTGGTGGGAAGGCCACCTCCAGTATCATTCGGTTGTGGCTGGTGGACTTCCCCGACGAGGGCTTCCCTTTTCTCCTTTCTGCTTTGCTCTTTCAGAGCCACCCCCAGATTCACCTTCTCTTGTTTTCCAGGTCAGACTGGACCCTTCGATCATAGGACCATATTGCTGGAGGAGACTCTCAAGAGCTCCTGTTTCCCTGGAAGGTCCAAAGAGGCGAACGAATCACCTGAGCTGATGGACTCTTTAAGGTCATAGTTTACAGGCAGGACCTGGAAAAGTATGGCTGTCGTAGTGGCTTTGATGTAGTTCCAAGATCTTGGGCAAAGGCGTGGTCCTAGCGGAATCCCGAGGACCCAAGTCGAGCCCTGCTCTTTTAAGAAAGTGAGATCTCAGGCCTTGCTAATCAAGTGCCCTGGGCCGGCCTGGGGCCAGTTCGGCTTCGGTCTGGGCTTCGTGTGTTCCTTCCACTCTAGGAGGAAGGCCTTCCGCTAGTGCCCGTAGTTTTCCTCCTGACTTTGTCTCTTTCTCTGAGACTCTGATTCTTGGGCTAAGATAGACCTGGGTTGGGGTCCCAATTTTGCTCCTTGCTCTGGGCAAACTGGAAGCCTCTCTGATTCTTGGTTTCTTTTTTTGCAAGGTGAGGATATTAATATTATTTCATAGTGATATTGTGATTTTGGTACTCAGGGTTACAGAGTAAAGAGTCTAGAATTGTCATAAGAGAGGTGTTCGATACACTGTGGAAATAATGGTTTATTATTCTCTTTGGCCCTTCTTAGAAGCGTGGCTCTACCTCCTTTTGCCATTCTTCTCTCTGGAGCTGGGCCACTGTTCTGGCCCCAGTCTGGCAATGAGGCCTTGCTCTTACTGGACAAACTTCCAGTAACCCTACCCTAGCCTAACCCCAACACCCACCTTCTCTGGGCTTCCCAGTACGGTCAGCTCTGATTTCCCGATCACTAGCTTTCAGTCATCTTCCAATCCCCCAGTTCTTTGTCCTGAATTCTTCCCTATGACCGACCACTCGCCTAAACTTGACCTGATGTTGTCATTTCCCTTGGGTACCTTTCCCGATGCTGGCAGCTTCTTCCCCAGGGCCTCCCGCCTGCCCAGCTCTCTGTGTGGATTTGAACATCCAGGATTCCTGAGGCAGATACCAGAAAAGCTCACCAACCCATGCCTGATTTAGTGATAGTCACTGTGATAGGCATGTATGCTCTGGCCTCTTCCCTTCTTTGGTCCTTTCATGGCTCAGAAAGGAGAAACACCTGCCTGCAGCCCCCTCTCAGAATGGCTTCCCAACTAGATTAAAAAAAAAAAAAATTCTATGAACATTGAGTGTGGTAGGAATAGAAAGAAGTAGAGCCCATCAAAGGTCATTGAGGCCTGCTGTCAGATTTCCTGGTGGTGTGAGCATGAAAATTCATGAGGGAGGCAGAGAGAGGAGAAGAAGCAGGGTTGAGGTGGGGCGGAGGGAAGGGAGGAAGGAGAGGGGCGGGAGGGAGGCATTACGAGAAACAAGGAGAGGAGAACCAAACATTGCTCAGAATTCGTTCAATTTATTCTTTTATTCTTAAATGCATGAAAAGTTACTGAGCGTGGCTCTGCTCCCTTTACGAATGCGATTCTAGTATTTATGTATAGAGTTGACACTCCGGCATCTTCCGTTTGTTCATCTGTTCCATATGTAGTTTGTGTTCTGCTTGTTTTCATATGCATGTATTTTAGTCTCCGGCTGGATGCCAAGTCCTGTCCTCGTGGCGAGCCAAGGGTTCCGCGGCCTCGGGGCCCATGGGCGTCGAACGCAGCTCCCCGCCGCCCCACTCCGTCAGCACCTCACCCGATTTGCCTTTCTGTCCCAAGTCACACTCTTCCTATCTCTTGATCCTTCACTGCTGAAGGTCCTCAAGTCCTGTTGTCTTCTAACGCTTCTCTGGTGTCCATCGCCTCCTTCTCACCCCCGCAGGTGCCATCTCAGCTCCAGCTCTCTTCCTTCCTCCCTGGATGCTCGCAGGGCTCCCGACAATTCTCTCCTGCTAACCTCGCTCCCCACTACCCGTTCCACCTTTCTGAAAAGCAGTTTACTGCCCGACGGCATTGCTCTCCGTAGGAGCAGTCCTTGCTGTTTCTCCATAACCGCAGCCTCGGCTCCGGCCTGGAAGCCCCAGGCCCCGCTGCCCCGATGTCTGCTACTTTCCCAGCGTGAGGCCCGTCTTCCAGGCTGTGTGTGGCTCATTCTGCAGCACACGCGGTGCTATTCCCAGTGGGCCCTGGCTCATACTGCTTCCCCGGCTGGGGCGTTTGTTGCTGCTTCTTTCGCCTAGCACATTCGGGGCCCAGGGATGGTCCTTTCTCATTGACCATTTCTTCGATCTCTGTGGTGCAGATTATTTACCTTGGGATTTAATTGCATATGTTTGTGCACAAGTGTTCAGTTATTTCATGTATTTGCTACCATTCCAACACACCTGTGTGCCTCTTAGGAGTAGGGACTGTGCCGTGTTGTGCAATAGACTTTCAGCCCCATGGATTAAGTTCTTCTCAAAGCCAGGCAGTATGTTGGGTGTTGGATGCAGAGATAAATGGGCATGTAGCTATCTAGTAGTCTAGACTGGCCTCAGTAGGACCTGAGGTCAGGTTCTGCTCCACCGCTTACCAGCAGGTCATATGGTAACTCCAGACTCCATTTCTTCACAGGTGAAGTGGGGATATTTATATAACAGTGTTGCTATAAAGATTACATAGATCATATGGGTAATAATTCTTATCATCCTGCTTGACACATTGAAAATTATTGATAGATATTAGTTCCCTTCCCCTCTGATGATCACAGAGCTACTTTCATAGGTGCCCTCTACCCACAAATGTTCCCTACTTACTACCCACAGAATAGGAGGACAGCAGAATACAGAAAATCACAAGCTCTCGCCATGTGATTTTACTTAGAACTGAAATAACAGTCCTCGGTGGTCCTTGCTTCTTGGTCGAAGCACATAAAACAGGAAGTTGCTGGAGAGCAGTCTAAGCACTTGTACATTTCCCACAAAGGCCGCAGATCAACCACTTGGAGGGGCTTCTGACCCCTTCCTTGCTTTTCTTGCCTGTTTGCTCACCTAAGCACATAGTAGGCCCCTCACGAATACTTCTCAGTAGAATAGGTGGAGGCTTGTTACGATCCAGACTGGAGCCACTGAAGGAGTGGAGCATGCTGAGATGGTGCAGACATCACCCAGAGGGAGGTACCGTGGGGCAGGGGGCTGGGAGTGAGGGCTGCCTCCGCTCTGCGCAGCCAGAGCAGACTTGCCATCTGTTTCTGCAGCTCCCTGCTGTTTCTTCCTCCTGCTTTAGTCCCATCCTGCCTGCCACTCTGGAGGCCTCAGTCAGTGAATGCCACTCTCAGGACCCTGTGTGACCCTGAGAGGGAGGGATGTGGCCAGACAGGAGGGTGTGGATATGTGTGTGAGGAAGGGGGAATAAGGAGTGTGAGGGAGTGTGGAAAAATGAGAATAAACCGAAAAATGGGAAGGAGGAAGGAAGTGAGGCAGAGAGGGTGAGAAAGGCAGGAGGGAGAAAGGGGAAACCGAGAGAAATGGAGTAAGAGTGAGAGGGCTAGAAGAGAAGGATGAAAAATGTGTGTGTGCGTGTGTGTGCACGCATGTGCATGCTTGAGAGAGAGAGAGAGAGAGAGAGGGAGAGAGAAAGAGAGGGAGCTATAATTATATGAGCAAGAATCTGCATCCTACAATTGGGATTGCAAGGCAAAATGGCAAGTGACTGAAACCGGGACACAGCAGGAGCTGAACAGCAGACTGAAGATAAGATTGAAATTGCTGAGAGCAGTGGAAGAAGTATCTGGGGTGCAGTTATCTCTTAAATCAGAGATTTATCCTCTGCAAGGCCCCTGGGTTTCTCATCCTTTGGATCCACGTTGGGCACTTGGCCCTTCCCTTGGGAAAGGTGAAGGGGAGAGAGGCGAGCATGCTCTTCCCCTCATTTGGGAACGGGCGTGGAGGGATGTGTTGATGGAGCCATTATGACAAATGGCCCAGTCTCTCAATAACTGTTGTGTCCCAATTCTCCTCTCCAGGGTGGCCCTGTAGTTGCTCTCTGTTCAAATGTGGTCCTCAGAGATGTCCTAAGAGTTGGAACCTTGGTCTCTCTTTCTGCCACTCCTCCCCTCTAGGCTAGGGCTTGGGTGCTGCTTGGACGGTTGCAGGAGCATCTGACCCACCTGCTCATGAAGCTCCCAGGAGCCAGGAGATCGCTAATATAAGTTTCTAAAGCTGGACTGGAGTCTGATCCCAGTGGAGTTGATGTCATGAGAACTGCTTCTCTCCTGCAGAACTTTGAAATTGCCCTGTTTCTCTGTTCCCAAGAAACTTAACTGTTAATTCAAAGAAAGTTCAAAGAAAGAGACAGAGAGACGCTCAATGATTGCACTTTGTAGAGCTAAACATACCTAACATAGTCATCTTCTGGGTTTGGAGAAGGGAGATGTCCCATTTGGGTCCCAGAGAAAGATTGAGATAAAGAAATTGAAGAGTTAACAGGACCAAACTGGAGTCCCAAAGGTGAGATGATGGCATGAGCACCTGGGAGCTCAGGCTTCCAGATTTGGGACTAAAAGTCACATTTAGTCCTCACAGTGTCTGAGACCTGGCCAGCCCCCTTCTCCTGAACCTTCTGTGGTTTCCTGGGCTCACGGGAGGCTCACCCCCTGCCCCTTGCTGTCAGCTCTGGAGACATTTGAATAATGAATTCTGTTTAAGACTGAAAACCTCGAAGTTCCATCTGTAACAAGACTCGAAATAATTACAGCTGATGATTGCCTGGTACACTCAGCCAGAAAAAACAGAACAGCTTTTGGCCGCCAGCAATTACAAGCAGCACCGGCTTCAGCACAGACAGAACTTTTAAATGAATACATGAATACATTGCTGAAGATCAGAAGGCAAGAGAGACTGTTGGAGCTGGGGATGGGGGTGGGAGAAATGAGTTGGCAAAAACTGAGTGACTTCACCCACCATATGAAGAAGGGAGGGAGAGAGGAATAGAAGGAGAGAGGGGGAGAGAGAGAGAAAGAGAGAGAGAGAGAGACTCCTAAATCAAAAAATTAGCTTCTACTTTTTCTTGATCCTCTGATGGTAGAGGGAGAGAGACCTCTCTGCCCAACACTTTGCCCATCCTAACTTATAACCATGAACCAGCAAAACTTGTTGGCATGGAGTCGCATCCTGGGGGTACTGCCTTTTAGGGCTTTCTCCTCTTTAAACTCTTACCATGAGAGAGAGTGAGATACAGTAGTTTGCTTGCCGTGGATGTGGTTTGGAGTTGTAGAACATGGTGTAGGGGAGATAATATAAGATTTGGAATCAGAGAAAACTGGGCTCAAATGCTAGTTTTGCTGCAACTGTTGTTTAGACACTGAACTATTCGGAGCCTCAGCTTTCTCATCTGTGGATACCTTCTTCTGAGTGTCTCATGGGGACAAAATAGGATAATGCTTATAAAGCATCTCACCCTGCTGTCTGGAATGGACTAAATAGCCAGCAAACGCTATTTGATGGTCTTCATTCACCAGCACTCCTTCCATCTATTCGCCAGGGCTCCTCACTTCTTTCCTGTTGGTTTTTATCTTGTGCCTTTAATCCTTATTTGCATTGGCTGAAATGATCTGATGCACCCATTGATTTAGAATAACCAGATGTTCGAGACTCTCAAAAACAGTTTTGGATAGTCATTTGGTTAGAGGCTTTTGAAATGAAAATGCATACTCTATGTTGCTTTTGCAGCATTATTTATAATAGTTGAGATGTGGAAGCAACCCGAGTGTCCATTGATAGCTGAAAGGATAAAGAAGACCTGGTATATAAACAATGGGATATTGCTTGGCATAGAAAAGAACAAAATCTTGCCATTTGCAACAACATGGGTGGACCTAAATAAGTCAGTCAGAGAAAGACAAATACCATATGATTTCATTCATATGTGGGGTTTAAGAAACAAAACACTCAGTGAACAAACAAAAAAAGAGACAAACAAAAAAGCAGACTCTTAAATGCAGAGAACAAACTGGTGGTTGCCAGAGGGGAGGTGGGTGGAGGGGATGAATGAGATAAAGAGGATCAGTAGTACACTTATCTCCATGAGTAGTGAGAAACGTAATAGGGTCATTGAATCATTACATGGTACACCTGAAACTACCACAACACTGTGTATTAGCTCTATGTCAATAAAATAAATATGTAAACAAAAAACACCCCAAATTAATGACACAACAGAGGAAAACGTGAAACTATAAGAACTTCTGAGCTGCAGCGGAGAGACAGGGCAAGGCTGTGGAGAGGAGGTCTCAGAGCCGCATTCTTGCCTCCTACTTCCCCGACTTCTCATTTTGTACAAGTTTGCTTTGATTTCCCTGCCTGATTCACACATCTGCCTTCAATGGCTAATTCCAACCAGGATTAGAAGTGGGAGTCTGAACTCTTGGGACTTTAAAAACTAGTACATGAGCCATCAAAGTCTTGGTAATCAGACCACTGGAGTGGAGATTTTCAACCTGATTTGAAGACTGTGATTTTGTTGCATTGCAGCTCCTCGCCAGCCTCTCTGACTCAACCCTCCCACTCCCATCTGTGAGTTCAGGCAGGGTTTAAAGGCTGCTTCCTGTCCTCATACGCTGGAACCATCTGAGTGGGAGTTCACAGACCAGCCTCTGCACAAATCCTCTGATGCTCTCCAGGGAATTATCTCAGCAAGCCCAGTGCGGCTGTTCCTCCTCTGCAGAATAGGGTTCCCGACTTGCTTCCTTCTCTCTGCTCATCATTTCCTCCTTATTTCCTACTCTCTCATCTACAGTCATCTGCATGGAGCTCTGCTGTCCTCAGTGTATTTTCCCCTTTTGTCATAAACAAGAGACAACCTCAACGGGCTCTGGCTCTATGTCATGTTCCTGACAACACTTCGGTTGTCAGAGCATCGATCGGATCCGATCGGTTGTTTTGACTTTACTTAGTGCTGGGCTTTAAGGTTAAGCGTATCTCAGCCATTCAGAAGCTGCAGTGCTTCTGGTCCTGTCTCTTCCCACCTTTGGGCCATCTCATCACTCCTTGCTGCTTGCCCCTAGTAGGGCGAGAGTATGGGGACCAGAGGAGAGAAAATGATGCCAGAGAAAGCAGATACCATAATTTCAAATGACGCGTGTGGACGCAGCATACACTGCGAGAAGCAATGGACCTGGGGTCAAATGTCTGGGTTGGAATTTGGGATGCTTGACCTTGAGCAAATCTTAGGCTCTTCATTTATTTAGTGGGGTTGCTAGGGGGATCAGACTTAATGAGTCAAGGTATGTGGAAATGATGACCTGGGAAGGGAACTGCCTCAGGTTAAATAATCCAGATTTACTTTTATCTGTGCTTTTGAGAATTTAGAAGAGGCTATGGTAGGGGTTGGTGGACAGAATGACTTCCATGGCTCTATATATGCTCATACTCCTTCCAACAAAAACACTCTCCTGGAATTGCTGGAATTGCACTCTCCTGGAATCACTAAATAGTGAGAACCCTCCCTCAGAGTTGCATTGGGAGTGGTGATGCACTCTCCCAATCCCTCAGGTCCTATTGAAACCCTGCCTCCTCCCTGAATCTCCCTAAAGCCCCTCAGTCAAGGTCAATCGTAGGCCCCAAGAAGGGCTGAGTGAGAGTAAAGGTGCTGGCCTGGGTGCCAAAAACTCTTTATGCCAGCAGCTAACTGAGGTCTAGCCTATTTAAACTCTTTTTAGATCAAGCTTGGGTATAAATACCCAAAAAGATAGTAATTATAATACTTTGTGATGCCGGACAATTTGCTTTATCTTGCTGAGCCTTGGTTTTTGTTTCGAAAAACTTTGACTATTGAAAACAAAATCAGCTTGACTTCATTTATATTTAATCCTTTTAAATTTTATACTTTGCCTTAGCTATCTGTATCTGTCTATCTACTAATATATCCATTCTTTAGATGAACTTGAGGTTCTTTGAGGGTGGAATTGTGTCATATATTATACAAACATCCATTGGTCATTAAATCATCATTGTTGAAATGGTTCTGGAGCTACAAAGGTGACTGATACATAATCCCTACACTTTATGAACTGAGGAAAAAGAGAAAAAAGACAGGAAGAGCGAGAAAGAACTAAATTTAATTAAAAAACTAGCTTTCCTTTTTTTGGTTCTTATGATGGTATCTTCCATATGGTATGTAAATTTCTCAGTCAATACTTATTTGAAAGTATTGACTGATAAATAAGCCTAATTCCTTCATGGTAGCAAGGAATGCTGTGAATTTTAAGTATATTTAGTATCATAGAGGATTTTTGGTTACACTTGGTGGTGTGAACGTATGATTTCATCTTGACTCTTCCTCTAAATTTCATTAAAATGGTAGTAAGGGATTAAAAAAATAAAAAGAAATAGAATATATATATATACAAAGAAATTAGGAAAAGAGACAATAGCATGTGATGGATAATTATATGTATTAGGAGCTGGAAAGCAGATGGAAGAAAGAAGCTGCCTTAAAATGGATAAGCCCAAACTGAAGCTCATGTGGACATGTTTGTCTGCGCGTGGGTGTGTCATCATGCAAACAACAACAAACTCAAAAGTCTTGAGCCTGGGTTTTGGATGCCCTAGCTACCTCTGTGGCTGAGAAGAAGTCAGATTGCTAAAGAGCAGTCGGCCTACCTTACCTCCCTCAGCCTGTGTTGCTGTGACTGGTTTCCTCGTCCCAGCAGAAACTGGGAGTTGTGCACAGAGGATGATGGGTGAGACATTGTTTTGAAAATAAAGCAGGGCTGAGTGAAAGTTTGCATCCTAAACAGCAAGGCCTCTAGTCCATTTCTCTTACTCTCCTCCCAAACCAGGCAACCAGTTCTTCTTCCTAGCAGGACGTTGGATGGTTCCTTTTTGGGAAAACTGGCATTGAATACAAATTTTCGGATATTGAGCATAACCTAATCAAAGTCAAGCCCACTACGCTACATCATTGGTTGGCCAAGAACTCTGCTCTGAGTGGTCCTCATCCTGGCACTCAATGGAACAGCTCTTATCAGGCATGCTGGGCATCATTATGGCAGAAGGAAATAGTGCTGTGACTTCTGCACTGATCCCTAAAGTTCCCTCTGGAAGTGACGCGTATCATTCCCACACACTTCTCATTGTCCAGACAAGTCATATGCCTGTCTAGCTTTAAAATTGGTGAGGGAGTGAAACTTACCATGTGCCTGGAAGGAGAGGAACCAGGATATTCGTGAATAACTTGGACAACAGTCTTCCCATCTGGTCCCTAAAAATTCTTTGTACTCTTCTTCCCACATGCGAAGTATACTTATCTCTCCTGGAGGTAGACCTTTCTACTGTCTCCTAAAGCTCAAACAGAGGTACGTGCTACTAGTCTCTTGAAGGGATGATGCCCGAGAGTCTCCACTTCAGGTTCATAAGTGGCTCCTAGCAGTCTGGTGAGCCAGAAATTAAACACCACACATCCCAAAACAACAACAACAACAACAACAACAAACAAGTAACAAAATAAGCAAGTTGTTTACCTCCCTTCAACTTTCCCAATATAGACTCAAGGAACAGGATGGAATAACTCCAATAAGCTCTCTTATTTGGAAAGGGGAAGGAGAGGAGGCATGGAGTGGATGGTGGTGAGTCCCACTCGGCAGTCGTGTTTAGAGTCCCTTGGTCTAAGAGGGGAAAATGTTCTTGATTATATATCTTGATTCATTTTCCTGCTCTTGTTCCTTGCTTATTGTGTTCTGTTGTTCCTTGCTCTGCCTTTTCAATGTTTTTTCTTTTTCATTAACCTCCATTGCCTCATTTGAGGTAGATGTTGGGGAATAGGCCTTCCTTTGGAACTCAGGAGGCTTTTATCCTACTTCTTATCTGTAGATAATGGGAGCTCAGGGGTCATTTTAAGTTTTGAAGAGTCTCAGTCCAGGCTGATAGCCCTTTTGACAATATAAAGCTCTCCAAAACGTAGTTAGCTTATTATTTATTTGATTATAGTCAGCTCCATGAATGAACAGCAACATATAGTTCTTTTATAGAAAAACTTCCTAAATGTGCTATATTTATTTGCACACTTGCTCTTGTGTCTCTTTCTTAATTTAATTATAGGTCTTTTGAAAAAAATCCGATCAGGTTTTGGTGAGAGAGCCACAGCTTTAGCCTCTTCCTTAAATCATATTTTCATTTGAAAGGATTTTCTGGTTGCCATACCTTTATTTTTAAATGAGTATCTTAGTCCATTCAGGAATTTTAGCCCTGGGTTTAGTGGCTCTGCTTTTGTGGTTTTTACTTTAAGGTTGATTTGTAATAATTTTTTAAAATTTTTTCTTCTCATGTGCCCTCAGTTTTTTCTATTACTATTTGGATTTGAAAAGCAACTACCTCTTCCAACCATAAAAGTACTCAAATTATGGACTATGTTGCTCTGCATTCCTACGTAGATACCCACAATGCTTTTTTAAGCTCATTACAGTATTTTATATTTATCTTTATGCCAAATGCAACTAACATCAACAAATGTACATTCCCAATGCCCTGGTTCCTAGCACTAGTACACAAGGTTATTGCATTAGGATTCACCAGGGAGACCAAACCAATAGGGTTTCTCTCTCTAAGTATCTATATATAGTATCTATTATCTATCTATCTATCTATCTATCTATCTATCTATCTATCTATCATCTATCTATCATCTATCAGCTAGAAAGGGAGTCTGGAGGCCTGAGAATCAAGAGAGTCAGTGATGTAAGTTCTAGTCCAAAACCAAGTCTGAAGTAGAAGACCTATGTCCCAGCTCTAATACAGTCAGGCCAAGGGAAAGAATTCTTTTTTATTCAGTCTTTTGTTCTATTCAGGGCCTCAACAGATTGGATGAGGCCTACCCACTTTAGGGAATGCAATCTGCTTCATTCAGTCTACTGATTCAAATGTGAATCTCATCCAGAAACACCCTCACAGACACACCCAGATAGCGTTTAACCAAATACCTGGCACTCTTTGGCCTCGTCAGGTTGCCACATACAATTAATCATCACAGTTATTTTCTGTTCTTTATATGTCACGGTATCTCCAGTGAAAGTTCTTCAGATGTTTCCCATAGTCAATGTGGGTCACCATGATTCTAACTCCTGATAAATTTTCGTCACCCACTGGCAGACCATTAAGCTGATGCCACGTCTTCTAGGTATTTGACGTGTCAGCTCCCCTCCCCATCTATGTGTTGATTTCTGTATCTTCAGGATAGCTTAGGTTATGCTATAGGAATAAGCAACTCTAGAATCTTGGTGGCTTATATTAACAAAGTTTATTTCTTGTTCACGTTAACTGTTTCTTGTGGATATTAGGAGCTCTACTCTGAGTCATCCTCACATCAAGACAAAAGCTGCTGCTGCCACCATCTAGGGGTCTGCTGCTTGCCCTGGCAGAGGGAAAAAGGACATACCACTCTGCTCACATACCGTTGGTCAAAATAAGTCACAGGGACACAGCTAATTTCGAAGGCCACAAGTCCTACCATGTGCCCAGAAGGAGAAGTACCAAAATGTCTGTGCGTAGCCCCTGTGGTCACCATACAAGTCCAGCTCACATACACAAAACCTCCATTTAACTTTTTAGTGTTTTTCTCTTCTATATGAATGGAGAGCCAAGGAGCACAAGACACATGACAAAAGCCTCCAATACAAAAAATGGAGACCAATGCAAACACAATTTAAAAAATGAACTAGGAGAAAAAAGAAAATGCAGGGAACAGAA